>NC_138353.1:39772225-40164725 GCF_046562875.1 Panthera onca | reverse complement strand
CTTTTGATAATTATTTAATAATAAAGTTTTGAGATTCTCTATTCATAGAATTTATATCAGGAAACTGGGAAAGCCAAATAGTGTAAGTAAAAAGAAAAAGAAAACAAAGCAAATATACACTATAGTTTAAGGAAATAGGTATTCTCATACTAAATACATATTGACTAAAATGCATATTGTTGCTGTTTATGGCAGAAAAAATGCAGTTCATTCTGAATATTCTCAAAGTCATCATATTTTTCATTATTGATACAGGATTCATGTCCTGCCTGTCTCCAGAATAATGAGACTTTAGCTTAAATTTTTAAACACAATCTAATATAGGATAATTGAGGATAAAATTATAATGAAGGCAATCTAAAAGTAGCTGAAGTTATAAATATCATTAATTCTCTGATATAAATGTATTGCCTTTTCATGTTTTGTCCTTGACAGGAAAAAAAAAAAAAAAGCAAAGCAAGTTTATTGTTTCCATTACTTAAGGAAAATATTAGAATGCAGTTGTTTTTGTTCTCCACAAGTTAAAAGAAATTAATATCCCTCTTGTATTTCCTAAAGGTATCACAAGACAGGTTGGGTAAACAAATTTATACTTTTAAATTTAATCACCAATTATGATTTATAAAAATTTGTCTGAAAATCATTTATAAATTTTCAAATTTATCATTCTAGGAGAATAAAAGAAAACCTCAAATGTATATGGTTTGCATTCAACATCCATCCCGATCACTAACTGATGTAATATTATCACAATGGATTTTTGATATGTTGTGTATGAGGTTACCTACCATTTCAGACACTAATGACCCAAGGTTAAAAGTAATCCAGGGAGACTGTGTGATAACATCTATTCCTTCTCCCTCCATTGGCAGAAATCTTTCACAGATTATGCTATCCATATTTAACTTCTTGGCCAAAGGATGGAAACCTACATAGCATTTCCTGACATATTTATAACAAATCTACTACCATCTCTTCTAGTCTTAGAAATATTCATTAAGACAGATTTAATGTCTTTGCAGCTTGTGTGATCAAGGCAGTACATAGGTTGATGAGACATTATCTTTATTCCACAAATATTTTTCCAGGGCTTACCAAGGGCTATAAATAAACTTATTATATATCCCATTATTTTGGGGGAACTAAAAGTACCAGAGAGAAACCCACATGTTATCATCCTACTACAAGGCAATGCAGCTCAAGATTTGAGGGAAGTGTTGCTTAGCAGTATGAGGGGCACAGGGACGCCCTCGGGAGGTATATTAGATATGGAAATAGTGACAGGCAGTGATTTAGCATGTCATGTTGAGGTTAAGTTGGCTTGTAACAGTTGGACTGCAAGGTTCTCCATCAAATTTTTGACCTTCTCATAAACTTACCTCTTTTGCATTTTTCCTTGATCCCAGACTTCCTCTTTTACATGAACTAGCTATTTTACAACATGGGCCTCATATAACCAGGTAAACTCAAGTACACATATCTCCACAAATCCATTATGAGAAATGGAAAACATGACATGATTATGGTGAATGAAAAATCTTCTTATATGAACAAATCTCTAGTTAACTGAGGTTTTGTTTTATTTCCTCTTTATTTCCCTATCACCTGTCCTCCTCCCTGGCCTCTGTAAACATTAATTTGGCTTTCCATCTATAGTACAATTTTGAATTAAAATCTGTACTAATGAAAATTCCCTAATGTGCTTTTCATTTCTTATGAACTTCTAGCAATGTTGTGAAGGGCATCTTTCACATAAGTTGTAACTTTGTGAACATGTAGCATATGTTCTGTTGTATTTGATGTTTTATATATAATATGTAATACACACATATATATATATGTATATATATATATATACACATACATATATCTATATCTATATGTATGGATATAGATACAGATGTAGATAGATATATATAAAACAAACTCTGCAGGTACAGGAGAGCAGGGTGCTATATAAAGTGGTAGGAATTTTTGGGGCGCCAGGGTGGCTCAGTGGGTTAAGGGTCCGACTTCAGCTCAGCTCATGATCTTACAGTTCATGTGTTCGAGCCCTGTGTCAGGCTCTGTGCTGACAGCTTAGAGCTTGGAGCCTGCTTTGGATTCTGTGTCTCCCTCTGTCTGCCCCTCCCTCACTCACACTCTATCTCTGTCTCTGTCTCTGTCTCTGTCTCTCTCTCAGAAGTAAATACACATTAAAAAAATAATGAAATAAAGTGGTAGGAATTTCAAAGATGGCAAAAATGGTGGTGGTCATAGCAACTAACATTACTTAAGGGCTTATTTCGGGCCAGACACTGTAGTAAGCACTTAGAAAATATTACTTATTTACTTTCACAATAATAATCTTTTAAGGTAACTATTACTTTTAATCATCCTTTTATAAGTAAGGAAACTAATGAAGAGAGTGGCTAAGCACACTTTCCAAGGTGCTAAATTTGAGAGCTGGCATTGATCCAGGGTCTATGTGATCCCAAGGCCTGATGATCTGATCCTGCTGTAATATTACTCCTATCAACTATTTCCGTATTGAGTAAAATGGATGAGAAACAGGAAGAGCAAACAAAATATTTGTCTCTGGCAATACACCTAAGCTGCCTGCTTATGCGCATCTTGGTTACATATAGAAACCAAACTGAAGATTTTTTCTCTACCACATCTCAACCTCAGGAAAGAAAAGTTGACCTTCTCCCAGTCGTTGCTCCATTACTGGCCCTTACTTTCCTTTCCTGGTTCATCATTCCTTCTTGGATGCCATATCTTCTTGTTCCCTTCTATGCCCCACTGTCACATGACTGAATAGGTACTCTTTGTACTCTGGTTGTCTTCAGTCTCGCACTCTCCACTGACCAGGAATGGCCCTCCTTTGCCCTGCAGACGATGTTAATAATACGCAGAACTGATGGCTGGATTTAGACAATATAAAAATAGCACCAGTTTCCATTCTCTTCTTTGTATTTTTTTAAATATACCTGAAAACCTTATTCTGAAACATTTAAAATATACCTACATGCACAGAACAAATCCAACTTGGCTTGATATGTGAATAAATGAAAGGGTGTGCCACATCCTACAATAACAAGAAAACCTGTCACTGCTGTAATCGCTCTTCGGATCTAAGGAGCAAATGACCTCTTTAAGTAAAGCTGCAGATTCCCCAAAGCGAAGCACTCCCGTGGGAGAGCAGTCATCAAATTCCCTGAAGTGACATCTCCATAGATCCGCCAATGTGTGAGGGCGACAAGCCATTTAATTACTGAATAGGCTCTCCTTCCCTGAGGTCCCTTTGTGAAATTGTATGAAACAATTCTCTTCAAATTTATTCCTGAAATGTGTCATCACTGCACATCTTTTCATTATTTTCAGATAAGCAGAGAGATGGATTCTTTTCCAAATGTATTTATTTGGGTGAGATTTTTTTTTCTTTTTCCTTCCTTCCTTCCTTCCTTCCTTTCTTCTCCTTCTCCTTCTTCTTCTTCTTCTTCTTCTTCAGCTTTGATGCTAGTTGCTTTGAGAAATTAAAAAAAAATGCACCAAGCAATTTTACAACTAAACTTACCTGCCTGTGAGTAAAAGTGTGGTTTTTCTTCAAAACTGAGCATCTGTTTTCCTGTAGCACTTCCTGGTGTTCTAAAGCAGTATCTTTATAATCTTTCCTGTAACTCCTATAAATATTCTTATTTGCTTTCCTTCTGATGGTATTTGTGTCCCAACTGTGTTTTCCGGCGACTTTAAGTATTCCACTCAGGACAAAGTTTTTAAAAATCTCTTCATGATTCTTGTGAAAATGAAGTGACTTGGCTTCTCATACCCTTGAAAATACTGCTCTTTGAATGAGTAGGGGTTCTTCAATCCCATGCTTGAGTTTGACTAGCCAACTGATGCTAGTAAACTGATGCTAGTAAAACTGGGGATTACACATCCTTATACAAGCACACATATATACTACTGTCCTCAAACCCGGGTGGGGATGGATTGTGAGCCCTCCTCCCTTTGACTTTGCTGGCACAGATCCACAAATCTTACTGCAAGCAGATTTATTTCTCTCATTCTTTTCCAGTCCACCCTATTATTTCAATCTTTATTATTTTTTTCCTCAACAGCTGCAGTTAGTTTCATGACTATGTTTCTTTCATTAAAAGCCTATACTTAACAAAACCTGGGTTTCTCTGTAATTAGAATGTTGCATACAATTTAGAGAAATGCTGTGGTTAAGGCATGTGTCTTTGATAAAGTTTTTTTTTTTTATTGTAAACTGCTTATTTTGCTTATTTCTTTGAAGAACTTAAAAAATAATTTTCGCAGCACAGCAGGTCAAAAAGAGGATTTCTTCTTAAGGAAATGAGTGAATGTTAAAAGGAGAGAGGGTACACGCTATTGTGTTAATGTCTTTGTTTGTAAAATCTCAAAGGATTTTAGAATTGGTCTTCTCTTCATTTGTCTTGTTTCCTTAAGAAAGTCGCCTGTATTTTGCTTGAAGAAGCTGGGAATTTCATTTCTTTAAATTCTTAAAGCATTTTGACAATGATCAGCAGCCTCTTCTGAGTGTCTGTACCGATGTCTTTCTCTGACAGTTAAGGCGTTGTAAGGATAGTATGACACTGGAACATATAGTGGAATCCCGTTGATACATCCAGGGATACCCTTCACGTATTGTCAACGGGCTCTATCACTATCTGTGAGCTGAACAAGCATCCGTAAAAGCAAGACAAGAGAGCAGTTAAGAGCTGGGACTCTGGGTCTATGGTGCCTGGGTTAAAAACCAGCTCTATTGCTTATCATGGGGGCTTAGGCAAGATATTTAACTTTGTTGGGTCTAGTTTTATTTTTTTTTTAAGTTTATTTATTTGTTTTGAGAGAGACAGAGACAGCATGAGTTGAAAGGGGCAGAGAGAGAGAAGAGAGAGAGAAAGAATTCCAAGCAGGCTTCTCACTGTCAGTGCAAAGCCCTATGCAGAGTTCGAACCACACCGCGAGATCATGACCCGAGCAGAAACCAAGAGTCGTCTGCAACCGACTGAGCCACCCAGGCATCCTTGGGTCTAGTTTTCTTATCTGTAAAATGGGAGTCATCAAAATGGAAATGTACCTCAGAAAGTTGTTATAAGGATCACATGAAATAAATACAGGAAAATATTTAGCACAGTGCCTGACACATTATTAATGACAGTTAAGTGATATTATTAGAGCATGCAAATGTATAATAAGCACTCTGTTGTCAAGTTCTGTTTATATGGGGTACACAAACTTGAAAAAGAGCTAACAAAAGATAGAATACTGTAGGGTCAATTTACTGATACCTGATAAAACCTGATGCCATCTTCCATGATTTAGTATTGTCAATGGGGAATTCTCTGGCACTTTGTGAGCCTGTTATGAGACGGGGAAGCAGCACAGATTGCACAATGATGATATGTGAACATGAACATTTCACTCATCCCGCTGGTCTCGTCCCTAGTCCACAGCAGCCATTATTAATGGAACAGGGACTCTCTCTTGCAGCATCAGGCACTCTCTCTGCAGAGCCAGGACATAATCTCAGGCTCCTTTTCAACATCCTGTCCCAGATAGCCATGTTGGCAAAACCTCTCTGTGGAACCTGGCCTAGATTATTTTTAAGGTTCCTTCCAGTTTCAAAAGTCTATGAGTCTAAAATTATATTTAGAACTTGAAAATGCAGTTCCAGTTGATCTCACTGGAAAATTATAACACAAGAATCTACTATAATTGCCAGGGAGACATGACTACCACTCCTCAGATCCAAACCCATCAGGCCTGCATTCGAGGACATCTAGGATTGATGGTTTGCTTCTCCGGTGTTCTGCCATATGTATTTTTTTCTCAGAATATTTATAAACAATGAATATTTAACTTCTAGAATAACTTTGCTGATGGAAGCTTTCTGCTTTCTGAAGTAGCACATTACATCTATGGGTAAATATTCCTATTAAAACATTCTTTCTTGTATTAGACCAAATTTCTATTGCTTCTCAGTGTGATGGCCAGATTAATATCAACTATGATTGAGTTTACTAAAGTAATACGTAAGTGTAGCCAGCTCCTTTATCTGCTCTCGTTTTTCATCACCAAATGAACCATCCACAGGTCTTTAAATATTCTTCCAAGGGTACAAATGTTTTAATCCTTTATCATTTCAGTTGCCTTACTATGGGTACCATCTATTGTGCTGATTGGTATTCTCTAAACATTCCATCTCATAGACTCTTATCTATACTTGGTAAGTATCTCCTTTTTTGCCTCATTCTTAAATATATTTGGAAAAGTAATACTGTATCTTAATAAACATCCACCTGGTTTCTTAAAAGAATAATCTACTGTAGTCTCTGGGGACATTTACACAATGTCAATTAAAAACTGATGAAAGCTGTCTGTAAAACACAAGGGTCTAAAGTAGTAAAAGTGTCTAGTATGGGGGCATATTAGCATTGAACAACAGGTATGCACTTAGCCTTTCTCTCAACTCTAAGGTATTTCTGTATTCAATGCTCACTTGTAGTGAAACACTGTGCTGCCTTAAAATGGGATTCCGGGACCATATATACTCAATTCCTTCCTTCTGTTGGAACCCACCAGTAGAAATAGGGTTATTCATAAATCATAAAAATAATAAATAAGAAGAAACAACAGTGTTGTGTACACATATGTTAATAATGACACTACTAGCAGTACTCGACTTCTACTACTGGCACCTCTTAACTTTAAAGACTCTGCTCAACACCAAGGTCTATGGTAAGGACTTAACAATGATGTTATAATTTAACTTCTAGATCATTTTGTGAAGTAACTATCATTACTCACCTCTATCATAAAACAAAACAAAAAAGTAAGATACAGATGGAAAATGAGCTTGGAATTCCACCTATAGTTATTGGCATGCAGAGGGAATATTTTGAGCAATTTTTTGATGAGAAAGAGACATTGTGAAAAGTCAACTTAAAAAATATTGGCAAGTACTTGAGGCTGTAATAAAGTTTGGTCTGACTTCAGAGTCTGAGCTCTGTAGAGCTTCTAGCTGCCACAGTACACTCCTTCTATGCTGTTAGACTACTCAAAACGGCGAAGAGAAGAGATAAAGATAATTTTCAGCCTAAAATCCTGGGGTTACCCAGAAGCTTATGGTGCTTAACTAAGACAGTGAGCTCAGGTAGATTTAGATATTGCTCAACTTTTCAGAGTGTATGCAGCAAAAGTGCCTGAGTCCTTAGAGGAAGCTGAGCTGTTTCATTTATTCTTTGTTCCTTTTGATGATTAACATGTCCCCATCTTTCCATTTCACTGTAAGAAATAACTCCCTGCTCTGTGTTGCCACATAAAGAACTGTGCACGTGTTGTTTAGAAATCTCAAACTTAGTGGATAATCATAGCCACATACATTCATATGTGCCTTCTGTGTAATTATACTGACTTTGTGAGAATTCAGGCTTATTCCAGGAATAGAAGAAAATCCTATGTGCAAAGATATATTTTCCATGCATTCATATTGCAATTTTAATGAGTTTGAAAAAAAAAAGTTTTACTGCTTCAAAGATTGTTAACATGGTTAAACCTAGGACATTTCAAGTGGTGTCAGTAAAGAAACATGCGTCTTTTTCTGTGTGTGTGTGTGTATGTGTGTGTTTATGATTAAAGTATCAGCTTATGTGGCATTTGCATTACTTTCTAAAATAATGTCTTATCTTTCAAAATAAATCACAAGCAGAGACACTCAATGTGTTGATCATTTTGACAATAAATATCTCTGCCACTAACACAGCAAAGTTAGTTTTCCAAAGAAAGGAACCCACGAGAGAAAATTTCCAAGTGCTCTAAGGATTCTTAGGTTCACTGGATTCTCTGGACCAGAAAGGAATTTCTGGTGACCTTCAGTAGAGTGACAATGAAGAAGGAATCAGCGTCATTAACTTATGCTGATGATGATGTCAGAATGGCTAGGTGTTTATCATGAAAGAAATGAGAAATTGGGTCCCACAGGAGCCCTACATCGCATCAGTAAAAGAACTTCCTCTGTATGACTGCCAAGTTTCCACGTGAGTTTCTCATTCAGAAGAGCTGATACATTGATTTTTTCACTCCAGTTTCTCATTAACTTCACCAATAAAACAAACCCAAGCTTTAATGGTGATTTCATTGATCCAGTCCTATTTTGTCACCATTAATTGGCATTTATTGAGGCTCTATGAAAAAACTGAGTTAGACATTCCATATGACTGACAAATTAAATAGAAAAGAAATTATGATCTCTGACATCCAGAAGAGCAAGCGTGGAAACACTGAGGTTTTGTAAAATCTAAAACCCATGTTCAGTGCTCAGCTCTGCCAGACTCACCGGTCTAAGAGAGTCACTCTGGGCTTCAGGTTACTCACCTGCCAAATGAGGAAAATTATGCCTATCTCACAGGATGGCTGTAAAAATTAAGTAAAATCACTACCATCACATGTCTTGTTCCATACTTGGCACATTATAGATTCTCAATCAGTACTCACCCAAACCTCTTTTTCTGTAAAGGGTTAACATCCTACTAATTTAAGAGACAGAAAAGATACAGAAAAGTACAAAATGAAAGAAAATGTGGGGCTCAGTCGGTTAAACGTCCAACTATGGCTCAAGTCATGATCCCCCAGTTCACAGGTTCAAGTCCTGCATCGGGCTCTGTGCTGACAGCTCAGAGCCTGAAGCCTGCTTCAGATTCTGTCTCCCTCTGTCTCTCTCTCTGCCCCTCACCTGCTTGCACTCTTTCTCTCTCAAAAATAAATGTATTTTTTTTTGTAAATTTTTTTACGTTTATTCATTTTTGGGAGACAGAGAGAGACAGAGCATGAATGGGGAAGGAGCAGATAGAGGGAGACACAGAATCCGAAGCAGGCTCCAGGCTCCGAGCTGTCAGCACAGAGATCGACGTGGGGCTCAAACTCACGAACTGTGAGATCATGACCTGAGCCAAAGTCGGATGCTCAACCGACTGAGCCACCCAGGTGCCCCAATAAATATTTTTAAAAACTGAAAAAATGAAAGGAAATTGGAAAAATCTTAATTTTAATTATTGAAACTATAAAATTATATATGGAAAGAGATATAAAATAAAAACATGACAATTACTGTAATGTATCAGAACCATGATCTTTAGCAACACTGAAGTTATTTCTAGGAGGATTCAAATTTTAATTTATATTTTAAAATCCAGTGAATCAAGTTATTGTCTTAAAGTACAAGTTTATAATACTCTTTATGAAAAATGAATACTGTGTGTGTGTGTGCACTTGTGTGTGGGTGCACGTGTGTGTAAACTTTAACACCAAGAATCAATAATGCTATAGGCAGGTTTGAGATCCAAAAGGACAGTTAGCCTCTGAGTCACTGTCTGGGTTCTATGTAAATGGACTTACCATCTTACACTGCCTTGGACCAAATAGATTTTAAGTTGGTAACACTAGAAATGACTTCCACTTTATTCTTTCCCTTCTCCTTTTGCTTTATTAATTTTAAGGACTTTCCTTCTTCGGTATAAGATTGTTAGCATCTTGACAAAGAGAAGATGAGGGATTTTAATCTGATATCCTGCTCAAACGCTACTGTTTTCAGAATAATAATAGATATAATTCTCAATTTCGTGTATAATAACTGTCAAATTGCAAGTCATACTTTCTAAAGAGTGTGGGTGTTTGTGTATGTATACATGTAGTTCATGTATTTATTTATTTATTATTTTTACTGGTGTCATTTGACATGAAAGCAATCTAGAAATCAGAACATGCCATTAAACCACAGTCACACATTCAAACCATCTCATGATATTTTCATTAATTGTCCTGCTTTTGCTCTTTCAAAGATGATAATCTGCTGAGGGCTGTTCATTTTTAGCTCAATTTTTTCCATGACTGTTATCTGTAACAGGCATGGTTTCATCAATCATAGATTTATTCACAAGTAACTATAATAGCTTAAAATATAATGCAATGATTTCAATTTGATTAGCACACATTAAGACTACAGCTCATGAATAAAGCAAGTATGTTTGGATTCCTGTAGGTATCAACTGTCCGCCCAAACTCTAAGGACACTTAAAAAAAGAGCTCAAACATTCAACCCCTAGGCACTTCTCTCCTAACCAATGGACACCAAAGGCCTTGTAATATCATTTTTATGCAAGTGTCAAGGAAAAGATAGCATAATACCACACCCTTTATTGAATTCCTACTGAGTGAACCTTGTTTTAGAAACTTCAATTATCTTTAATTTACATGGCAAAACTACCAGAGAGAAATTCCAATCTCTGTGAATTCTCATGACCAAAGTTGAAGGTTCACAGATAATAACCTCACCAAAGGATGAAGAGTCAGTGGAGGAATAGGCTTTAAACAGATCTCGAGACTTCAAAAGTCATGTATTCTTTTTTCCCTTCCTACATCCTGGTACATAGTAAATCAAATATGCTCCTATTGGCTGTCATCACGCCACAAGTTGAAATCTGGATTCATTTATTTGGCTCATCATCCTCTAGTGGCCTAGGCATTTTCTGTCCTTTTTATTGCTCTTCAGCAGTAGACACAATTAATAATACACAACAAGTTTGTGATGCTAGAGGGCATTACTATGTGTAAGGAAAATACTTAAACTCTGCTAAAAAACTAGTATTAATAAATGAAAAGAAACATATGTCAATGTAAATCATATTTGTGTGTATCTGTGTTTCCTAAAGAAACAGGACTATAATTCCCTTTTTCATTCCTAAAGAAAATCTTAAATCTTACAAATACATTTTATGATGTATTGAATTTTTTTTCATGTCTGACAAAATATTATACTTGAACATAAGATTTTAAACATTTTGATTTTATTTAATTATCATTCAGGTGATCAGACAATTCCACAGAGATGAGAAGACTATCTTAAGAAAAAGCTAGAGGCAGTTTTTAATACTGATTCCAAGCTACATCTTAGGAAAGGATAATTTTGCTTTTTGATAGTAGAACTAGCAGTTTCGTTGAATCCCCATCTAAATAGAATTTAATAGTGCTTATTTCATGCTCATATGGTCAGGTTTTTGGTCCAATTTGTTTGTAATGAGTTAGAGTAACTGATATGCTAATCAGTGTTAGTTAATTAAAAGCGGAGTTTCCATTTAATATAAAACTCATTAGAGTGCCAACCATATCGCACATTAGATGACCTGATTCACATATTTGAACTCTTAAAATGAGAAGGAGGTGGTAGAAAATCTATTTGATATGTTGCCAGGAGTGTCACTAAGTTGCTTCCAGAAACAGATTTGCTCTAATGATCAGAAGACCTAGGTTCTACTCATCACTCTATTGGTGTTTAGCTCTGACATTTGGGTTTTGGCTCTTAAATCCTCAAAGACTCGATTTTCCAAGAGCAAAGGATAGAATAGGATTAAATAGTGTGTAGGCCCAACTTTCTTGTGATTCTGCAGCCAAGATTCAAAAATGATTCTGTAGCGTGGGTAGCTCAGTTAGTTAAATGTCCAACTTCAACTCAGGTCATGATCTCATGGTTTATGAGCTCGATCCCCACGTCGGGCTCTGTGCTGAGAGCTCATAGCCTGGAGCTTGCTTTGGATTCTCTGTCTCCCTTTCTCTCTGCCCCTTCCCCACTTGTGCTCTGTTTCTCAAAAATAAATAAAACCATTAAAAAAATCTTCAAAAGTATTCAAAGATTTGTCTCTGCTCAGGCACTTTCTAGCTGTGTGATCTTGGGAAAATATATAATCACCCCGATCTTCATTAAGGAGTTAGGATGACATGAGGAAAAACCTGGTACTCACATAGTACTGGTGCTCAACTAAGGGCATGACAATGATGAAGAAAAACAAAAAAAGATAATGATGAGGGTCAGGATACCTGAGAAGTAGGGGGAGCAGCAGAATAAGGAGCTGGAAGAGAGAGAGAAAAAAAAAAGAGTATTCAAGAGGAAGAAAGAAATGCTCCAGTTTATGCATTTTACTGATACTATAAACTTATGAAACTTACAAAAAAATAAACTTTTAAAGAAGAAAAAAATTCATATACATAGTCACTGAAACCTATTCTAGAGGAGCTTTCCTGAAAACCTCATCTACAAGATTCTGCTTACAAGTGTTAATCACACATGTATTTCAGGGTAGAGTAAGTTTTGGGAAAGGATCACTTAAAGAAAACGATCTACGTGGGGTGCCTGGGTGGCTCAGTCGGTTAAGCATCTGACTTAGGCTCAGGTCATGATCTCATGGTTTGTGGGTTCGAGCCCCATGTTGGGCTCTGTGCTGACAGCTTAGAGCCTGGAGCCTAGTTGAGATTCTATGTCTCCCTTTCCTCTGCCCCTCCCCTACTCATGCGGTCTTTCTCTCAAAAATAAATAAACGTTAAAAAAAATTTAAATGAAAATGATCTACAGAAAGTAGGGCCACCCAGAACTTCTAGAATATTAGTATGCACAATGATATATCCATCCTTCCTTCCTTCCTTCCTTCCTTCCTTCCTTCCTTCCTTCCTTCTCCACCTTGCTTCCTTCCTTCCTCACCTTTTTTGAGAGAGTGTTGGGGGATGTAGAGGTTTGGAGATCATACAGGCCTAGTACTCTATGGAGCAAACATTAGGAAATATTAGAATGATAAAAATAAGTGAAGGTTTGGATCCTAGAAACCTGATTAAATAGTCACTTCTGTCATTTAACTATGTCACTTAACAAAGCAAATCCTTGGTGACTGTGTGAGGAAGATGATCCCTTCTTTGAAAGACTGTTTTGAGAACTAAAATCAAAAACAGAAAACGCTATCAGCATGTGATGGAGACTCAATCAATTGATAGCAATAATATGATAGATTCCAGGTGCATTTCCTCTTGCTGAAGCACAAAAAAGAGTAAATTGTGCCTCTTCTCCCATTCTCCACTTGAAATCCATTTGCTATGAAACATCAAAGGCTTATTCCCATATGTGGAACACTGGGGAAACACTTTGTTGTTGTGGATTGCTTCCTTCTTGAAATAGAATGAGAGGAAAATGGAATGGAAAACTAGGGGAGTTTGAAGGGGAGTTCAATGCCTCAAAAGAAGGAATCTGAACTAAGACTGAGAGTGTGGGCAGAATACACATGCTGAGGTTAATGCTATTGGAAGTTAACTAATTCTTTCTGGAGGATGGTTATCATTTGCAGTAAAGCAGCTGCCAACTGTTGTAAAATATCAGGGTAGCTGGATCTGTCACTGAAACAAGCCAATGGGAACAGACCTTATCCTGCAGGGGGCATGATTAAAACCAGAGCCATTTTCACAGATAATCCATTTATAAATCATGGTAATAAAATGGTCATCATGACAGCAGCTCAGTGACATTTTTTCACAAGCTCAGCTGTATCCAGGCAACCAAAACATCTTAACTCAGAGAAAAGAAAGGCAGACTGGGGTTCCAGGAGTCAGGGAGCAAGATCCCACTGTCTGGTTCTCTTTTCCCATGAGAGAAGGTGATGTGTTGATGACTAAAGGAGCTTTATATGACCCTGGTTACTACAGTTCACTTTTTGTGCATGCCAGAATCAACGGACATCAGGAATTTAGGTGTTTCTCAACTCTTTCCTCATTCTAGCAACTGATGAATGGGGAACTCCAAGGCCCATTATATCCATGTCCAATTTTGATCCATTCCTTGCTGTGAGAGATTCAACTGATCAGCAGGAGCTGGAGAGAGAAGAACATATGGCAAAAATCCAGGTATTCTCTACTCAGCTGTTTACATGTGTAATTGCAAATCAACAGTGGCTGAGGTATTATGGAGAAGAGGTTCTAATAAGCATCATTACAGCAACTATCATGCTATAATGCTAGCAAAGTGTCTCTTTCCCTGAGAGGAGAGGTAAGCATACTCTTTTCACTCTTTTGGGATTTTTCTATGCAACCCGTCTTCACAAACTTTTGATGACTGAGCTCTCATGACTCAGCAGGGATTTAGATATTTAAAGTAAAACTAAATTTTATCAAATACTTTTCCTTCACTTTTAAGCACTATAACACAAATATATTTGTATAAATTCCATCAAATGACTTGCTTTAATGGAAAGACCAAAATATCATGGATTGTTAAACATAAATTTATAGATATTAACTTCTATGCGTGTGTACATATGCACATATATTAGATGAGATTCTCTTTGTCATGTCAACGGAGAATAATAATCCTTACTCAGCTACACAAGATGAAAGCAGAAGTATAAAAGGCAAAGTGCTATGGTCAGGGTAACTATTTAATATTAGCATTATAGCATGAAAGATGCTGCCATGGTTCCAATAGATCCCTTTACCCTAGCCCCTTTTTAAACTTTATTGAAGAATAAGTGAAAAATGTAATTGTGCCTATTTAAAGTGTTCAAGGTGATGATTTGATATACCTATACATTATGGAATGGTTACAACGATCAAGATAATTAGCATATCCATCACCTCACACAGTTAACGGTGTCTGTGTGTGTGTGTGTGTGTGTGTGTGTGTGTGTGTTTGCGTGGTGAGAATGCTTCAGATTTACTTTTGTATGTCAATTCCAAGTGTGCTTTCACCAGTATCAGCTAACCTCTTTCCTTCTTGGTAGGAAGCTTGCCCTCAGGCTGTCAGTACAAGGCTGTCATCTTGTTTTAGTACAGCAAGAACTTCAAATGCCTGGGGAAGACTTCAACCAATAAATGAGGAATATAGCCAGTTATGTTGACATCTTTTTGGGGAAATTCCAATATTTCCATGGAGGCACTTTATATGTCTGCCTGTGTGTAATACATGCTGTCTCTAGAGATCACATGTGGGACTAAGCCAAAATTTCCCTCCCTGGAATTTTGTTTGGTACTACATCTTTGTGTGATCTCTTTCTTCCCACTCCCCACTATCCTACCGTGTTTTCCTGAATATTCCTTCATGTTAAATCTACATTGCCATGGATCCTTTTCTTTATAGTTCTTTCCCAGGAGCCCAGCTTGGATATCTGGAAAGGGGATGGAAATAGTTAGGACCTGAGTGGAGACTAGACTTAAGAGAGGCTCCCAAGGACCTATTATATTTCATGTGTGAAACCTAGGAATCATACAGTAGCCAGAAATATACTCCAGGTGAAAGCATCACACAGGAGATGGCTAGATGGTTCGAGACCATGATCTGGATACAAATAATTACATTGATTAAACATTAATAATTCACAACTATAATAATTTCCAGCAATGACTGAGGCTTTGGGTTATGTGCTGTCCTGAGAGCTTTAATGCATTTCCCCCCTCATTCAGTGCAGACAACATTGAGGTAAGAGTTATTACTCTTTAACAGATGTGGATACAGAGGCCTGACAATGTTTTGTAACTTATGTAAGGTTTCATAGTTGTGGACCTGGATTTGTGCCTATGTGTGTCTGACTCCTGAGATTTTAAGTGTAATCACTATGTTGTAAAAGGTGCTTACCAGCTAACATTTTCCCTGAAGAAAAAAGTGAAGACCAAGTCTGATAGGATGAAGCTGGTGTGATAACTAGTTGTAGCAAATGCTATATTTTAATGTACATCTCTGTGTCCCTTGAATGTGTCTTCCAGGGACAGAAAGGTTAATGCCCACTGTAGTAGAAAAATACTTTTTGTTTTTTACCCTTAATAAATCTACCCCCACACCTCCTACCACCCTCCATATACGGACACGTGCAGCCCCCATTGCCCTACCTTCCAAAACTCAGCAAACCTTAACAGTGGCATACTCAAGGCCACATAGCTAATAGAGGCAGGTTTGGCTTTGAATCTGTATCTTCTGACTCCAAGCCCATATAGATTTCTTTCCAACAATATCATGCTAATTTAGTGTATCATTCCCAAATCCTGGGCAAATTCAGAACTGGCTTAGTATTAGACGGTTATCGAAGTATAAGTTTCCAGTGGAGATGCCAAAACCAAGGCTTTATAAACCTCAACTTTCTAAAGGGATGGTGAGATTCAGTTTTCCTTGTCATTCGCCTGCCAACCCTCTACCCTTTGGACTCAGCCTTGCTTTGAAATGCTAATTTAGAGTGCTTCAAGTAGGTATTAACCAAAAATTATTAATAAGTACTTCTCAAGCTCAAGTGTAATAGGCCCCATAGAAGACACAAAATTGTTTATTCAACATATTTAAATGTGTCTTAAATGAACTAATTGCTTTTCCTGGGTGCTGTGCCAGATTTGTGGCTTTATCCATATGGTAGAGATTGGGAATCTGAAAGGAGAGGCTATAGACCAGCAGACACATCTCTCAGTGCATCCACAGACAAGGAGATGCTAATATCAATTATTTCATAGAACTAAGGTCATAAACATAGTTTCTGTCTTCCTGAATTGAGCTCTGACCACACCAAGGGGATGAAGAATAATGTGTACACTATATAGACATCTAAAACAACTGTATTTCTTTATTTGCGAGGAATTATGGAGACAACCCTCATTTCCATTCTGCCACCTCATTTCCCTGAAATGCAGGGTCATTTACACATAGTTCCCATAGGAATTTACTCAAATGTTGCCCCTTGATTACAATCAATTAAGTCGGATGACCATTTGCCTATTTGCTCTCAGATCTGCTCATTTCTCTTCACCTGCTCTTTTATAATACCTGCAAATTACATTCACAAAGCCAACATGTGGTTCTATGCAGGCAATGGACACCCTGGGAGAAAATTGAAGGATCAGGTAAGGGAAGAGGATAGCCTGCATCTCTCCTTCTCTCTATGCTTTGGGAGGCACTGCTGAGGAAGGGAATATATTTTCCATTACTGCATATACTCCCAGATAGGGAGCCACCAGCACTGAGATTTAAAGCTCCCATTAAGTGAAACCATATCTTGTGTTCCAGAAAATGCCATTTTTTCTTTTATTCCTTGGGGCGGTAGCACTTTCCAGTTGTTGCTACTATCCTGATTTCCTCAGTATCTCCCACGCCCTTGGCCTTTTAGGTTTTCCAACATCTTTGTGTCTAGTGTCCCGATCAAATTCTTCTATTGAACTACCTCTTGTGGGCTCATTTTCCCCTGACTGTAAAACTGGTTTCAGCCTCTTGCCGTTTATGGAGTAGGTATGTGAACTTATTCTTAACCTTGGTGTCTCCCCCAAATGAGTACAGCAGAGTGTCCATCCCCCTAAACAAATCCAACCTTTATTTTCAGAATATATGTACTTCCCCTTTATACACATTTACCCAGGCTTTCTATCACTCATGCACATACATGTGACTCAATGAAAAATTTCCAAAACTTATCAACAAGACCTCATTTATTTGATAAGAATCCTTAAGGATGTAGATTTCAGCTCTGAAGAGCAAAGAGAAATAGCAAAAAAGGAACAGCTCTAAGAGTCCAAGTAAGCACTCGTGAGGGCACTTCGGGCAGTAAGCCAGACTCTGCTCTTACTTTACATACAGTTCCCGTAAATGCAGATACCCAATTTCACAGGAGCTTGAAAAAGAACAAATAGGAATTCCAACAGCCACTGAAACACAGTAATAAGACTGATAGTTGATAAAGAGAAAATGATAACTGGAAGCAAAGCTTTAAAATTAATATTAATATTCCCAAAGTGAAACAAGTTAGAACTTTTTGATGTAGGAGAAAACAGACTGCCCATATGTGTGAGTAATAATCCAATACGAGAATAGGGGCAAAAGAAGCTAGTATATACTTAGTACAGGGAATCAGTTTAGAGGTTAAATATGTGTCATTTCAATGTTGGGACACTTAAAAAAGATCTGTTAGGTGTGTATAATTCTGATTATTTTACATTTGAGGAAAACAAGGCCCTTTAAAGGCTTTAAAGGCCTTTGCTGATGTCGCATGTCCACACGTCCAGGAGAAGGGAACGTATAGGGATGTAAAACCCGGTGGATCTCACTCAAAATCCCATGGCATTATTGCTCCAGGTGGGACAACAGTTGTTGTTTAGAATCAAGATCTTCAGATTCTTTCATCTTAAGAGAAACAGTTCATTTTTCCAAGTACCCACATTTTAGGAAAGTGGTTAAGCATCTAATATATCGTAGAAAAACTTGCACTTACTACAAAGGAAAAGTACACTGTTTTGAGGATTGGCTGCTGGAAGCGTTATATATGCAGGGGGAAAAAGAGGGCAACGTGAAACAGCTTAGATGCATGCAGTGCTACTGAACCTGACAGGACTCCACATTGCAACTCAACTTCTATTTGTTCTTAGTGACCATTTATAAACCAGTTGTTAAGCCCTGGCTTTCCTATCCGTCCCTCCAGAAATATCCACATTGTCTAGGACGGCCAGATTCAAAGCAGCTTCAGACATACAAGTACCAATCACTTCCTCTGCTGGTGAATGGAATTTAATCAGACTAGCAAACTAAACCAAAGTCACACAAAGGGTAATATTTGATGCGTTTAACAAGAAACCTTTATGCAACTGTTCCCATCAGTCAGAATAATACAGTGCTATTTTTACTTCATCTTGACTTTCCACAGAAAACTTTAAAAAGCTGAGGATCACTGCTGACTGTGAAGAGATGGTCTCCCACCCTCTAGAGGGACTCACTGCTGTCTCCATGAGACCTAAGGGGGGGGGGGGGTCAGTGATGTGGCTGTTGCAAACAAGGTGACATTCTCTTTCTCTGTGTCTGAAATAACGACCGGTTGCTACAGCATCACACCCTGCTTCCCTCCTTCTTTTTATCCCCTGTTCACCAAGTACTTCCACCTTCAATGGAATGTGTGACATTTATTTATTAAACATTTATTGCACATGTATTCCATGCCACTTGTCATGCTGGGCACCCTGAGGATAACAGGAACAGGTTATAGATGCACCTTTCAGAAGCTTGCAATAAAGGAAGGAGGATTAAGTTTAAGCCAAAATTGTGAAAATTATGACTCCTGATTCCCCTTGGATCAATCACTAAGCTTTATCGCTGCCACACTAATATCCTTTTATACTACTTACTTATTATTATACATTCTGGTTTGGGTTAGAACCAGTCCTCACCTGGACTACTGTCATCATTTGTGCCATCTTTTTTGTTTGTGATATTCAGCTTCTATTCATTTATTTATTGAGAGATAAAGGGAGTATGTGAGCAGAGAAAAGGCAGAGGGAGAAGGTGAGAGAAAACCCTTTAAATTTTTAAAAACTTTACTTATTGAGAGAAAGAACAAGTAGGGGAGGGGCAGAGAGACTGGGAGAGAGAGAATCCCAAGCAGGCTCCACACTGTCAGCTTGGAGCCCAATGTGGGGCTCACACTGACTGACTTTGAGATCATGACCTGAGCCAAAACCAAGAGTCGGACGCTTAACCAACTGAGCCATCCAGGTGCCCCAGGAGAGAGAATCTTAAGCAGGCTCCATGCTCAGCATGGAGCGTGACGAAGGGCTCAGTCTCACAACTGTGATTTCATGACCTGAGCTGAAATTAAGAGTCGATGCTTAACTGACTGAACCACCCAGGTATCCTCATTATTAAGCTTTTAAATTTAATTATAAAAACATAATTTAAAAAAGCACAAATAGCAATCGTACAACTCAGTGAATTTTTACACTATGAACTTACACACTCTCTCCTGGACTAAGAAATGGAATACAACCAGTACCCAGAAGTCACCTACACAAAACTTTCCATTTTCTACCACAAAGACAATGCTGAATTCAAACACTATGGATGTGGATTCAAATTTTTTGTATAAATGGAATCATATAGTATGTGTTTTTCATGTCTCTTTTCTTTTGTTCAATGCTTTGTCAGATTCCTCAATGTTCTATGCAGTGGTAATTTGTTGATTCTCATTGCTGCAAAATATTCCATTATGTGATTATACCGTAGTTAATTATATAAGCTACTCTTGATGTGCATTTGGTTTGTTTTTAAATCAGGTGTGTACAATTCTGATCATTTTACAGTTGAGGAAAACAAGGCCCTTTAAAGGCAGATACCTTTGCTGACGTCACATGTCCACGTGTCCGTGACAAGGGAAAGTACAGGGATATAAAACCCAGTGGATCTCACACAAGATAATGTTTCTATAAATTTCTTGCATATCTCTTTTGGTGCATGTATGCATGCATTCCTGGTTGGGTAATAAACCTCGGGATGGAATTAATGGGCCACCTGGTTATACGCACATTCAGCTTAAGTAGTATAGACAACCAGTGTCTGGTAGGCACACTCCCATTAGTGGTGTAGGAGAGGATTTACCATCCAATCCTGCTCTACAAAAAATCCTCTTTATTTACTTTCTGAGACATAAATATGATCATGTGATGTTCCTGTTTAACAGCTTTTAATAGATAATTATTGTCCTTAAGATATTGTTCAAAATTCACTAGTACCCAAAAGGTCTGCAGCTTCTGTCCTCACCTCCATCTCCAGAGGAATCTCACACCTCTCTGCCTCTGAGGTTCTCCCCTCTGACCACAATGAAGCTCTCCCAGGTTCACATGCATGCTGTATGCTCATGGTCCTCTGAGCTCACACTCGACTCGCCTGAGATGTTTTTCCAGACTCACCTGTCTCATATTGCTTCCCCCCTCCTCTTCCTCTCCTGAAATTACCCATCACATGACCCCAAGAAAACTTCCTTCATTATACAAGGCAGTGACCAAAGTGGCATAATTTCCTCATTTGCTTACTTGCCTACTGTCTGTATTCCCCACTAGAATTTAAGCTTCAAAGGAGCTGGGAATTTCATAACTTGGTCACTTCTTAGTTTCTAGTATCTGATAGTGCTCAGCACCAAGTAGGTGCTCAATCAAAATTTGTACATGAATAAAGGAAACAGCATATTTGTACATTTTCTTCTTCCCCTCAAGTTGGTTGGCTGATGGCTCAGAGCCTGGAGCCTGCTTCGGATTCTGTGTCTCCCTCTCTCTCTGCCCCTCCCCTGCTCATAATCTGTCTCTCTCTCTCAAAAACAAACAAACATTAAAAAAAAAAAAAAAAGAAATGGGGACAGAAAAGCTAACAATATGTTTAGGCAAGAGAGAGAAGGTAAATCGAAGCACTTAACTTTCTTTTTCTTCACTTCTTGTACCCAAATATTTTTTTTTTTTGCTTAAAGACTTCAGTTTTTTACTATCCTTTCCAGCAGCACCAGTTAACAGTATTAATCAATTTTTGAGGAATTTATATCATACTGTCTTGCCCCCAGAACACAAATGTATAAACACCAAGGCATGTTCATGAAAGGCCATTTGGAATGGTGGGAAATGGCTTAGGCAAAACAAAAAAAAGGATATTGGGAAATACACACACACACACAGCTTGCATAGGAAGGCTTCTATTTATACTTTAAACTACTATCTATGGGTAAATAAATAATAATATTACCTAATATTCATTGAGCAATATATGTCATGCACTCTTCTTTTTTTTTAATGTTTATTTTTGACAGAGAGAGATAGAGCATGAGCGGGGCAGGGGCAGGGGCAGAGACAGAGGAGACACAGAATACAAAGCAGGCTTCAGGCTCTGAGCTGTCAGCACAGAGCCTGATGCGGTGCTCGAACTCACAGACCACGAGATCATAACCTGAGCCGAAGTCAGACACTCAACCGACTGAGCCACCTAAGCACCCCTGTCATGCACTATTCTAAGACATCTAGCTAGGTATCTACTTTGTGAGGGGCATGAATTTGGCCTAAGCAGACATCTGATTGATTAATCACAACTTGATTTGAAAGTAATGTGTGTGTGTGTGTGTGTGTGTGTGTGTGTGTGTGTGTGTGTGTTTTGCTGACGTTAGTATCATCACCACCACTATGCTTTATTGAGAACCTAGCATACTCCTGCTCCAAAGTAGTCCTTTAGCATGAGGTGGAGGTGGGGAGAAGCAAGTGTGGAGGAGAGGCATGATGTGATTCTATCAGATGATCTGGGTGATGATGATGATGGTGATGATGACGACGTGGGGCTTCAGAACAGAACTGCACATGTAGAGGAGAGGACTTCTCTATCAGACAAAGCAAGTGACTACCACAGAGGGAGAAGAAAGCTCTTCTTCAAGTAATTACTTAAATACTGGCATTCCATCTCAAGCAAGCTGAGCAAATCAGAATGTCTTTCTGGGAAATTTGAGGTTAGAGGCAATTTAATGTAGTAAAAATGTGCTCTGTATGTGAATCAACAGGGAAAAAGCAGTTTGTACAAACCAGAGTGTGGCACATATATAGAAGTAAGCAAAGAAAAGAAGAACAAAGTTTAGGATTAGCTGGACTCTATGGATTCCCAATTCTATTCCTGGAGAAACCCTGTATACTGTTGGTTTTCCAGAGAAATTCCAGTAGTTATCCAAAAAAGAAACTCCACAGGGCTTCTTCATAAATTATGGCATCTTTATTAGGAAACTGTGACTCAATTATTTCTCTGAAGGTTCTCTATGATTTCCATGGATAATGGTAGAATAGTTGTGAGAAATGTTTGTTGTGCAAGAAAATGTTTGTTAGTGAAAGACAGAGAGAGAGAGGGAGAGGAAGGAAGGAAGGAAGGAAGGAAGGAAGGAAGGAAGGAAAGAAGGAAGGGAGGGAGGGATGAAGGGAGGGAGAAACGTATAGGTGACATCCCAAATAAACTTTTCTTTTTGGAGAATGACATCTTTTGTTGTCTGTCAGAAAGTAGTGCTCAAGACTGGGTTTTTGAATTGGGCTTTGGAAGCTTACTGCTCTCTCTAAGGTCACCTGTACTTCTGAATGTTTAGTCTAGCATATGTGACAAGCTGTGTCTTGCAAGGGGAATCTAAATTTCCTTCTGCTCTGAAAATGGGAAAGAGGAACTGTTGATATTATTAACCCTTTTCAAGATGGGCCTGAAGACATATAATCCTTTTTCTCACATCTGGCACATCCACAACAGAAGCCATATTCTAGAATCCACAATACCCAATGGTATTTTATAGAATGAATGTCCAACATATGAAAACAAATCAGTGTCATAATATAAAAAGCCAGATACTGTTCATGTAGTGTAGCTAAGTTACTCTTTCCTTCTTGTCTTTCTCTTCAATAGTGTCTATACACACACACACACACACACACACACACACACACACACACACATATATACACATCTATGTATTCACACATATATACACATATATTTATATACATATATTTAAAATATCGGGTCTACTGCTAACCAAATTGACAGAAACCTGAGTATTCGTGTTTGTGTGTTTTGTACAGAATTAGTGCTCAGCGTCAGTGTCCCTCATTCTATCTAAAGTATGAAAATGAAAATCTAGTAAATGTGTATTACCAAAACAATTCTTTAAGTTTATTTATTTACTTTGAGAGAGAGCGGGGAGGAGGGATCAGAGATAGAGGGTGAGAGGGAGAGAACCCCGAGCAGGCTTCTCACTGTCAGCAAAGAGCCCCCAGCGCGGGCTCGAATCCAAGAACTGTGAGATCATGACCTGAGCTGAGATCAACAGTCCAACACTTAACCAACTGAGCCACCCAGGTGCCCCCAAAACAATTCTAATGGGAGTAATGCAACTCTGAGCTACCCAGAACATGGCTAAAAGCACTGACTCAGAAGCATGACCATATCTACATCTAGTAGTATTCTGGCTCAGCCACTAACAAGGTATGAAATGTTAGGCAACATACTTAACCTCACTGTATCCCAATTTCCTGATAGGCTTCATGTGTTAACATATGCAACTAGTTAGAACATTCCCTGATGCTGTTTTATCTTATATATATTATCAGTAAATTTTATCTTATAAATGTTAATTATTAGTGGCTAAAAATATTGAAACTACATTCATGCGTTTCTATCTTTTGCCACATACTTTTTAGTAACTTGAATCACACCTTTCAGAAATTAAAAAAAAAAGAAAGCCTAATTGCATGTAACAAATTTTGTTAGAGACACACAGTATATAATGGGACCACTGAGCTAGATATTGAAGTCATAAATAAGAAAAAATGCAAGAATTCCTCCTTTGTGGAAAAGCAAAGTCATGTGGCCCCCCAGAATGGTAGGTATTTTGGAGGAGCAAGGACAGAGAATACAATTTAAGCGCCTTGCCATGATCCAGGCTAAGATGACAAGCCCTGAACTAGCATTTCCCAAAATGAGGTATCTATACCATGGGGAGGCATGGGATAAGTTACAGGGTGCAGCAGAGGTTAAAAATAACACCATCTACATAATGAGTCCCCCTTTTCATTGCTATTTCAGTCCTTCTGATTATACAAAGTGGGTCTCAGTTTGGAGATGGTTGTTCACACCTCTCTGAAACTTGCTAATCCCCATCTCAGCAGTCAGAGCTGACCTCCATGCAGTGGCTTCCGGCAAGAATTACACAGGTACCTTATACAAAACAAAACAAAACAAAAAAAAAAAAAAAAAAACACACACACACACAAAAAAATTATAATCACTTTATCTTCTCTTTTCTGTCCTGAGCTGGTTTTCCATTCTTAATTAGGACAAAAGGTTTCTTTTTTATTCTTATTTATTTTTAATTTTTTTAATATTTTTGAGAGAGAGAGAGAGAGAGAGAGAGAGAGAGAGAACGAGCAAGGGAGAGGCAGAAAAAGAGGGAGACACAGAATAGGAGGAAGCAGGCTCCAGGCTCTGAGCTGTTAGCACAGAGCCCAACATGGAGCTCAAACTCACAGACCATGAAATCACGACCCGAGCCGAAGTTGGACACTTAACCAACTGAGCCACCCAGGCTCCCCAAACCATAAGGTTTCTTTTTAAAATAAATGGATTTAAGTTTTTGAATTTAGATAAATATATTAGGTAAATAATAGTTAACATGTTATGTGGTTACAGAAAACATTAAAAAGGTGGTAGTCACTGGCCGAAACTAGGTGTGCATTGGACAGCAAAGATAAAAGAACAGATAAGAGAAATGTTTAGAAGGTAAAAGAAGCAGATATTAGTGATTTGTTTATAAAGGAAAGAGCTACAAATGGCCAAGTGGTCAAATGATTCTGAGCCTCAGCCAAACCTCCAGTTGGTCAAGGTATCTGAAGAGCCACATGACAAACACTGGCTTTGCCTGCAGGTAGGAAGCCCATCTGAAGAATGTCTAATAAAGCTGAACCACACTTCCTCTGTCTTCAATTCCTTAAACAATTACATCTCTGCACAATTACTTTTCTTGGCCATTTTGGGGAGTGCTCTGTAGAATCAGCACCCCTCTGGAGAGTCTCAATAGGCATCATTAATTATCTTCTCTATTCAAAATGATGGCATTTGCTGTATCATTTAATCAGGGCATCCTTGGAATGTGGCAGTATTCCAGTAAAGTTAAAAAAAAAAAAAACTGCACAAGTTACTTGGTCTTTAATCCCCCCCAAATGCAACTTTCTGTCCAAAATAATATCATCATCTTACTTTGTGAAGAATTTCTGATAGCTCTCCCCTCTCCTGTTCTGCTGGATTAGGCTGGTATATTTGGAATCATTATTAGACTGGAGCAGTGTCATTTACTAACAGTAGAGACTTAGAGGAAAGAAGGATACAAAAACACAGAACATAATCTCTATGAGTTTCAAGATCCACAGGAAAATAGTATCTGTTCTGTACACTTCACAGAGTTGTTTGGGAATAGCTAAGAAAATCATATGGAAAAATATCCTGTAGTAACTTTTGGTGAAAATTAACAAACAAAAAAAGGAATCTGCGTTGCTCAGTGTTTAATCTAACATATTTCAGGGTCACAAGCACCCATACTAATTTGTGATGAAATCCACAACTACCAGACTGAGATGCTTGCTCCTTTGGACAGCATTTTCTTGCCCCCAAAACAGCAAATCAAACCCTCGGTTGCACTCATAACTTTGTATGTGTCTGTATACACCCAAAGCTTCTCAACTTGTGCACACTGACATTTGGGGCCAGATAATTCTGCATTGGGGCTGTTCTGTGCATTGTAGGATGCTTAGCAGCATCCTACTAGCATCTAATCTACCCATTAGATGCTAGTAGCATGCACCAGCTGTGACAACCAAAAATATTTCTAGATATTTGGCTGGTAGGTCAAAATAATCCCTGGTTGAGAACCACTGCTAAAGAGGTATGTGTCATTTCTCTCACTGTATTGAAGTTGTTTGCTTTCATGGCTTTCTATATCCGATGAGAAATAATCTATATGGTGCTGAGCACTGAGGTCCATGTATAGTGGATGCTTATTTCCTCTGGATTTTCTAGACAACACTTACTATATAGACAGGCAGAAGTTCCTATTTATCTTCTTTTTTAAAATTCTTTAAGTTTGGGGTGCCTGGGTGGGTCAGTCAGTTGAGCGTCCAACTTTGGCTCAGGTCACGATATTGCGGTTTCTGAGTTCGAGCCCCGCGTCCGGCTCTGTGCTGACAGTTCAGAGCCTGAAGCCTGCTTCGGACTCTGTGTCTCCTCCTCTCTCTTCCCCTCTCTTGCTCATGTTCTGCTCTCAATAATAAATAAACATTAAATTTTTTTTAATAAATAAAATTCTTTTAAGTTTATTTGTTTTGAGAGAGACAGAGAGAACAAACAGGGGAGGGCTGGGGAGGGGGGGAGGGAGGGAGGGAGGGAGGGAGAGAGAGAGAGAGAGAGAGAGAGAGAGAGAGAGAGAGAATATCCCAAGTAGGCTCTGCTCTATCAATGCACAGCCCGACTCAGCACTTGAACCCATGAACTGTGAGATCATGACCTGAGCTGAGATCAAGGGTTGAATGCTTAACTGACTAAGCCACCCAGGCGCCCCTCCTATTTATCTTCTGTCTGCACTTTAAGGAGATAACTAGTGAGGGGGTTGATGTATAAAAGTCTCAGTAACATGTCCTCAGTGAGCAATTAACAACTGATCAAAAGGCAGCAGCCTAAATAAACTGATTCAAAGGCAGCAGCACCTAAATAATTTTCAACTCAGCATTTCCAGTATCAGACATAGTGTAGAGCGTGTAGGGGATTCTCAATGATTATTTAGGGATGAATCAGTGAATGAATGAATAGAAGGATGAATCGAGAAAGACAGCCTCATATTCACAGGCCAAACATTCTCACATGTGTACACCCTTAATCTTCCCCTGGAGTTACTATGACTACAAACATCTGAGCTGCCAACTTTCTGCCTGAAACTCTAAACAAGATTCCAGGTGAGGAAGCATCTTTGGCAGGAACCCAGCAGAACCAGCAGCAGCTCGCAGGAGGAAATCTGCACAGACTTAAGTGAAAATCAGATTCATCATAGCTGAACTAATCTGTGACTAGAAAAAAATATCATGGCAAGTCACCGTGATTGGGTAGGGACACGAAGAACTGAAATCAGACGATTTAATGTCAGTTTCACAGAGGCAGTGTCCAAAACAGGTATTACTCGTGCTGTTACTTCTATAAAGCTCTGTTGTTGAATCAGGGGCAGAACATTTTAGATCTAAAGTGTGTGTGGGGAAAGAGGAATCCCTGTGGGCCACCACAAAGTTTCCTCTTTATGCCTCTTACAGAGAAATCTGCCACTTCTAAATTGATTTGGATTCTGCTAGGAGCTTTTTCAACCTCAGGGGATTGGACTGGCTTTCATGGAAGAGGAAGGGTCATGATCTCCCGGAGAGAGATTTCTACCACCATCTACTCAGCATCAAGTCCTCATCTTCAGGAGCTATTTGAGTTGAGATCCTGAGAGTTTATGTAGTGTCTCTGTTCAAGAAAGTTTTAATGTTGAGGCTTCCTTGTTCTCTACTCAACTAAACCATACTCAAAGTTTAGGACATCTCTTAAGGAAAATACTCTAAGAATTATTTCCTAAACTCCTAACACCTGTTATGTCTAACAAAATTCCTTCCTATAATGATTGCATTTATCTTTATGTTTATTATTTCTATTAGATTTAAATTCCTTGAGGGCAAAAATAGTGTCTGAATAATAATAAGTTATTATTATTATTATTATTTTAAAGAAGGAAGAGAAGATAAATTTCAAATTTTGCTCAAGAATACTATAACCTAGTCAATGACTGTAGCATTTTATAAAACAAATCGTTACATTTAATTTTCAAAACAAATTTATGAATTAGGTCCAACTGTATATTTTTATGTCTGTAGTCCTACATAAAGGCTCTGGCACAGTGATGATCAGCAAGTAATGTTGCAGTGAATTTATATAAAAAGAAGTGAAAAAAAAAATAAAGCAAAGAACAGGTCAAGGAGTACCACAGATTCAGGTCCAGTATTTGCTAATGGACTCTAGAATGAAAGTACAAAGACCTGAATGTGAACTTCAGTTTTATATCTTGTTTGAGAATTTACTTAATTATCCAAGTCCCTACTTTCTATATTAAAGTTTATGGATCATGATATTCACTAAACAGAATGGTTGAGAGGATGTGGAATTTAGTAGCTCCATCTCTCCTGCTATTAAAATTCATTTTATCAACTGTAAAAATCATAAAGAAAAAAAATAAGGTAAAAGAGGCATTCAGATCAAAACTGGTTATTCATTTCCTCTCTGACCCTAATCTCAGATTTTTTGGGGATTAGGGAAATTTTTTTTTTTAATTTTTTAACGTTTATTTATTTTTGAGACAGAGAGAGACAGAGCATGAACGGGGGAGGGTCAGAGAGAGGGAGACACAGATTCTGAAACAGGCTCCAGGCTCTGAGCTGTCAGCACAGAGCCCAACGCGGGGCTCGAACTCACAGACCACGAGATCATGACCTGAGCCGAAGTTCGGCCACTCAATCGACTGAGCCACCCAGGCGCCCCAGGGGATTAGGGAAAATTAATACCCCCCATTAAAAAAAAAAATTTAGTTATTAAGTCTAGTTATTATGCAACATTCTTAAATGCCGAGCTCATTTACTTAAATTAATGACATACATTTCATATTCAACATATTTAGAGAGGGAGCACAACAGTAAATATAGTTAGCTAACATTCACAGAAATCATCAGAAATCCTAACCTTGAAATTCTTGGTATCTTTGTCCAACTTCACTAAAGTGATAATTTAGAAAATTGCAATTCTATTTAATACTCTAATGTTAATGGGGTATTTCTGATAAGTTTTAATAGGTCCAAGTTCTAGAAACATATAAAACTTGGTACCTAAACACTGGAGTATATATTTACCATCAATAAACTATTGTAACATAATTTAATTTGTTTTCCAAAAGTATTGCTCAATAAGATTCTATGATCAACGATTACTTCTTCTGTGAAATATTTTCCACGATAATTTGAGAAAATTTTCACAACACTTTATACTAATAGAAGAAAACAACTCTGGTTGAAAGGTCTTAAATAAGCTCCATTAGCAAAAGATCTGTGTATGACTAATACATTTTTTACTTCCGGATACAGATCAATTTTCTTTAAGTAAGTAGACTCTTGCCATATCTAAGATTCTATACGAACACTCCAATTAACAAATATAACTCTAACATATTCTTTTCATCATAAAATGAAGTAAAATTTCATTAAACATTACTGACCTAATTTCTTTAATATTATAAATTAAGTCATATGCAAAATTATTAAATTAAATTATACCGGATAAAACTATAATTTTATTTTTTCTTTAGCATTGTGGTATCTCATAAGGTCATGTAAAGGTGGGATGTAATACTGCATTTCAGTGGCTCATAACTGGTAGATATTTATTTTTTATAGTTAATATATAGTGTTATATTAGTTTTATAAATACAATATAGTTATTTAACAGTTTTATATGTTACTCACTGCTCATCATGATAGGTGTATTCTTATCCCCTTCAACTATTTCACCCATCCTCCCTTCATCTCCCCTCTGGTAACCCCATCAGTTTGTTCTCTATAGTGAAGAGTCTGTTTTGTGGTTTGTCTCTTTCCTTCTTTGTTTCTTAAATGCCACATGAGTGAAATTATATGGTATTTTTATTTCTCAGACTGACTTATTTCACTGAGTATTATTCAATCGCAATCATCCATATTGTTGCAAATGGCAAGATTTCATTCTTTAACATGGTTGAGTAATATTCCAACATATATTTATGGTTATATTTATATAAATATTCATATATTTATATTTATTTCCATTTTCTTATTTTATTCACCTATCAACAGACACTTCAGCTGCTTCAATAATTTGGCTAGTATAAATAATGCTGCTATAAATACAAGGTTGCATATATCTTTTTGATTAGTGTTTTTATATTCTTTGGGGTAAGTAATCAGTGGTGGAATTACTGGACTACATGGTAATTTTATTTTATTTTTTGTTATTTTTTTGAGGAACCTCCATACTGTTTTCCATGGTGGCTGCACCAGTTGGTATTCCCACCAACAGTGCATGAGGGTTCCTTTTTCCCTACATCCTCGTCAACACTTACTGTTTCCTATGTTTTTTATTTTAAACATTTTGACAGGTATGGCATCTTATTATAGTTTTGATTTGCTTTTCTCTGATGATGAGTGATGTGGAGCACCTTTTCATATGTCTGTTGGTCATCTGTATGTCTTTGGAGAAATGTCTGTTCATATCTTCTGCCCAGTTTTTAATTGCATTATTTGGTTTTATGGGGGGGTGAATTGTATATGTTCTTTATATATCTTGGATACTAAACCTTAACCGGATATGTCATTTGCAAATATCTTCCCCCATTCAGTAGGTTGTCTTTTTGTTTCCTTTGCTATGCAATGGCTTTTTCATTTTTGTGTAGTCCCAATAGTTTATTTTTGCTTTTGTTTCTCTTGCCTCAGAAGACATACCTAAAAATTGCTTCAGCAATTATCAGAAAGATCACTGCTTGAGTTGTCTTCTAGGACTTTTATGGTTACAGTTCTCACATTTAGGTCCTTAATCCATTTTGAATATTTTTTTTGTGTATGGTGTAAGAAAGTGGTCCAGGTGCATTCAGCTGTCCAGTTTTCCCAACACCATTTATTGAAAAGACTGTTTTTTTCCTATTGCATATTCTTGCCTCCTTTGTCAAAGATTAATTGGCCATATACTCATGGGTCTATTTCTGGAATATTCTGTTCCATTGATTTATATGTCTATTTTTGTGCCAATACCACACTGGTTTGATTACTACAGCTTTATAGTATATCTTGAAATCTGGGATTATGATATTTCTAGTTTTATTTTTCTTATTCAAGATTGTTTTGGCTACTTGTGGTCTTTTGTGGTTCCATACAAATTTGAGGATTATTTGTTTCAGTTCTGTGAAAACTGCTGTTGGTATTATGATAGGGAATGAATTAAATCTGCAAATTACTTTGGGTAGTATGGACATTTTAATAATATTTGTTCCTCTAATCCATGAGGATGGAATATCTTTCCATTTGTTTGTGTTGACTTAAATTTCTTTCATCAATGTTTTATAGTTCTTAGAGTAAAGGTATTTTACCTCTTTGATTAGGTTTATTCCTAGGTATTTTATCATTTTTGGTGCAATTGTAAATGGAATTGTTTTCTTAATTTCTCTTTGTGTTACTTCATTATTAGTGTACAGAAAGGCAACAAATTTCTGTATGTTGATTTTCTATCCTATGATCTTATTAAATTCATTTATCAGTTCTAGTAGTTTTTTGGTGAAGTCATCATTGGTACATATCAAGCACCAAATAAATGTAGGCAAATGTTGTTAACATGATCAATGTTAACTGATCAATGATCAGTATTAAGTCATTAGTTCAAAAATATTTGTTGGAGGGGGCCAAGATGGCAGAGCAGCGTCAAAGTTCTCTGTTTCTCTCGTACTTGAAACACAACTAGATCAGCAACAAACCATTTTTCCCATCTATAAAGTTTATCTGAGGATTAACACAATAATCTGCATAACTTGAGCCACAGAAGTTAGCAGGTATGTGACACAGAGAGGTGAAATGAGGGAGACAGAACCCTCGAGGGTAGGGAGCTGTTTTTGTTTGTGGGGAGAGGACAAAAACAGGGAGGAGAGTACAGGGAAAGCACTCCCCACTAAAGCAGCTGGAGAGAAAGAATGGAAACACCCAAAAGGGTCTGAACAAAAAAGGGAGAAAGGAGAAAGGAGAGTGTTTGAGTACCATTAGGACTCTATAAACAGGGGAGCAGAGAGTGAGAAATTCTGCAGCTTGATACCTGGCTGTGGTCTGGTGGGAAGGGCAAATCCCCAGGAGCAGACAGCAAGGTCTGAGGGGTCCTCTGGCCACATGCGGAGAGGCAGTTCTCTTGCTGGGAAGACTTTGGTAGATACTGTGCAGACTCGCTAAGGAAAAAGTTTCCAGGGGACCCAGGAGAACAGCCATATTTGCAGGTGTTGGAACAAGGAATCTAGCGTGCAGTAAAGCCTGGTGCCAGCTGTGTGTTGTGATTTGCCACAGTCCCTGAACTGCTGCTGCTACACGATTATGCAAACTTTTTCTGGGGCAGGCTGGTACCCGGATGCAATCTCTGGGCTTTTGCAGCAGCACAGTTGCATGAGCATTCTTTGGGACAAGTTGGCACCTGGCCATTGCTCAGTGAGACCCTGCTTCAGAAGGTTAGAGCAGGCCCAAGCTGCAGGGCCTTGAGAAGTGAGGGTTTGAAAACAACGCCCCATCTGAGACAAAATTCACAAAAGAGGTGCCTCCTGGCAGGTTGATGGCTTGGTTGCAGACAGTATAGAAGCCGGGGAATGGACAGAAGCCAACGGCAAAGGAGGGGTGCCTGTTGGCTGGTCGGTAAGAGCATAGAATTCTGGTGCCAGAGACTGGGAAGCTGGGTGAGGCCATTTTCACCTCTCCTGCGCATACACATGCAGGCATGCCACACCAATCCACCCCAATAAGCAGCGCCACCTAGTGGAGAAGAGAGCCATTACACCAAACCCCATGCAACTGTGCCAACCAAGATTTAGATGACAACCACAAGTCTCTCTGCCAGGTTAGTGTACAGACTATAGAGTACTTCACAGCTTGATTTCTAGGGGAAACTGTATGTAACTTCATTCAGATTTCACTCTGTTTGATGGTCCATCTATTCATTTTTTTTCTTTTTCTTTTCTTATTCAAGGTTACAGAAAGAGAAAAAAATACTGTTTTCATAAATAAGCTTAATTTTTTACTATATTTATAATTGTATTTGTAAATTTTTATTCTATTTTACTTTCATCATTTCATTTCATTCTATTTTATTGTATACTTTTCTTAAAACTTTCTTTTCTTACCTTTTCTCTCCCTTTTTTCTCTATTCTACAAGCTTCTTTCAACAACTAGACCAAAACACATCTAGGATCCAGCTTTTTCTATTTGATTTTTCTGTTGTTTTTAATTTTTTAATTTTAATTTTTTATTGTATTAATTTTCTTCTTCCAAAATGACAAAAAGAAGGAATTCACCCCAAGAAGAAGAATAGGAAGAAATGACAGCCAAGGACTTAATCAACACAGATATAAGCAAGATGTGTGAACTAGAATTTACAATCACAATGATAAGAATACTAGATGGGTGGATAAAAAGCATAGAATCCCTTTCTGCAGAGATAAAAGAAGTAAAATCTAGTCAGGATGAAGTTAAAAATGGTAATAACTGAGATGCAATCTCGAATACATGCCACGGCGGCATGGATGGATGAAGCAGAGCAACGAATCAGCGATATAAAAGATAAAATTATGGAGAATAATAAAGCAGAAAAAAGAGAGAACCTAAGGAGAAGGAGCACTATATAAGAATTAGAGAACTCAGTGGCTCATTAAAAAAAAAAAAAAGGAGGGTTCCGGAAGATGGCGGCGTAGGAGGACACGGGGCTCACAGCGCGTCCTGCCGATCACTTAGATTCCACCTACACCTGCCGAAAGAACCCAGAAAACCGCCAGAGGATTAGCAGAAGGGAGTCTCCGGAGTCAAGCGCAGACTAGAGGCCCACGGAAGAGGGTAGGAAGGGCGGCGAGGCGGTGCGCGCTCCACGGACTGGCGGGAGGGAGCCGGGGCGGAGGGGCGGCTCGCCGGCCAAGCAGAGCCCCCGAGTCTGGCTGGCAAAAGCGGAGGGGCCGGACAGACTGTGTTCCGACAGCAAGCGCGACTTAGCGTCTGGGAGGTCATAAGTTAACAGCTCTGCTCGGAAAGCGGGAAGGCTGGAGGACAAAGGGAGGGAGAGCTGCTGAGCCCCCGGACGGCAGAGCTCAGCTTGGCGGGGAACAAAGGCGCCAGCGCCATCTCCCCCGCCCATCCCCCAGCCAAAACCCCAAAGGGAACCAGTTCCTGCCAGGGAACTTGCTCGCTCCGCGCAAACACCCAACTCTGTGCTTCTGCGGAGCCAAACCTCCGGCAGCGGATCTGACTCCCTCCCGCTGCCACAGGGCTCCTCCTGAAGTGGATCACCTAAGGAGAAGCGAGCTAAGCCTGCCCCTCCCGCCCCCGTGCACCTTGCCTACCCACCCCAGCTAATACGCCAGATCCCCAGCAACACAAGCCTGGCAGTGTGCAAGTAGCCCAGACGGGACACGCCACCCCACAGTGAATCCCGCCCCTAGGAGAGGGGAAGAGAAGGCACACACCAGTCTGACTGTGGCCCCAGCAGTGGGCTGGGGGCAGACATCGGGTCGGACTGCGGCCCCGCCCACTAACTCCAGTTATACACCACAGCACAGGGGAAGTGCACTGCAGGTCCTCACCACACCAGGGACTCGCCGAAATGACCAAACGGAAGAATTCCCCTCAGAAGAATCTCCAGGAAATAACAACAGCTAATGAACTGATCAAAAAGGATTTAAATAATATAACAGAAAGTGAATTTAGAATAATAGTCATAAAATTAATCGCTGGGCTTGAAAACAGTATACAGGACAGCAGAGAATCTCTTGCCACAAAGATCGAGGGACTAAGGAACAGTCACGAGGAGCTGAAAAACGCTTTAAACGAAATGCAAAACAAAATGGAAACCACGATGGCTCGGCTTGAAGAGGCAGAGGAGAGAATAGGTGAACTAGAAGATAAAGTTATGGAGAAAGAGGAAGCTGAAAGAAAGAGAGATAAAAAAATCCAGGAGTATGAGGGGAAAATTAGAGAACTAAGTGATACACTAAAAAAAAAAAATAATATACGCATAATTGGTATCCCAGAGGAGGAAGAGAGAGGGAAAGGTGCTGAAGGGGTACTTGAACAAATTATAGCTGAGAACTTCCCTGAACTGGGGAAGGAAAAAGGCATTGAAATCCAAGAGGCACAGAGAACTCCCTTCAGACGTAACTTGAATCGATCTTCTGCACGGCATATCATAGTGAAACTGGCAAAATACAAGGATAAAGAGAAAATTCTGAAAGCAGCAAGGGATAAACGTGTCCTCACATATAAAGGGAGACCTATAAGACTCGTGACTGATCTCTCCTTTGAAACTTGGCAGGCCAGAAAGGCTTGGCACGATATCTACAGTGTGCTAAACAGAAAAAATATGCAGCCGAGAATCCTTTATCCAGCAAGTCTGTCATTTAGAATAGAAGGAGAGATAAAGGTCTTCCCAAACAAACAAAAACTGAAGGAATTTGTCACCACGAAACCAGCCCTACAAGAGATCCTAAGGGGGATCCTGTGAGACAAACTACCAGAGACATCACTACAAGCATAAAACATACAGACATCACAATGACTCTAAACCCATATCTTTCTATAATAACACTGAATGTAAATGGATTAAATGCGCCAACTAAAAGACATAGGGTATCAGAATGGATAAAAAAACAAGACTCATCTATCTGCTGTCTACAAGAGACTCATTTTAGATCTGAGGACACCTTTAGATTGAGAGTGAGGGGATGGAGAACTATTTATCATGCTCCTGGAAGCCAAAAGAAAGCTGGAGTAGCCATACTTATATCAGACAAACTAGACTTTAAATTAAAGGCTGTAACAAGAGATGAAGAAGGGCATTATATAATAATCACAGGGTCTATCCACCAGGAAGAGCTAACTATTATAAATGTCTATGCGCCAAATACCCGAGCCCCCAGATATATAAAACAATTACTCATAAACATAAGCAACCTTATTGATAAGAATGTGGTCATTGCAGGGGACTTTAACACCCCACTTACAGAAATGGATAGATCATCTAGACACACAGTCAATAAAGAAACAAGGGCCCTGAATGATACATTGGATCAGATGGACTTGACAGATATATTTAGAACTCTGCATCCCAAAGCAACAGAATATACTTTCTTCTCGAGTGCACATGGAACATTCTCCAAGATAGATCATATACTGGGTCACAAAACAGCCCTTCATAAGTTTACAAGAATTGAAATTATACCATGCATACTTTCAGACCACAATGCTATGAAGCTTGAAATCAACCACAGGAAAAAGTCTGGAAAAACTCCAAAAGCATGGAGGTTAAAGAACACCCTACTAAAGAATGAGTGGGTCAACCAGGCAATTAGAGAAGAAATTAAAATGTATATGGAAACAAACGAAAATGAAAATACAACAATCCAAACGCTTTGGGATGCAGCGAAGGCAGTCCTGAGAGGAAAATACATTGCAATCCAGGCCTATCTCAAGAAACAAGAAAAATCCCAAATACAAAATCTAACAGCACACCTAAAGGAAATAGAAGCAGAACAGCAAAGGCAGCCTAAACCCAGCAGAAGAAGAGAAATAATAAAGATCAGAGCAGAAATAAACAATATAGAATCTAAAAAAACTGTAGAGCAGATCAACGAAACTGAGAGTTGGTTTTTTGAAAAAATAAACAAAATTGACAAACCTCTAGCCAGGCTTCTCAAAAAGAAAAGGGAGATGACCCAAATAGATAAAATCATGAATGAAAATGGAATGATTACAACCAATCCCTCAGAGATACAAACAATGATCAGGGAATACTATGAAAAATTATATGCCAGCAAATCGGACAACCTGGAAGAAATGGACAAATTTCTAAACACCCACACTCTTCCAAAACTCAATCAGGAGGAAATAGAAAGCTTGAACAGACCCATAACCAGCGAAGAAATTGAATCGGTTATCAAAAATCTCCCAACAAATAAGAGTCCAGGACCAGATGGCTTCCCAGGGGAGTTCTACCAGACATTTAAAGCAGAGATAATACCTATCCTTCTCAAGCTATTCCAAGAAATAGAAAGGGAAGGAAAACTTCCAGACTCATTCTATGAAGCCAGTATTACTTTGATTCCTAAACCAAACAGAGACCCAGTAAAAAAAGAGAACTACAGGCCAATATCCCTGATGAATATGGATGCAAAAATTCTCAATAAGATACTAGCAAATCGAATTCAACAGCATATAAAAAGAATTATTCACCATGATCAAGTGGGATTCATTCCTGGGAGGCAGGGCTGGTTCAACATTCGCAAATCGATCAACGTGATACATCACATTAACAAAAAAAAAGAGAAGAACCATATGATCCTGTCAATCGATGCAGAAAAGGCCTTTGGCAAAATCCAGCACCCTTTCTTAATAAAAACCCTTGAGAAAGTCGGGATAGAAGGAACATACTTAAAGATCATAAAGGCCATTTATGAAAAGCCCACAGCTAACATCATCCTCAACGGGGAAAAACTGAGAGCTTTTTCCCTGAGATCAGGAACACGACAGGGATGCCCACTGTCACCGCTGTTGTTTAATATAGTGCTGGAAGTTCTAGCATCAGCAATCAGACAACAAAAGGAAATCAAAGGCATCAAAATTGGCAAAGATGAAGTCAAGCTTTCGCTTTTTGCAGATGACATGATATTATACATGGAAAATCCGATAGACTCCACCAAAAGTCTGCTAGAACTGATACATGAATTCAGCAAAGTTGCAGGATACAAAATCAATGTGCAGAAATCAGTTGCATTCTTATACACTAACAATGAAGCAACAGAAAGACAAATGAAGAAACTGATCCCATTCACAATTGCACCAAGAAGCATAAAATACCTAGGAATAAATCTAACCAAAGATGTAAAAGATCTGTATGCTGAAAACTATAGAAAGCTTATGCAGGTAATTGAAGAAGATATAAAGAAATGGAAAGACATTCCCTGCTCATGGATTGGAAGAATAAATATTGTCAAAATGTCAATACTACCCAAAGCTATCTACACATTCAATGCAATCCCAATCAAAATTGCACCAGAATTCTTCTCGAAACTAGAACAAGCAATCCTAAAATTCATATGGAACCACAAAAGGCCCCGAATAGCCAAAGTAATTTTGAAGAGGAAGACCAAAGCAGGAGGCATCACAATCCCAGACTTTAGCCTCTACTACAAAGCTGTCATCAAGACAGCATGGTATTGGCATAAAAACAGACACATAGACCAATGGAATAGAATAGAAACCCCAGAACTAGACCCACAAACGTATGGCCAACTCATCTTTGACAAAGCAGGAAAGAACATCCAATGGAAAAAAGACAGTCTCTTTCACAAATGGTGCTGGGAGAACTGGACAGCAACATGCAGAAGGTTGAAACTAGACCACTTTCTCACACCATTCACAAAAATAAACTCAAAATGGATAAAGGACCTGAATGTGAGACAGGAAACCATCAAAACCTTAGAGGAGAAAGCAGGAAAAGACCTCTCTGACCTCAGCCGTAGCAATCTCTTACTCAGCACATCCCCAAAGGCAAGGGAATTAAAAGCAAAAGTGAATTACTGGGACCTTATGAAGATAAAAAGCTTCTGCACAGCAAAGGAAACAACCAACAAAACTAAAAGGCAACCAACGGAATGGGAAAAGATATTTGCAAATGACACATCAGACAAAGGGCTAGTATCCAAAATCTATAAAGAGCTCATCAAACTCCACACCCGAAAAACAAATAACCCAGTGAAGAAATGGGCAGAAAACATGAATAGACACTTCTCTAAAGAAGACATCCGGATGGCCAACAGGCACATGAAAAGATGTTCAACGTCGCTCCTTATCAGGGAAATACAAATCAAAACCACACTCAGATACCACCTCACGCCAGTCAGAGTGGCCAAAATGAAGAAATCAGGAGACTATAGATGCTGGAGAGGATGTGGAGAAACGGGAACCCTCTTGCACTGTTGGTGGGAAGCAAATTGGTGCAGCCGCTCTGGAAAGCAGTGTGGAGGTTCCTCAGAAAATTAAAAATAGACCTACCCTATGACCCAGCAATAGCACTGCTAGGAATTTATCCAAGGGATACAGGAGTACTGATGCATAGGGGCACCTGTACCCCAATGTTTATAGCGGCACTCTCAACAATAGCCAAATGATGGAAAGAGCCTAAATGTCCATCAACTGATGAATGGATAAAGAAATTGTGGTTTATATACACAATGGAATACTACGTGGCAATGAGAAAAAATGAAATATGGCCTTTTGTAGCAACATGGATGGAACTGGAGAGTGTGATGCTAAGTGAAATAAGCCATACAGAGAAAGACAGATACCATATGGTTTCACTCTTATGTGGATCCTGAGAAACATAACAGAAACCCATGGGGGAGGGGAAGGGAAAAAAAAAAAAAAAAAGAGGTTATAGTGGGAGAGAGCCAAAGCATAGGAGACTGTTAAAAACTGAGAACAAACTGAGGGTTGATGGGGGGTGGGAGGGAGGGCAGGGTGGGTGATGGGTATTGAGGAGGGCACCTTTTGGGATGAGCACTGGGTGTTGTATGGAAACCAATTTGACAGTAAATTTCATATATTAAAAAAAAAAAAAAAAAAGAGTAACATCTGAATCATAGGAGTCTCAGAAGATGAAGACAGAAAAATGAGTAGAATGTTTATAGGAGCAAATCATAGCAGAAAACTTTCTTAAGCTGGGAAAGACACAGGCATCAAAATCCAGGAAGCACAGACAACTCCCATTAGATTCAACAAAAACAGCCATCAACAAGGCATATCATAGTCAAATTCACAAAATACTCAGTCAAGGAAAGAATCATGAAAACAGTAATGCAAAAAGTCCTTAACCTACAAGGGAAGACAGATCAGGTTCACAGCAGAAATTGGCAAGCTAGAAAGGAGTGGCAGGATATATTCAATGTTCTGAATCAGAAAAATATGCAGCCAAGAATTCTTTATCCATCAAGGTTGTCATTCTAATAGAAGGAGAGATAAAATGTTTCCCAGACAAACAAAAACTAAAGGAGTTTGTGACCACTAAACCAGCCCTGCAAGAAATTTTAAAGGAGACTTTCTGAAGGGAGAAAAGATAAAACAAAGAAGACCAAAAGCAACAAAGACTAGAAGGACCAAAGAACACCACCAGAAACTCCAACTCTACAGGCAACACAATGGCAATAAATTATTATCTTTCAGTAGTCACCCTAAATGTCAATGGACTAAATACTCCAATCAAAAGACATAGGGTAACACAATGGATAAGGAAACAAGATCCATCTGTATGCTGTTTACAAGAGACCCTTTTTAGACCTAAAGTCCCTTCAGATTGGAAGTAAGGGGATGGAGAACCATCTATCACGCTAATGGTCACCAAAAGAAAGCCTGAGTAACCATACTTAGACAATCTAGATTTTAAAATAAAGACCATAACAAGAGATGAGGAAGGGAATTATATCATAATTAAGGAGTCTATCCACCAAGAAGATCTAACAACTGTAGACATTGATGCCACCAATATGGAAGCACCCAAATATATAAGTGAATTAATCACAAACACAAAGAAACTCATTGAGAATAATACCATAACAGTAGGGCACTTCAACACCCCACTTACAGCAATGCACAAACCATCCAATTTGGAAAGACAATTAATAGTTGGTGATTAAAGAACATCCTACTCAAGAATGATGGTTTAACCAAAAAGTTAAAGAGGAAATTAAAACTACACACAAGCCCATGAAAATGAAAACACGACAGCCCAAAACTTCTGGGATGCAGCAAAGGCAGTGGTAAGAGGGAAGTATATAGCAATCCAGGCCTTCCTAATGAAGAAAGGAATCCAGGCCTATCTCAGATACACAACTTAATCTTATACCTTAAAGAGCTGGAAAAAAACAGCACATGAAGCAGAAGATAGGAAATAACAAAGATTAAAGCCAAAATCAATGCTATTTAAAAAAAAAAAAAAGTAGACCAGATTAATGAAATCAGGAGCTGATTCTTTGAAAGAATTAACAAAATTGATAAACCTCTAGCCAGTTTGATCAAAAAGAAAAAGGAAAGGAGCCAAATAAATAAAATCAAGAATGAAAGAGGAGAGATCACAATCAACACAGCAGAAATACAAATAATAATAAGAGAATATTATGAGCGATCATATGCCAATAAATTGAGCAATCTGGAAGAAATAAACAAGTTCCTAGAAACATATAAACTACCAAAACTGAAACAGGAAGAAATAGAAAATTTGAATAGTCCCATCATAACCAGGGAAGAAATTGAGTTAGTAATAAAAAATCTCCCAAAAAACAAGAGTCCAGAGTCAGATGGCTTTTCAGAGGAATTCTTCCAAACATTTAAGAGTTAACACCTATTCTTTTGAAGCTGTTTAAAAAAACAGAAATGGAAGGAAAACTTCCAAACTCATTCTATGAGGCCAGCATTACCTTGATTCCAAAACCAGACAAAGATCCCAGTAAAAAGGAGAAATACAGACCAATTTCCCTGATGAACAGGGACACAAATTTCTCACCAAGCTACTAGCCAACCAGATCCAACAATACATTAAAAGAATTATTCACCACAATCAAGTGAGATTTATTCCTGGGATGCAGGGCTGGTTCAATGTCTGCAAATCAAATAATGTGATACATCACATTAATAAAAGAAAGGGCAAGAACCACATGATCCTCTCAATAGATACAGAGAAAGCATTTGACAAAATACAGCATCCTTTCTTGATAAAAACCTTCAAGAAAGTAGAGATAGAAGGATCATACCTCAAAATCAGAAAAGCCATACATGAAAGACCCATCACTAATATCATCCTCAATGGGGAAAAACTGAGAGGTTTCCCCCTAAGGTCAGGAACACGACAGGAATGTCCACTCTCACCACTGTTATTCAACACAGTATTGGAAGTCCTAGCCTCAGCAGTCAGACAACACAAAGAAATGCAACCAAATCAGCATGAAGGAAGTCAAACTTTCACTCTTCACAGATGACATGATACTCTATATGGAAAACCCAAAAGATTCCACTGCTAGAAATGATCCATGAATTCAGCAAAGTCACAGCATATAAAATCAATTCACAGAAGTCGGTTGCATGTAAAGCAGCAGAAAGAGAAATCAAGGAATTATTCCCATTTACAATTGCACCAAAAACCATAAAATACCTATGAATAAGCCTAACCAAAGAGGTAATAAATCTATACACTGAAGACTATAAAAGCTTATGAAAGAAATTGAAGAAGACCCCCAAAAATGGGAAAATATTCCATTCTCATGGATTGGAAGAAGAAATATCATTAAAATGTCAATCCTAACAGAAATTAGTAAGAGAAAGACAAACATCATATGACTTGACACATATGTGGAATTTAAGATACAAAACAGTTGAACATAAGGGAAGGGAAGCAAAAATAATATAAAAACAGGGAGGGGAACAAAACCTAAAAGACACTTAAATACAGAGAATAAACTGAGATTTGCTGGAGAGGTTGTGAGTAGGAGAATGGGCTAAATTGGCAAGGGGCATTAAGGAAGACCCTTAATGGGATAAGCGGTGGGTATTATATGTAGGGGATGAATCACTGGATTCTACTCCTGAAATCATTACGACACTATATGCTAACTTGTATGTAAATTTAAAACCAAAACCAAACAAAACATTTGTTGAGCCTTTTTAATACACAAAGCATTATTCCTGAAGCTGAAACATGGTGAGCAATAAGTCAAGCAAGATACTTCCTCTGTTGAGTTTGCTTTCTTGGGGGAAGAAGAATATTAACACATTAATAAACAATATTAAATAGTATACTGGTAAATATAATAAATAAAACAAGTTGGTTGTTGGAAAAAAAATGAAGAGAAAGGGTAACTAAGCTAAAGTAGATTGGGTTGTCAGGGAAAGCCAGGTTAAAACAGAACATTTTGGCAGATGTATGAATAGTTCTAAGACTCCCTTCTCGTGAGAATCTGGAGTCAGAACATTCTAGGGAAAATAGGCAGAAAGAAAAGAGTTTCCATAATGGAAATTAACTCCTTTGTTTTCTAGAATCAATGAGAATGTCTGTGTGCCCTAAAGAATGACCAAGTAAAGAATGACACAGATTTGGGAAGACAAGCAGGGCCCATCAAGTAAGACTTGTAGGCTATGGTAGGCATTGATGCATTATAAAATATATAAAAATTTATACATATATATATGTATATATATATACACACATATATAACTTATACATATATATAGCATGTATGTTTAAATAGCATATATATGGAATATATAAATATGTATACATATACATATATACAAAATATGTATATATATACATATGTATATAAATACATACATACAAAATATGTGTATATATACACTCATATACACATGTAAATAGCACATGTATATATGTATATGTGCTATTTAAAGATGACACTGGTTGCTGTGGAGAGAAAACATGGGGGTAGAGTGGAGACAAGAGTGAGAGACAAGTTGGAAGCTATTAAACTATTTTCGGAATAGGGAAGGGTGGGGTAGTAATAAAGCAAAGTTCATTTTCGAGTTTTTGTTTCAGCAATTTCTATATGATCGCATCATTTACTGAAATGGGGAAGACTGCCAAAGAAATCAGTCTAGGGGATGGAAAGAGAGGATAAAAGGTTTGCTTTTGGTCATGCCAATGTTCAGGTGATACTTAAGTAGAGATTTCACACAGGTATCTGAATTAATAAATTTAGTTAAGTCTAGCAAAGATATATGGGATAAAGATATAAATTTAGAATCACCAGTATTGAGTAGATATGTGAAGGCATGGGGGCTGATAGAGCTGAGATTTTAATGGAAATAAAGATGATTTGTTGTAATAATAGTAATTTAAAAAATCATTGCCTATCTTGAACAACAAATTTGTATCACCTCCCATAGTCCCATGCATAAAACCATTTTGTGAGATAGATGCTAGGTTATTACAGGCCGGGTGTCACTAGCTAGAGATTCACTCTTGCCCACTATTCAAATTCCCATTTTCCTAAAGCTCTTCAAATGACTTTGTATATGAAGTTGCTTACTAATGCCTGATTATTGCTAAATGCTTCATACTCCAATGGATTTTCTCTACATTCAAAGATTTTTCAACACTCGTTCAAAGTCTATTTTGACAAAAAATATCATGGATCCTCAAATAGCAAAAGTGTTAATTAAAATGAGTTTAAAAATACCACATGCTCTTAAATGTACTATGTGTGACACGTTATCAAAGTGAATTATTACCATTCATTCAAAACGCAAATACATATACACACAACTATGAATAGAGATGCCTTTGACTTAGGAAGTACCTGGAGGGGACATCCCCTTACACAGCAGCCCTTTCCATAGAATTTAGGAGGGCCTATTTCATCTGGTTTGGGGGAGGATGCTAACTAAGAGAATATCCTTGAACCTATCTCCAAAGATTCTTACTATTTTTGAGGGGACGTATTTTAAATAAGTGTTTAACATTTTCCCCCTCAGTAGTGGTGCTTCCAGGATCACACTTTCAGAACATTACCCTACTCTCACAAGGTCACCAGATTGAACACTTCTTAGGATGCAACTACAAATAATAATGTATTAAAACATTTTCCCCTATGGACAGGATCTTGAATCTTATCAAATATAGTGGACCATGTAGAATATGGTCCAGATCTCCCTTTGAGACAGAGGACTTATTCCTTAGCAATAAGCACAGCTATCAGCTGACAACCCTCAGCTGTTAAGCACCTTGGGCAGAATTCCCTCAGAAGAAGAAAGTTGTTGTGTCAAGATTATATCCTTGCCCCAAGTAGGGCTGGGGAGAGCATCCCACTTCAAATGACTTTCCCAGGCAGGAGCATAAAAATCATCCCCACCCCACAGTTTATTTAGAACAGTGTTGATGAAAATACTCACTGATAAAAGCCCTGCGAATAGATCTCCATCTCAGTATCTATTTCTGGGAACCCAAATTAATACTGAAGTTAACTAACAGTATTAATTAAAAACAGCTTATTATCTCAAATATTATAAAGCACAGAAAGTCATGGTGTGAGTTCTAGCTATGTCCTATAGAAAGTTGAGCATTTAACACACAGGAACTGAATTCTACCACCAATGTTTCATGGCAAGCCCAGTTTTGTGAGAAAGGAATTTCAGATCTCAAGAACTACACATGGACCAGAATTAGATGAGAGCATGAGTCAGAACAGGGGCTTGGATTTGGCACTTTTTTAATGTAAAGTTTGTACTGATCTCCTTCCTGCCACTTCATGCATAGACAGGCCTGTTAGAATAAAGGTGTGGGCTCAGGCGGACAAAAGTGGCTGCTGTAAAATTACCCGGTGTCTCTGATCTGTAAGATTGTCAGAAAGGAGGTGGGTATGGTTTATTACCTTTGAGAACAGGTTAATATCAGGGATATGGTTGCATTAGTTGAAAGGGTTCCTGTCCACCTCTACCCTTCTATTCTGAGGGTTGAAATCCTGCTATTTGAAACTTAAGGCAAGAAGAAGGATAAAAGTCTAAAGCCATTCGAAGTTAACTATAACATGAAGTGAACCAGTTCTTAGACAAAGTAAGGATACCACAATAAAAGCTACATTTCTGATCAATGTAGAGAGAGCTACAAATCCCAGGGTGCATCCAAGTGTTGATGCTTTGAAAAGGTACCATCCATATCTGGCCCACCTCCACCACATCTTCTTGACTTATAAAGGAGAATGAACATTATCCCCCTCTTTCAACTTTCTTCTTTGTTGTCCAGTGAAAACTGTAGCAAAGGAAGCCAGATAACTACAATAGATGGTAGGACGTAAGATAGTGCAAAGGAGCGAGAGAGAATGTTCAGTAAGAATTGATTATTTTACCTGGTATATGTCAATAAAAACATCATGGAGGAATAGCTTTTGACCCAGGCTTTAATATATATGCGATCAATGCACATTCATAGATATACCAAGATTTTTATTTGCTTTCTAGAGAAGATACAGTAAATCATAGTTTTGCTATAATTTTTCAGTATCCCCAATATGCTAGGTATATTGTTTGCTGTTATGAATGCAATAGAGGGTCATTTTAATAAAATTCCTGTCCTCACAGTGCTTCTATCATCTTGGTATGTAAACCAAATTAGTAACTAGAGAATACTCAATAATAATTAAAAACATAAGACAGATATGAACTATTTCTTTGATTTCTAAGGCTTGATGGCATGAAAATGGATTATATCAGTTCTGTTTGACAATCTATGTTTGAAATAAATTTGCTTGGATTCCCTGAGAAAAAAATGAGACATATTCTCAGTGTTCAGAGCCAGTGGAATGTTTTCCCTCTCTGTTTACACTGTGGAACGGAAATGTAGAAAGCAGGATTCAACATAAGATAGAAGTGGGTTGCAGTGCAGACTCAATGAAGAATTAAGTCAACGTCATGAGGATGTCTGGACCTCAGATATCCCTTCAGAGTTGCTTCATCCATCAATCCATCCATATTGAATATTAGGGGCCTAAATTGATTAGTCTTTGGACTGGGATTGCCACCAAGCAAGGGATATAACTTTGGGGAAGGCAATTACATTTGGATTTGGGAACCTGTGAAAAGGAACTCGACTTTGAACTGCCAGGTGGTGGCGCTCTAGGAGCTGGAGGAATAAGTGCCTCAATTCTGAAGAGAGCACTGAACAATACACTACTGCCTCCATGATAGTTTCTAGCACAACTGCTTTTCCTGCTACCAAAAACCGTACTTCTGATTGTGCTCAAGAGCTTTCCATAAAGTATGAGTTTGGAAAAAGCATTTTGTGTTTGCCCAAGATTCATATGTTGAAGTCTCAACCCTCAGTGTAACTGTATTTGGAGACTGAATGAGTGAATAAGGGTGAGGCCCTATATCAGATATGGCTGGTGTCCTCAGAAGAGAAGGAGACACCAGGGGTCCACATGCACAGAGAAAGGTCATGTGAGGACAAAGTGAGATACCAAATCTGCCAACACCTTGATCTTAGACTGCCAGCCTCCAGGAATGTGAGAAAGTAAGTATCTATTGTTTAAGTCACCCAGCCTATGGTCTTTTGTTACGGAAGCCCTACCAAATTGCCAGAAAGCAAGGTGAAGTAAGTGTTCTCACGTAAGAGAAAGGCGAAGATTCGATCATTAATACAAAGCCTACGGTTTTAGATTTAGATTAAAAAAAAAATTTAATGTTTATTCATTTTTTGAGAGACAGAGAGAGACAGAATGTGAGTAGGGGAGGGGCACAGAGAGACGGAGACACAGAATCTGATGCAGGCTCCAGGCTCTGAACTGATAGCACAGAGCCTGACATGGGGCTGGAACTCACAGACCATGAGCTCCTGACCTGAGCTGAAGTCGGATACCTAACCGACTGAGCCACCTAGGTGCCTCTAGATTTAGATTTCTTATCTGGACAATCTAGGCATACAACACTTTCTTCAGCTACAGTGTAGTTCATTAAAAAAATCTCCATGTAATGAAGATTTTTAAAAGGTTTGATTCTAAATGAAACCTCATATTGTAGTTTATAGTTACTATATCTGAATGTTTATATATCTATAACACTAAAATATGCCTTTTAATTATTAAATATCATATGTGTGTACTAGTGAGTGTATGTTTGTATTTATATATGTAAATATGAACACATAGATATGGTTTGTACCTTTGTACCAGATGAAAATTATGTATGTTCAAATCCATTTATCATACATTTTTTGAAGGCATTCTGTGTCTACTAGCAAATTTGAATGAAGTATATAAAGCATTTGCCCAGATATCTGTGATCTAGCCAAAGGGAGAATAACCATAACATTTCCAAGGTGGACATACTGAAAGCTGCCAATTTGGTCTCTAACTTGATCACCCAAAGACTATGCACTTCTCTGAGGGTGGAAGATTCTTCCAAAAATGCAGATTTAGTTGCATTACTTCCTTACTCAAGTCAATTCCCATTGCCTTCAGCAGAATGCCCAAGAATTGTGCACAAGGCCTTTCCTGAGCTATCTCAGGCCCATGTCACAAGCCTATTTTGCATATCTTGATAACTTTATATGCTCCAACCCTGATGATATACTTGCAGTTTCTACACAGACTTGTGTTGCTTTCTTGTGTCTATGCCCAGCTATCTGGCTCTCTTGTTTCCCATAGGGTGAACTCTCATTCTGACCCACTCTGCTCAGGAATGGACAGGCAGCCCTTGCACAGTGGTCCTATTCTTAGAGCCCCCAACATTACACTCTGTTGTTACACTGATGCCTCTTACCCCTACTGCCCTAAATGGTCCATTTTGTTTGTCTCTTTACTCATCAGTCTGTGAGCAACATAGAAACAGTGAGGAGACCTTTATCTCATCATCCTCAGGGACTTCACTGTACTTTTCATCCAGTAGGTTCACAATGCAGGCTTACTCATTTGAACTGAAGGATGGATAGACAAATGCATATATATTTTACCAGGAAGAAATCCACGTTTTGTTATAAAATCACATTATTTTCAAAATGTAACTACTGAATTCAAGATTAATAACTTTTTTTTTTTTTTAATGATGAAGCATGCCCTTTTTTTTCTTTGAATGTTCACATTTAACACTGTATTGAATTTTAGTAAAGATTTAAGCAGTTACATAGTCACTAGGGGTCACTCTTACAATTTTAAATCTTGTGAACCTGTGTAGGTTATTTTCTTTAGAACAATTTAATTTTAACTCTTCTCTCAGTGATATACATAAAGGTTCTAATGACGATACCTGAATTTAGTTAAATAAATTACCTAAATGCTATGTTTACTTTCTTGGTTATTAAATATCATCAGGATGGTTTTGTTGTATGTGTTTAAGAGAAGTTGCAAGGTAAGTGAAAACCTGAGAGTCAAAGTACAAATTAGTGAAACACAAAATAACATTTCATCAATTATATTCTCATCAGAAAATTTCACCTTATTGTAGTCATGGCAATTGTTACAGATTTTTTAAAAGATTATGGAAAGGCTTGTTCCTATAAAATGAAGATGATCTTCCCATGAATCCACAGTGAATTACCTGCAGAAATACAGGCACAACACTTGGCTCTTCAAACCAAGTGTCATCTCAGCAGGATTCTTAATCACATACAGGCTGAAAGGAAACCAACAGACATTTGCACATGACAGGGGAGCAGCAAAAAGAGAAACAAATCTCTTTTTAACTGTTCTGTGATCATCTCTATTCTTGCACCCACTCCCAAACCTTCTAAGTAATTAGGGCATAGCAATCAATCATGGCTCTTCAGCTAGGCACAGGCTCAGGTGTCTGATGTTTGATTTCACATCTCCCAGGAGCTAGAATTTAAGGAATAAGGAAAGGACTAGGAAGGGCAGGAAGCTGGGCAAAACAGACAAAGGGCTGTGAACAAGGTGAGTTACCCCTTCACCAGGCATCTGTACTCAGATGACCAGGAGCCTAGGGCACGTTCTCAGTGGGAGTAAGCCAAAGTGAAGAAAGAATGTTTGCACTTAAAAAATAAGTTGGAGGAAGTAGAATGATAGAAAACAATGACCATATGCTTTAAAGCCAGACTACAAGGTTGAAATCTTAGCTATTCAAAAGCAGTAGGTCTTGAGAAAGTTGTAAGCTTCAATTTTCCCAGTTTTTTAAAATGTTTGTTAATGTTTACTTATTTTTGAGATCGACAGAGAGAGAGAGAGAGAGAGAGAGAGAGAGAGGCGGAGAGAATGAGAATGAGCGGGGAAGGCGCAGAGAGAGAGAGGAAGACACAGAATCTGAAGTAGGCTCCAGGCTCTGAGTTGTCAGCACAGAGCCCAACGTGGGGCCGGAACCCATGAACTGTGAGATCAAGACCTGAGCCGAAGTCAGATGCTTAACAGACTGAGCCAAACAGGCACCCGTCAATTTTCCCATTTGTGTAGTGGGAGCATAGTAAAAACAGCATTTATCTGCATAGAGGTATATTATGTGCATACATACCTGCATATATGCACATACGTATGTATGAATATATGCACATATACACACGTGTGCACATACACACACACCCCTATCTAATTCTACATGCCAGGCCAAAATTTGATGTTCAAAAAATTGTTATTATGCTAGCTGAGGAAAGCATATCTCCCTGATAAAAAATCAGGAAATACTGACCCAATATACAAGTGGGGACCAGATAACAATATTTGAAATCGTATTGTTAGTTGCCATAATAATATGGCTAAACCTGATTTCCACTCATTCAATCTCTCTGAAAGGCATCATAAACCATTTATTGATTTTTCTAAAAGGAGAAATAAGAAAAAAAAATGTACCAGTTCAATATAAAGGCAGGCCATCAAATTTCAATTACAGACTTGGGCATTGGGGCTGCCAGACTCTCAATGGGCTCAGCTGTACTTAACGTAGAAAAAGAAAAAAAAATACCAAAAAACATCCACATGTTAGAGGCCTCTTAATTCAAGGGCAAGGGAGAAGCTAAAGAGCTATATTAAGTAAGGCCACAGAAGAGATGGTTATTGCAGACCCCAATGCTGGACTCTGCTGACTCTAGCTCATTCAAGGGTTAAACTTACATTCAGCCATATGGTTCCCACAGTCTCAGCCTACAGGCCCTAGGAAGGGAACTATAATGACAGTCACAAAGCACAGGCAGGACTATTTAAAGAATTTAGTTGCTAGCACTGAGAATGAAACCCCATGAGCAGCTTTGGAGAGACATGTAGGGAAATCTGCTGATTCTACCTCTCAGTTATTTGCTAGAGAACTGAGAAAAATCACTATTGCTGTTAACATTTAAGATTCAAAGAGATACATATTCTATATGGAGATTTCACCTCCAATGTATCTTTGTATGATCTCTAGGATTTTCCACAAACGATGCTGCCATCTTGGAAACAAGTATCACAATGCTTCTGTGGGCAGGGAGACATAGAACTTTGCAGTGCAGAGCAGGACTTTGTAGGCACAGAGATATAACATTCGTTACCTTACTTAACCTCTCTAAGACAATTTCCCCATTATCTAAAGTGGCATAATAATACCCATTTCTCACAAGTTTAATAAAGATGAAAAATAAATGAAAATGATAATGGCTTTACAGAAGTTACTACAGTGCCTAATAAATATCTAATAAATAGTAACTACTATAAATCGTTAGCATTACCATCATCATTACAGAATAAAAAAAAAACCCACATTTTTTTCCTTCAGTTTTTAGTTTATTTCAAGAGGAGTTACAGAGATTGATCTTTCTACTCTGCTTTCAATTCTAGTAGCTGTCACTGTCAGCAGGACAAGGGCAGTACTATGCCTGGCCTTATTTTCCTGTGTACTAATTGTAATTATTTGCAAAAAAAAAAAAAAAAAAAAAAAAAAAGAGAGAGAGAGAGAGAATTGTAAACCAAAGTGTCTCAGTCCACAAGGATGCTATGAGCATCAGACTTCCCTGCATTATGAAAGCTGTTATCTCTAAAGACAGAGAGATGGATAAGATGACCTCTAAAAGTCCTTAGAAATGGATATCTAACTTCCCAGCCATTTGGATTTTCTCAAAGCATGCTCACTTAATTCTGCATAAGGCCCTCTGGTTGAGTGGAGTAGGCCTGCAGTTGGTGCCAAAACAAAAGAAAGTGCCCTCCCATAAAACAGTAGCACAAGCACAAACAGGGAAATTTCTTTATTCCTAATTTTTACTCTTGAATCAGTGCAGGCTGACTCATGAACAAATGGAGTTGATTATTCATCATTTGGAGAGTATATGAATTGACCTGCACTTGCTCCAAATATGTATCCCCTCTCTTAATTCTTAGTCTGCTGTTATACAGTGATATAGCTTCCTATGCATCTGCATATCTACTACAGACCTTGGTTAAAAAGCAAACTCCTCAAACAGAAGCATTAAATCTATTGCAAACCTCTAATCAAGTGTCTCATCATAGCATCTAGAGGCAAAACGCCACCCCAATAAGATAGAACATTCCAGAACGAGGCAGGAAGAGTATAAAAGGAAAATGTGAGCACCAAGGACTGACTTTTCCCCTTTTCATTATTGATGTGAATATTCATCTATTTTTTTTACTCATTGATTATTTTGAAAGATCAATAATGTATCATGCTACATGTTAGAGATGCTAGGGATACAATGTGTGATAATAATTGGTACCTAAATTCAAGAAATTCCCAGTTCAAAAGAGAAGAAATAGCAAAGTGGTGATTTTCATAACTTTATGATGATGCTTTAAGAAATGCATATGCAGTAAGAATAGCAAAGGTACCAAATATTTGAGTGATAATTCTCTAATTATGATTGGGAAGGCAAAGAATAGATGGTATGCTGAATCTTTTAGTTGCATTTTGAAGGATGAAGACTTGTTCATCAGATGGATAATTTTGTACTGGGCTGAGGTGGCTCAAGTTTACTAAAGTTATTATCAGAACAATAAAATGTACTGTCATTGATTTTCAAATTGTGGTTTTTGTCTTTTTACTATTCTGATACACTTAGAAATAAATCAGAATAATATAATCCTTTAAATGGAAGATACGATACTGTTAAACCTGAAATAAATCACTGGCATTATATAGGAGCTAACTATGTGTTGCATTGCATCAAATATTCTATATTTATCTTCTAATTTAATCTGGACCAAGACAATACAATAGTATTCCCATTTTCAGATGAGAAACATAAGGCTCAGACAGGATAAACAAATTTACCAAAGGTATACCAGACTAAAACTCAAAATCATGGCTTTCTGATTCTGGAATCTATGATATTAACAACACTGAAATACTGTCACTTTTCCATATTATCCAGTGCATTAGTATTTAGAGTATGTACCGCTGACTAGATGTATCAGAATTACCTAAGAATGTTAGAAATGAAGATTCTTATGACCCACTCCAGATCTCTTAAATAAGAATCGACATTTAACCAAGACCCCAGGTAATTCACATACATAATAATGTCTGTGAAACATTGGTTTTGTCCACTCCCCTCCATTAGAAATCCCATACATATGAGTATTCATCTCCTGCACACAAGGTCAGGGAACTATTTCATCTGGCAAATTTAGTTGCTCATTTCTTAATGAAACCTGCTTCCTTGTATGCAATAACATTATGCTCTCCCTGTACTGAATGTCCCTCCCTTCTGGAACATTGGGGCATACATCCCCTTGCTGTTTCCTGTGTCAACTTGTCACATATTTGGGCCCAAATTTGAATATATGGACACTCTTTATTCTTCACTTTCATATAATTATTCCAATTTGTTTAACTATTACACTAATATGCATGTCTGCCCCTCATCTTTGTGGTCTCCCGTTTATGGGGAAGGTGTAGCTTTCCCATATGGATATGTTTTTCCTGAGGGAGAATACAGTTAGACAATCATTCTCTGTGATCTGAGTATGCTGGGGTTGCTATTAGTTGAATAACACCAAACATCTACAGCATCTCATTAAGTGATAATCTCAAATGCTAGAAGCTATTCCCAGATACCAAAACAGGGCATCTCTACTGATGCTCAGATTTGAGGAGGGAGTCCCTATATACACCCTGCCAGAGTATAAGAAATCATATACCTGAAACTCCCTTTCCTCTTGGCTTTCCAAACAATTTTCAGTAATTTTCTTCTCTGGAACTTTCAGACATTTTGAATATTCACTGAGTAATCAGGAATCTTCATTGTGAATTGTTTAGGCAGTATTAGCAGCAGAAACTTACCCTTCATAGAAGCAGGAGAAACTTACCCTTCATTTATCCTTAAAAAAAAAATCAGTGATTATCTAGGCCCTGGGGAAGCAAAGATGAGTAAGTCAGAGTCCTTGCTTTACAGCAGGTCACAGACTAGACAAAGACAAACAGGTAAGTAAAAGTATAATCACAATAGAAAGCATGAGCACAGTTCCAAGGGAAACAGGAATAAATGATTAATTGCCTCAAGGATGAGAAAAGAATTTCATAGAGAAATGGTATTTGAGCTGTCTTACAAGGATGATTTTGCTAGTCAAAAAAGACCAAAAAAGTCACTGATTTTGCTAGTCACAGAAGATAGCAAAGTCATCCCAGGTAGAGGACTTGGTTGTGAATAGTCAAAGAGAACCTTGTGACAGAGTGTTCAGAGAATGGTAGAGTTTAGTAACTTGGATCCCTTTCTGGAGGGGAGACACAAGAGATAATCTGTCACGAGATTATGTTTTAAGAAGGCCATGTACACTGAACCATAAACTTAGATCTTAACCTTTAGAGCACTAGGGAGTCATGCAATGTTCTTCTTACAGAGAGGATGTCGTGATCTGATTCATGATCAGAAGTTAAGACTCCGCAGGTAGGCTGGACAATAGATTTGAAGGAGTAGAGAAGCTCACAATCAAAAGACCTCTTAGGTCTGGCTGGTACCAGACTAGATTTGTTGAATGTTCTGTCTGACAAATGTTTGTTAAATGTATCACCCGGATATAAAGGGCCAAAGCACATTAAAAATAATAAAACCAAGCACAGCTGTTTGACTCCTAAACAAAACAAATGCTTGAAGCTCTTAGTAATTGTGAGAGAATTAATTTCCATTCCCCAATGGTAAGGGGAAAATCCTCAAGCACATTTTCTACTGAGCCTTTTACTGGATGAACAAAACAGAAAGCCTAAGTACATATTGTTAATGAAATGTATAAATATCCTACCCATTCAGAAGAAATCTGTATGGTAAATCTGAGGAAGGAAGAAAACAGCTTTGAGAATAAACACTAAATGAAAGAAAAGTCAGATCACATCCAGAAGGAAATAAAAACATGTAAACTCCTGTGTATTCTAACCAAGATATCACTTAACCAGTAGGGAGTGAAATATAAAGCCAACAACCTCATTGGGGTTTTTGAGGATGCTAATGCAATCCAAATGACTTCACCATTTTCAAAGTGTGTTTCCACGTGGTGTCTCATTTAATACACACAACTTCTAACAGGTTGTTGCTATTGTCCATATTTAACAGATAAGGAAAATTTAGGTTCTAAGAGTTGAATAATTAATTTAAGAGTTGAGTTGAATAATTCTCAAGTCTCTTTGTGTTCCAGCAAAGACCAACTGAAACTTCTCTTACTTTGAACCCTAGAAATTGCCACTTTCTAGGTTAAAATGTTTAAATATTGACAACTTTGTATGATTCAACCTAATAGATCCCAAGTACATACTTATGATCTAAAATTTTTAATCAGCAACATGTGATTTTACACTGGTTCCACGGTTACAACTCTAAACTGATTATAAATGTCAAGTGGCAAAACCAAGTTGGAGTCACTATCTGACTAGGGAACTTGGCAGGGATGTGCTTGATTCATCCTCAAATGATGAATTTTGCTAGCCCCACAGCCCATTTTGCCCATGCCCAGGCAAGGAGTTGAATTGTAACTACTGTGGAGAGTGTCTTCCTGCCCCATCTGACCAGATGGCTGGTGACAACTCCTGGAAACTGTGCAGCCGAGTGGAAAGGCATGCAGAGCCCATAGTTTGCAAAACAAAGTCAGTGGCCCTGTTCAGCCAGGGAATTTGGGGTGTGGCTCAACTTGAGTTAAGACGAACAACAAAGAGCTTCACTGGCTTCAGAGCTGTTTCTTCTACTATGCCTGGGCAGGAAATATAATTCATAGCTCCACTCAGGGCTGAACACAGCCTTAGGCTTGGTGATCAGAGAATCTAAATGGACCATACAGGAAGTTGCATAGCCCACCCAACAGCCATATGTACTTGAGCAAAGCCTCCTCTATCTGAAGAGCAAACCAGTAGCCTCACCAGACCACGAATTCAGTACATACTCTGGCCTGATTCTGGTCTTCAAACAATGAGGTGTAGAGGTTCTGGGTTCCATCTTGCTGCCTTGCTAATTCATAACCCTAACTATTACTGAATGTAGTACCTAGTTGTGACTATCTAGTAAACCTGACCAGAGACTTTAGGCAACCACGGAGTCTGTTATACAGCCTCACTTGGGTAGGCAACCAAGCTAGCAGCCCTATCTAACTGTTCTCACCAGTAGCCAGCTCCCTCCAACCCACCTAAACCCTGTCCTCAGAGCTCAAGCTGTTCCCTTGCCCCCAAACAGACCATAATAAAAGGCCCCACCTGCCAAGAACATTACCAGCAGACACATCCAGGAACCCAAAGTGAGATGACTGGTGAACTGTATCTGCCAAGCAAACATATAAATCCTGGGAGAAGAGTCCAATTACTCTTTTTTTTCACAGACACCAACATAAAAATAATAAGGATTAAAAAAATCAGGTAAATATGACACCACCAAAGGATATTAACAAAACTCCAATAACTGACCTAAGCAAATGGAAATTATAAACTGTTGGACAAAGAATTCAGAATTGTCTTTTTAAAGATGTTTAGTGAGCTACAAGAAAACACAGAGAACTAAACATAATTAGGGAAACAATGCATGAACAAAAAAGGAAGTCTGACAAGGAACAGCAGTCATCAACACAAACAAACCAACAAACCAACCCCAGAAATCCTAGAGCTGAAAAATGCAATAAACTGAAGAATTTAAATAGAGAGTACTAACAGAGCTTCTCAACCATGCAGAAGAAAGAATCAGTGATCTGGAGGATAGGACATTGGAAATTACCCCATTAGAGTAGAAGAAAACATAGTAAGAAAGCTCTTTGACATAAGTCTTGATACTGATTTTTTTTGGATATAAAGGACAAGAAATAAAGTAAAAATAAACAGGCAAGACTACATCAAATAAAAAATCTTCTGCACAGCAAAAGAAACCATCAAAAAGTGAAAAAGAAAACTTACAGAATACAAAAAAAAAAATTTGTAAACCAAGAAAGGTTTCATATCCAAAAAATGTAATAAACTTCTAAGGATTTAATATCCAAAAAATATAATAAGCTCATACAACTCAATAGTAAAATATCAAATAAACTAATTAAAATGATTAATGGAATAAAAGGGGTGCCTGTGTGGCTCAGTCAGTTGAGCGTCTAACTCTTGATTTTCGCTCAGGTCATAACCCTGCATCATGGGATTGAGCCCCACATCAGGCTGAGCATGGAGCCTGATTAAGATTCTCTCTCCTCCTCCTCCTCCTCCTCCTCCTCTTCCTCCTCCTCTTCCTCTCTGCCCACCCACCCCCCACTTATATGTGCTCTCTCTCTCTCTCTCTCTCTCTAATTAAAAAAAAAGATCAGTGGAACTGAATAGACATTTTCTAAAGATATACAAAAGGCCAACAGGTCCAACACATACATGAAAAGAACCTTAACGTCCCTACTCATCAGGGAAGTGCAAATTAAAACCACACTGGGATATCACATCTTGCCTGTTGGAATGGCCATCATCATCACAAAGACAAGAAATGAGAAATGCTGGCATGAATGTGGAGAAAAGAGCACCTTTGTGCACTGTTGGTGGGATTATAAATTGGTAGCCTCTGGTACCAATTATAAATTGGTAGCATGGAGAATCTTTTAAAAATTCAATATAGGACTATCATATGATTAAGAAATTCCACTTCTGAGAAAGGAAATGAAAACACTAACTCAAAAAGATGTCTGTACCCCCATGTTCATGGCAGCATTATTTACAATAGCCGAGACATGTAAACAACCTAAATGTTCAAAAACGTATGAGTGGATAAATGAATACTCTGTGTGTGTGTGTGTGTGTGTGTGTGTGTGTGTGTGTGTTCACACACAAATGAGGAAATCCTACCATTTGTGACAATATAGATGGACCTTGAAGGCATTACGCTAAGTGAAATAAGTCAGAGGAAGGCAAATACTATATGATCTCACTTATATGTGGAATCTTCAAAACAAAACTCATAGAAAAAGAGGTCAGACTTGGGGTTACCAGAGACAGAGGGTGTGTGAGGGGGACATGGAGGAAGGCAATCAAAAGGTACAAACCTGCAGTTATAAGATAAATACGTACTAGCGATGCAATGCACAACATGATGACTACAGCTAACACTGCTGTACAATAGATGTGAAAGTTTTTAAGAGAGTAAATCCCAGGCATTGTCACCATGAGGAAAAAAATGCTTTCCTTTTTCTTTCTTTTTACTCTATTTATATATCTATCTACATCTAACTACCTACCTAGATAGATAGATAGATACATAGATACATAGATAGATAAAGATAGAAATTAGCTAACTCTACTGCGGTGATCATTTAAAAATATATGTAAATCAGGGGCACGTGGGTGGCTCAATAGTTTGTGTCCCACTTCAGCTCAGGTCCTGATCTGATGGGTTCATGAGTTCCAGCCATGCATCAGGCTCTGTGCTGACAGCTCAGAGCCTGGAGCCTGCTTCAGATTCTGTGTCTCCTTATCTCTCTGCTCCTACCCTGCTCACATTCTGTCTCTCTCAAAAATAAATAAACATTAAAAATATTTTAAATAAAAAATATATGTAAATCAAATCATCATGCTGTCCACCTTAAACTTATATAGTGATGTATGTCAATTATTTCTTAATAATACTGAAAAGAAAAGATTTATAGAAAACTTTAAGTCAAGTGAAATGTCAAGTAAAATGATTCTGTATCTCAGTTCAGCTGGGCACCAAACTGACCCATGTTTGTTACTGAAGTGGGTATCAAACTAAAGGAAGAGCTATTTGAATATCATCCACTCCCTCATTTTTCGGATAATCACCATAAATATTATTTTTATGCATATTCATAGATTATTTATTCATATTCATTCCCATATTCTTTAGAATATTTTAGATCATAAGATGATGTATTAAAATATATATTATACATATCACATTATTTTACACACAAATACACACACAACTATTATTTTTGTTGCACCTTGAAATATCCTTTATATTAAAATGTACCATTTCAGAAGACATATTTTACCTCCAATTTTCTGGAAAGAAAAATAAAAGAAAGATATTCAGTAAATGCAGTTGTAAAGATGAATTTGTGCCCTGTGAATAATGATAGTTTATGGAAAAAATGATGTAAGTCCCTTGCCAGGAGGATCCAATCAAGAACTCTGAATCAGGTCCTTTTGGTTACAAGGTGGAGGCCACAGATTTTAAAGGACCTTTGGTTCGTTATTTGCTTCTAATTGAAAGATTGTGTCTACAATGAGTACAAAGAATTCTCATTATCTGAACTTCCATCTCAGCCCTTCAGGGAGGTTGTTCCACTAGTGACCCTTCTGTGGTTTATTTCATCAGCACAGTTTTGGTGGCTACATATGGTGACCAGAGTTCTCCACGAGGGCACAGAGTTTTGCAAATGACATAAATATACCTAGCCTATCCTCTACTGATGGAATATTTGCACCTCTATCTCTAACCAGTGATCAATGGGAAGCAACTTATAAACCTTCGCATCTTAGGACAACTCCAAACATCCATAGTGGTTATTATTACTTTTTTTTTTATGTTGAACTCAAATATGTCTCCAAAAACTAATAGATCTTTTAGTGCCTAGGAATTACAAATAAAAAATGTTCTCCCTCTTCTACGTGGTTCCAGATGTCTTACACTGATCCTACCCCCTCCAGCCTAAAATCTGTCAAAGCTCTTTTATCTGTTCCTTAGATGATATGATGTGGAATTCCCTCAACAATCTGCTCATTTATCTCTGACCTCACCGGGTGACTCTTAAATGTAATTCTCAACAGTGCTTTCTTCCCTACCTGAGATTCAAACCAAATCATACTACTATCCTGATTAAAAACCTGAAATGTTTTTATAAAACCTTCAGAATAAAAGCCAAGCTCCCATCACAAAGATCCCTGCGGTGTGTTCTCAGCCCATATTTTGGACTCACTCATGTTACCCCATGCCATTTTTGCCCTGTGCACAAACCTTGTTTTCTTTTCTCTCCAGACTTTTGTACATAGGCTTGCTCTTATGTTTTCAATATAGAGAAGCCCTGTAAGACTCAATTTAAGATTGGCTCCTCAAACAGGTCTTGAGTGACACTGAGTTAGATGTTGTTCTAGTGTGTTCCAGAAAAGCTTTCCCCTTCCATATTTGGCGTGTATCTTGAAGTCATGTATTTGGAAGTTTCTTTTTCTGTGTCCCTCCAAAACATGCATAGATGGGCCGTGATCTATTTCAGAACAGCCAGTGTCCCTTCATCTCATTCTCCTGTCTTCCTGTATTGTTGATAGAGAAGAAGCCTCAATTACATGAACAGCTTAAATTAACACAACTAAAACAATTGGGGACTGTCAAGTCTACATATATAGATCAGGCTTTAATGAACTGAAGACTGTATAAACACTTAGATTTTAAAATGGTTCCCCTGTTCATTGACAATCACAATCTATTAGCCCAGCTGACCTATCAGTTTGGACACTGGGAAATCTGTTGCAAGGAAGTGTTTAAATCACCCCCAAAAGATTACTCTTATTAGTAGTTTCTCCTCAGAGAGAGGATATGGCATGCTTCAATGATGGGAGAGTAAAGTCAGTCTTTGAGCTCACACCCATTTCTGGCCCTTACTCCCATGAAAAGAAATGGAAAATCATGCCTAAAACTGAAAGAAATAAAGCTATACTGAGAACAAGCAAATTAAATTTTGTTTACTTCTTTTTATTTTTACCTGACAATGTTAGGATGATCTTAATAACCAAGATCTTAAACATTTCTGAATTCATTTCTTGAATACTTAGCCAACCAGACAAAAAGAGAGATTTAAGGTCAGGATGGAAATGATTATCTTTTAAATAGAATTAGGGTGGCTGCCAGTGAGAGATAAAAATTGGAATAACCAAGTTATGGGAATAGTATTTATATCAACTTTAAATAATGGAGAAAACTAGAATTTTATTTATTCTGACCCAGGAAGACAGCAGAGGTCAGCACATGGGGTGAAAAGATGTACTCTCGGCTAGAACATTTTCTAGTCCCATCTCCCTCCCTAAATAATAACTATTTTTGGAATTCAAAACTCTTCATAAACTGGTCCTTCCCTAACTCCAAATCAACCTGTGTTGGAATACTTTAAAAATGTAAGGATACCCAAAAATTTATTTTAATTGGCCTTGAATGCACTTCCCTATGTATATTTTTTAAAGCTTCTAGATGATTCTAACATTGTTTCAGCATTGAGAAGTTAATATGACTTCAGTCTCAATACAAATGTGTCATACATAATAGTATTTTTAGTGTGATCTTTGCTTTTATTAAACTGCTTGGATATGATTGATACTTGTGTCTGTCAACTGGTACTGGTTCTACTTCTCATTTTGTTTAAAGTCTTCATGTAGCATCAGGGCATAATAATGATGATGATAATAATAATAACAACCACTATTTATTGAAGTACTTTTCTAAGCACTTTATGAATAAAAATCCATTTAATCCTTGAAAAAAATATGACTTAATTTCTATTATTATCCCCATTTACATTTCACAGCAAAAGGAGGAAACAGAAACTCAGAAAAGTTAAATTGCCCAAGATTACAGAGTTAGTAAAAGAGAAGACTGGGTTCTGTGCAAAGGAGTGGTTCACATCGAAACCTGTTAAGAATGATTTGGTAAGAAATCAGTATGCAGGAGATGTAAGGAAGGGTTTAAAAATATGGGGTCTGGGACTAACACACCTGATTGAAAGCTGACTCTACTGTTCACCGGCTGTGTGACTTATACAAAATCCCTAAATTCTTTGACCTCCATTTCCCTCTTTGCCTAAACATGGGTTGCAATAACTTCAACCTAACAGCATACAAAGGCCCAGAACAGCTAAATAACTCAACAATAGGGACCAACAAAGTTAAGTGGCAGAAGAATTAAAACATAAATATCTTGATTTATAGATCTATTTCCATTTTAGGATGACAGCTTTTTTCTGGGAGCCAGATTTGAAAGACCTCGGGTACTCAGATAAGGAACTAACTTTCTCTGACCATGTGAGCTATGATCCAGTAAAGAGACTACACCAGCTCTCTGCAGGGGCTCAACCCAGGTGTTTAAGATCGTTAATGAGTTAACTGAAAACTCAGTGGGGATCCTGATTTGTTAGTGCATTTTCCTGAAAGTACATGGGAGTCTGACAGTGACCTATCAATCTGCAGATCCCGGCATAAGAATCTGCAGGTTATGAGGGCAAGAATCACCTCCCCTAGGGTCAGACAGATGTTTCTTCCTGCTCCACACTGCATGCTACTATATGAGACGAGGCATCACCAGAACCATAAGGAGACCCTAAATTCTTGCCTTTGTGCTTTCCAACTGACCTGTTTTCTACATTGTAAGCCTTTGGTCTTCATTATGTTCTGGAAAGCAATGAGCCACAAACAGGACAGGAGCTTTATAAAAGGTGGGAGGTGCTTTATCTGTAACCCTATATACAGCTCCATTCCCTGCAAGGCTCCATCAGCTTTGAACTCCAGTTTGTGGGAAAACAGCAATTTAGCATATGAGCAACAAACCTATTTTCTTATTTTATTAAGCATGAGACATTTCATACTGGTCTGATTGAGATAATTTGACCTCTGATACTTCAGTGTGTTAGTAGAACTTGATCTTGGTGAAGGTAAATTGAAATTCTATTTTGCTTTATTACACAAAATGTGCTGCTCCTCATGGAGGCAATCTTCCCCTGATTGTCTATAGGTACAATTAAATATCTGAAAATTAAAACAGTATTTACCTTACAAAGAATTCACATATCTATTGACAGCTAATATAATTGGCTCTTACACATATTATAAGTACTGCTGCATACACTACTTTGATTGTCACAATTACGTGAGACAGCATCAACATCCCCATTTTCAGATAAAGGAAACAACAAGACAAGCAGAGTATATTGCCTAAGGTCACACAGGTAAAAATTTCTGTTAACCATTAGACTTACATTGTCTTTCACAAACTTAATTGTTTTGCTATTGATATGACATAAGAACTGTTTCCTTAACATTTGTTTTTTGGATAGGCGTCATCAAGAAAATTGTATGTTTTTCTATAGGCTATCTGAGATGTTAAAGATTCTGGAAATGCTCAGAAATGACTTGTATAAGCATTTAACTGGGAAGGACCAACTTCTTTGGGATTGACCTTTGAGGAGGGATGATGCTAGAATTCTAGTAGCCCAGATAAGGATACCTCTGTTTAGGTGTTACTGAAAGCATGCTATTGCCAGGAGAGCCTAGCTTAAACTCAGTTTTTTTTTACGTTATTTAAAGATAATAATTCCCATATTCCGTAACCCCAAGGGCATAATAAAGATCAATTTAAGTATTTATTGTTTCTTCAAGATATGGTCTGTGGAGTTCTGATATTTCAGGAGTGGGTTGAGGGTGATCAGTGATCTCAATTGTCCTCAATTGCCCCATTCAAATCATCCAGTTCCTCTCCTATTTATTTTACATTTTGAAGTAAAAATGTAAAAAAGAGAGGAAGTTTCTTTTAGAAAGAATAGAATAAATGTTTTAAAGCAATTGAGATGATACATTCAAAAACACACTTTATGGTGTATAGTTAGAAAGGGATTTTTATTACTTGCCAAGTATTATCATAAAAACCAAGCCATATTTTCATTCACAGGAAAGAGGGATAATGGTAGAAAAGGTATTTGCTTTCCAATTAGAAAGGTGGTCTTTTGGTTCTATATTAGGATACTCCAGAGAAATAGAACCAATAAGATGGCAATATCAGTAATTGTATCTAAGTCTCTATCTGTATTTTTTTATTTATTATAGAGAATTGGCTCACATAATTATGGAGGCTGAGAAGTTCCAAGAGCTGTAGCAGCTAGGTGAAGACCCAGAAAAGCCAATGATGTGTTTCAGAAGGTGGGAGAGAACCAAAGTCCCAGCTCAAAGCAGCCACGCAGGAGGGATTTCTTCTTACTTACCAGAAGGTCAGCCTTTTTGTTCTATTCAGGCTTCTCATTGACTGGGTAAGACCCACTCACTTTAGGGAGCACAATCTATTTTACTTAGTCTGTTAAATGTTACATATCCAGAAACATACAGAATAATGCTTGACCAATTGGCTGGGCACCCCCTGGCCCAGTCAGGTTGATATATAAAATTAACCATCAAAGCTCCCATTCTGACATGTACTAAGAGTGACTGGATAATTCTCTTAAACTGCTTCATCATCAACAAGATCAACAAGATCAACAAGAATGAGGTACCATCCCACATAAAGTTGTTTTGAGGACTAATTGTGCAGCCCTCCAGTTGTCTGCTACATGGTTCTCTCCAGAGGCAGTTAACGATGTGGTAGGTTACTTCTTCAACACCATCAGGAGTGTAAAACAGACTAACGTGGGTCTGCATAAAATATTGAATCTTCAATGTAATATAATCATGGAGTGACTCCCCATTATCTCTGCCATTTAAGGTAACATAACCAAGGGAGTAACATTTCATCAACTTTGCCATATTCTATAGTTTAGGAACAAGTCATAGATCCTGCCCTCACTCAAGGGGGAGGGGTTATACAATCTCTTCTGGTGTGAATACTAAAAGATGAGCATAAATGGGGGTCATTTTAGGATCTGGCCATGACAGAAATGAAGCAGAAATATAAGCAGCTATTTAAAAATTGTGGGATAAACTTTTTTAAACTCATCATTTGTTAAGAGATATAAGTTCCTGAAAGTAAGTTAGCAACATGTTCAAGGTCTTATTTGTCTATGTTGATAGAGAAGGCTCTATTTTCCATGGTGACACAAATATAATTTTAATTACTACTTCTAAATATGAATGTATATATGTATATGTATATGAATCACGGATTTTGTGATTCTATGCACTACATGGAGTCTAACCACTACATATTTATTTCAAGAAAAACACAACTTCCCTATAGGAAAAGAAAACACTCCCACCTTCTTTCAAATAACCTCAGCACTATCTAAAAATTGTAGTGTTTGTACATGCAGTTGACAAATCTTTCCATTCTAAAATACTGATGTTTTGGGGATGATGTTCACCTACTGAGAACAATGATAATACTCTCTGGGGTAGGGGGGATACGCACATGTAAGTTTTACTTCCTTCTTTGTACTTTCTGGGTGGTTTTAATTTCTATGTATTTTTATTCAAAATTGCAAGAAAGCAGTATTTAGTACTGCTGACCAATCTGCATGCTTACCCTAAGGAAGGTGATATTCACACAGATTTACAAACATGCTCATGGGCCCATGTATGGCACAATTTTTGAGGTTCCCTTGCTGTGAGATCAGCTCTGACTCATGAACCACATAGGACATACAAATTGAGAGAACTAGAAGGAATCCTCAAGCACAAATCACAGGAAATATAAACAATAAAACAATTTGAAAAAACTGGACACTATCAACCTCTTTCCCAGAAATACTGGACCTCCCTGTTCACAATCAAACAGCTGGAAACCCTAAACTGGAATGTGATCATGTGGTAATAGTCTCTTAGCACTATTTCCAGGACCCTATTTGTTTTCTCTTCTCTTAAATTACTTTAAGTTGTTACTATTGCTGGACATATAAATGGGGAATATTCAGAAACAAACAAGAAACTTTGTATACCTAATACTCCAAACCATCCAGTTAGTAATTGGAAAGAATTCCTTAGAGGAGAACTGAACTGGACAGAGAATCAAGAAATGTAACGAAGTGCAGTCACCAGGTGCTAAATGTCACCTGTATATAAATGTGCAAAATCACACTCGAAGGATCTAGCTATCCCTCATTGATGTTGGACTTGGATTATGAAGGCAGTAGGAACAAGTGTTTCTTCCCTCATGGTGCATTTCTGCACCTACCGAGGTTGCACATCACACACACACACACACACACACACACACCTGCATGTGGGCATACACATACGAAGAGTTTAAGGCATCTCCACTGAACCCATATGTATAAGAACAACATTCCTATTTAGTTCACTTTTCTTAGTCATAAGGAAACATTAAACAAAGATATCCCCATTTGGAAAACTGGGTAATTATGTAATAAATATTATGTACTAATATATCAGTGCACATATAATATATATAATATAAAAATATACTATATATAGCTGACATATTCACTTTAAGGTCTCAATTTGTTTGAAATCAATCATTTTAGCTGCAAATTGCTTTTAATTATTTATGTTCTCCTTGGCCTGGAGTGTACAGAGGATTGTAAATTTAAGTTAAAACTACACTGAATACTGAAAACTTTTTCATAGATATCATTTGCTGTAGATTGGCTAATTGCTCGGTCTGCAAATAAATAACACCTAATTATATTTCTTATTTGTAGAATTTATCTTTCATTATATCCTGTTAATTGGACAACTTCCTTTTCTTTTTCATTAATGTCATAAGGTTCTCTCTCTTTTTTTTTTTTTTTGGTCCAGCTCCTAATTTAATGTTTTTAATATTCCTTTGGTAAGAAAACCAGTCAATTAACTTTGGATATAGAATGAGAGAAAATAAAATAAAATAAAATAAGGCCCAGAAAGTATGTGCAATGTGTAATTTTAATAAACTTCAACTTATATATGCCTTAGCATTGGTATTAAATACCTAGGTTTTTTTTCCATTTTATAATTTTCAGATAAGTGAGTATTCACTATATGAAAAGATACATCATGCATTTCTTTTCAAAGTATATTATAGCTTTATGATATATAAAGCACATAGTACACAATTCACACATTTAAAGTATACAATTCAATGGTTTTTAGTATGATCAAGGAGTTATGTAATCATCACAACCACGACCACAATCCTTTTAGAACATTTTATCATGTCAAAAATAAACCTCATTCCCATTATCAGTCACTTGTCAATTACCTCCCCCCCCCCCCAAGCCCGCCCAAGTCTAGGTAACCACTAATCTACTTTCTGTTTCTATGTATTTGCCTAATCTGGACATTTGATATAAAAAGAGTAGTTAAATATGTGGATTTTGTGTGCGTGTGTGTGTGTGTGTGTGTGTGTGTGTCTTTTCTCACATAGCATATTTCCAAGGTCTGTCCATGTTGTAGCATGAATCAGTACTTTTTTCATTTTTATTACTAAATACTATTATACTGTATGGATAGAGTATGTTTTATTTAACCTTTCATAGATTAAAGGGCATCCTGTATCACTTTGTATGGTTTATTAGAACAGGGGAGGGGCCCTTGCTATTATTTCATTTGGAAATATGGTCTGAGAAACAGCCAAGACAACCTTTGTGGGTGGATAGATCCGTATCATAACATCTGGAGATGTTTACAGTCATTTTCTGTTATGTGGACTGGATACAGAGAAAAGGAGGTTTTGCTCTGAAAGAAAAAATGAAGCAGGTTTTCAGGAGGAGCAGGGAATACATGGGGAAAGATTACAGGTTTCCTTCTGGTTTATAATTCCAAAAGCTTCTGGAAGTCCTGAGAATGGTAAGAATCCTCAAAATAGATTTCTACTTTGTTTGGTTAAGTTAATGCAGAAGACAGAAAAATGACTTCATCACAGATGTTCCACTTTAACCCCAAAACTTGGGAATACACTGAGCTACACTTCCATGCTTGTGTTATGTTATATAACACAATGGACTTCAGTTAGAGAGAGTATCTAGATGGGCCTGATAAGTTCTTAAAAGCAGAGAGCTGTATCTAGATGGTGGCAAAAGGAGAAACCAGAGGAATTAAAAGTTTGAGAGGGATCTGCCACACCATTCTTTGAAGGTAGAAGAAGCCAGGTGACAAGGGATGTGGTCAGTCTCTAGTAGCAATGAAAGGCCCTGCCTCCAGATTCAGGGAGGAAATGTTACATAGTCACAGCAAACTAGATTCTTTTCTCAAACCTAAAAGCCCAGCATGGCAGACCTCTTGACTTCAGCCTTGTGAGACATTAATCAGAGAGCCCAGCTGAGACCACTTACAATTCTTACCTCAGAAATGTAAATAATAAATGTGTGTTGCTTTAATCCACTAAGTCTGTGGTAATTTGGGATGTGGCCATATAAAACTAATCCAGAGAGTATTAGAAAAGTTAGTTTAAAGTTCTTTAAGAACTAATATCTTCTTGCAATAGTGTTGTATGGTGACAGTCAATACACGTGTGGTGATTACAGTACAATGTATAGAATTACTGAATCACTATGTTATCTCAACAATATGTCAATAAAAAATTAATATTTACCCAAACTTCTGTTTATCTCTCCTACTTACTAATTATAGAAGTCACTAAGACTATAAATGTACAACTTCTTCTTCAGAGCACATGGTGCGATCGAATTTCCTTATACACTCTGAAATTAGGTGTGATTTGCAGTTTATCTTGGACACTTCAGTGTTAGTAGAAGGGACTTGTATCAATATTGAGCACAGCTGTATTTGTTACATCTCCTGTCCCTTATTATGGTGAACACTGAAGGACATGTTGATTTCATGCCTCCCTTGTTATGGGTCCTTGGGTGACTGTGATAAGTCGATTTTCACTATGTCCCTGTGCTAACTCATAGTCAACATATAACATGAACAAAAACATACTTTTGAAATATTACTCTACTGATATTTTGAAGATAGTTGTTACTCAGCATAAGCTAGCTTCTCCTTGCTGAAACACCACATATGTGAACTTGGGCAACTCCTTTAATTATTATCTTCTACCTTTGCTGCTGCTGCTTCTCCTGCCCCTCCTCTTCTCTGCCTCTTTTTCTCCTCCTGTTCTTCCTCTTCCTCTCCTCCTTCCCCTCCTCTTCCCCCCTTCTCCTCCTCCTCTTTCTCCTTCTTCTTGTCCTTCTTCTTCCTCTTCTTTCTCCTTCTCCTCCTCTCTCTCCTCCTCCCACTCCTTCTCCTTCACCACCATCATCATTAATCTAAATAAGGGCTATTAATGCTAATACAGCTACCCTTTTTTGAGCAATTACTATGTATTCAGTAGAGTGCATTCAGTAAAATATGCTCTATCTAGCATAGTAGTAAACATCATGGGTGCTGAAGTCAGTGTGTCTTAGTAAAAACCAAATCAAACAAACAAAAACCCTTTAATCTGATTAGAAGCTCCTTCTTCTGTGTCTCAATTTGTCTGTTGGTCCAACACAGGTAATAGCACCTGCTTCATAGCACTGTGTGTGGACAAATATAAATTAACACAGGTGAAATGGTTAAAATACTGCCTGACACATAATAACCCTCTGATAAAAATGTACTATTAATAAGGACTAATATAATTTTCAGAACAATTGTACAAGCTAAGAATTCTAATCTCCATTTCATAGACACAAAAACTGAAACTCAAAAATTTTAATATTTTGCCCAAAGTTATATTAGTCATTCATGTGATTTCAAAGTCCATGCTCATAATCATTTCCCCAATGGTTTTATGTGCCTTTGACCTTAAGAATCAATCGCTTTTTACTCATTTAGGACATTAAGGAATCTACTCCTGAAATCATTGTTGTACTATATGGTAACGAACTTGGATACAAATTTAAAAAATAAATTAAAAAAGAAAAAAGACTCAATCAATTCCTGGGCGCCTGAGCAGCTCAGTTGGTTAAGCATCCAATTTTGGCTCAGGTCATGATCTCATGGTTCCTGGGTTGGAGCCCCACATCAGGCTCTGCACTGACACTGCAGAGTATGCTTTGGATCCTTGTCTCTCCCTCTCTCTGCCCCTCCCCTGCTTGTGTGCTCTCTCTCTCTCTCATTCTCAAAAATAAACATTTAAAAAAAACAGAATCAATCAATTCCTTCCTCCTCTAGACAACTCTCATGCTTCCACCAAATTGTGTCTTTATGCCAAAATGAGATATCCTAATTCCTTCACTTACCTATTATCAGGCATAGTCACAATACAATAGCCTCCCCAGTTTGTCAACTCTTAATACACTCTGGGTTCTACACAAGTGTAATTATTAATCATACTTATATGGTTCTGGATTACATGTTTTAACAACATTGTAGAGGATTTTAAAATATCACTTTATTATTTTTTTTCTCCCCAAATAGTGGAACATACACAGACTTGTTAGAATAGTTAAAAGGTGTGATGAACATACTAAGAAATCTGAGTCACAACCTAAGCCCTCACTCACTGGTTGTATGACCATGGGGAAGCCAATCTATTTCTCTGGGCCTCATTAAATTCACTCATTCATTCATTCATTCATTCATTCATTCATTCATTCAAAGAGGAGATTCAATTAGTGGAAGATGTTTCCAATCCTCTGAGATAATAAGTAATATGCTCCCTGAAAGCCTCACTTTAGCTTAAGTGTGGAGGTGACTCATGAGAACCTAATTGGGGAAGATGCTCAATTTTGTGCTATGCTGGAATCAATTGTACCAGAAGGAAGAGGGCATGTAAACAAGGGCCTTCTGTGCTTATTTTCCTAACAAAATATCCCAAAGTGTGAGAATTCAGAGACTTGAGCTCTGTTGGCAATCAATAAAACATGAATGCATCTTTCAGAATGCATTTTCCTCATCCCCTTCAGGTTCCCTGTAATGAGGAGATAATGAGCTGTAGACATAGCCAGGGGTGCCTGGGAGCTTCTTCTAACATCCACTTTGTTAGAAGAACTTTTGCAGCTGAAAGGCAAAACATTTTCAAGGGTTATTCTGCCAGCTGTGTCACACCTTGTGCTTAATGTCATGATATTTACTCAAGAATGTGAGGGTACCTACAGGGGTCCCCCTAATGGGCACTACTCAGTTAGTGCTGGGGAAAATAAGTTTTGTTGTTGCTTCATTGATTGCTTTATTTTTAAAAAAAAATCAGATGATGAGAAAATATTTAGTAGAGAAACACAGGATTCAACTTTATAAACTACAGCCCCCTGAGGTCACTATTTTATCTCAGGCATATTCCTGACGTCATTTATTTTTCCTGCTCTTTCCACTGGCTTTTGTGACACTGTCTTACTTCCCTTTTCCTTAGTATTTCGAACAACTGCTGTATCTTGGACATCTCATAACCCACACTGAGGTTGAGGAATGTCCCCTCTCCCTGCCTATCCTAAAACAAACCTGTAAGTCTAGGGTGGTAAAAAGATTGCGTCTGTGGTCTCACTAATCAATTATGGCTGTCTTGGAGGTGAGGGGGGTGATAATGATGAGAAGATACCCCAAACAGCTACATATCCATGAGGGAAATGGGACTGTTCTTATTAGAGATGGTTTCTTTTGTTCAGAAGGAAAACATGTTGTGTTCCATATTTGCTATTGTTGCCACTAAAAGAATTTACCTGAGTACAACAGGGAGAGGAGATATGTGGCTGGTGTGGGATATCAAAATAACATATATAGGGAAGAAAAAAAAGTTGAAGATATGTGCAATAACACTCATAATTGTTATGGTCTCTTGCAGAGGTAGATCCCCACACAAAATTTAGTTTGGAGGCTGAGATCACTGCCATCACATACATGTGCATGCATGCACATGTGCACGCGCGCGCAAACACACACACACACACACACACACACACACACACACACATGCACACACACACACTCATTCCATACCACACACCCCAGGAGGGTATGAGAAGGTATACTACTTGCATAAATGGCACCTCTGAGGAGAATAGGTCAGGACTCTCAAACAGGCCCCACATCACCTGAGATAACAAGGAAAGGAAACTGTTTTGGTGTTTACTATGTTCAGGGACGAAGGCTGGAGTAAATGCTCCACAAAGGCAGGAGCTTGCATGGTTTGAATTTTGCCTCAGGACCCAAAGAGGAAGCACCCAGGCTTTTCCATCAGTTTGTCCAGGTGAGGGCATGTGAATGAGAGGGAGTGGGTTAGTCTAAAAGTTGTCAGCAGTCATACCTGAAAACATTGAGTTGGGCTCGTCATGACCACATTCCTACTTCATAGGATGCAATTTCACACTGAGATAGAAGGAAACCAGTCTCAGATCAATTTAGCCTGAGTTCAAATCTTAGCTCGAACCCCTTTTAAGCTTGCAACCTAACAACAGGTGCCTAGTTGCTTCAAAGATGATTTTCTTCCTCTGCAAAATGGGGCAAGGTTAAGATCTGCACAAAATGCAGACTGGTAGTGGACATGTTACGCACAAGGTTTTACTACTGGAATTTTTTAAGTGCTTAACATAACCATTGCATCATCCAATACTTTCTACTACTGCTTCTGCTCCAACCCCTACTCACCACTCCTATTTTACCTGATTTTTTCTCTGTACAATAAGGTTCAACCTCTCCTGTGCATCCATTTTTATTTTTACATTTATTTATTTTTGACAGACAGAGAGAGACAGAGCAGAAGTGGGGAAGGGGCAGAGAGAGAAGGAGACACAGAATACAAAGCAGGCTCCAGGCTCTGAGGTGTCAGCAAAGAGCCCAATGTGGGACTCGGAACTCACTAACTGTGAGATCATGACCTGAGCTGAAGTTGGACGCTCAACCGACCAAGCCACCCAGGCGCCCCTGTGTATCGTTTTTAAACCTGCAGTTAGGGTTGTTCAAATGGTTTTCAAAAAGATCTGGGCTCAGTGTACACGTTCCCAGTGGCTATGCTGACCTCAGCACTCTCCACTTTGGGGAACCCTGACTTCTCAATGCTCCCCTTCTTATTGTATGTTCTTTCATGGAAAGCAGGGCAGCCTAGTGTACATCCTTTCCTAAGGGAAGTTCTGTGGTTGCTCATACATTTCATTACTTAGATTTGAACAACAGCAACAACAAAAAAACACTCCATTGTCTTACAGAGCACACTACTCAAATTTCATGATATTTTAGCAGAGAGAGGAACCTGGTTTTCCAACTGCAGATCTTAGAAATTTGCTGGAACATAATTACTTTCTTATATAGAGTCAATATTCATATCTTAGTTCAGATTTATTTTTAATCCTTTAACCTGACTCATTTTTTTTTTAATTTTATGTAACAATTGTTCTTTTCCCTAAATATGTTCTCCAAATCACAAAATGAGAACTTCACTTAGGAAGTTTTCTTCCATCTTAGACTTAACACATTTTATTTATGTATTTTTCAAGACAAGGACTCATCCTATCTTGTATTACATGCTTTTGTCTGCATAGTTGATTACTACAGCTTTTCAAATGGCTAGTATCATTTGGTTATCTATTAAACAAGTAACTTGTAGCCCTTCCTTCGGAGATTCTGATTCATTGGGTTTTGGGTTGGGGCTTGGGAAACAGTATTTTAACAATTACTCAGATATATTCATGAAATATGGGTATATTTTCCCTGTGGACTTTAAGGTACATGGGATTTGTGTCTTCATCACTAAAAAAGCCAAGGTGCTTTGTGCATAGTAGAAACTCCAGTATTGAGTTAGTGCATTGCTATGCTCGCTGGGATTTTCTGGGGTAAATAAAATAAAATAATAATAACCACAACAATAGCTATGATTCATTATATATTTGCCATGTATTCCATTCTTTAGACCCATCACTAAATCTTATAATAATGCACTAAATCAGAATGTATGATCTCCAGGTTAGAGAGATGGAAACTGAGGCTCAAAGCAGTGGCAGTCAATGCTTCAGTATGAACATTTAAAAAGAAGCCAAATTCATCTTTATATCCAGGTCTGTCTGACAGCCAAGCCCCTGTGACTTGTGAAATGGATTGGACATATTTCTCTACTGCCGCTTGCCCTAGTTAACATTCTCCTTGAATGACCTACAAGGTCCTTAACTTTTCACTGGTGTAAATGTCTCTGATGCTCCCAGTTTAAAAATTGCAATACACACATAAATAATTCAAGCAAACAACTTGATATAGTGAAGTGCATTAGGGCTAAAATAACCCTCCCCTTTTCGACTAGTTTAGAAAACCATCATCATTTTCTAGAAATACTCTCTGGGCTGCATGTGGTGCATGGTACATTGAATTTGTTAGCATTTTGCCAGCTCTGCCATTCACAAGAAAAAAAATTCACTCTGGAATTGCTGCAAAATCAGCGTAAATGCAGATTTAATTGGCTTTGCCTCACAAATAACCTTCTTCATGCCAGCTTTATTGCAATGGTTGGAGAAGAGCCTATCTTTTTCATCAATATACTGGTTATTTCTGTTAACATTCATAGTCAAATTCTGAGAGGTTTTTACTGATAGGCTAAGATCTGTGTGGGTTGTCTTTAAATGGAATTTTCATCTTGTCGAAGGTTTACCTGAATAAACAGATGGGTGGATAGATTGATAGGCCAGTCTGCTTTTATTTCCAGCATCATCTCAAAACACTTCCTTCTCTCCCCTTGATCACTCCCTCCAATTATACTCCATCACCTTCGAGGACTTCAACCATCCCAAGGTCCTTCCACCACTGGTTTTTCTCCTGTCCATTCTAGGATGTCCCTTTCTCCTCATCTTCACGTGGGTGACTTCTCATTCTTAGTACCTGTGTTAAATGTTACAATGCTGCTTAAAAAGGCCATTCTTGGAATTCTATCCAAAATGGTCTACTCTCTGTTCTTTTAATTCTCCAGTCTTCATTTATTTCATTTATAGCAGGGGTTGGCAAACTTTTCTATAAAAGGCCAGGCAGCAAATGTTTTAGGGTTTATAGGCCTTAGGTCTTTATCACACCTGCTCAAAGCAGCCACAAACTTTACATAAAGAAAGATCATGGCTGTGTAACAATATCACGTTACTTACAAAAATAGGATGCTTGCATGGCTTAGCTGGCAGGTGAAGTATGCTGACCTTCTCCTTCACAGGACTGACCATGAATTACAGTTGAAACATTTATTTTATACTTGTAGATTATCAAAATGGTCATAGAATTACAGCTTCATGAGGACAGAGTCATATTTAATTTTTTCTTCACTGAATTAACATTGAACATAACAGATAGTTGGAAAAAATGTGTTGAAAGAATGGATTCATTAGTTCAAAGTTTAGTTTGGTTTAACACTTAGCCTTAATGATTCTCTATATCCTGAAAGATAAATCCTAAATTCTTAGGTCAGATACTCCTGCTAAGTCCTGACTTAAGGCATATCTTTAGTTTCAACACTCAACTACCACCTTTACTGTCCCAGGGCAGGCATTGTGGTACAGTTATCCATTTATGCTTTCATTTGGTACTTCAACAATGGCACATAAATTAGATAGAGCTGCTCCCTCATGGAGTTTAAAATCTGGCATTGTCTCAAAGTACACGTACTTTCACTTCTTTATCATGATTTTCTTTGCTTGTAGGTCCCTGCTATCAGCTTCACTGCGTAATCTCTTGCTACTACATCCTGATTTAATTGAATAATCACTCTGATGCTCTCCCGGCTCATTCCTCCATTTTCTGTGTCATTCTCTATGGCCCCGTTGTTCATATCTTCACTACAGCACCTATATCATTGGGCCACTGTCACTTTTCTAAGGGCCCATCTCCTTCACTTGACAATGATTTTTGGTGAGCCAAAGGGGCAAATCTGACATTCTTTTCTGCATTCACAGGGCCAAGCACAATGTCTGGATTACAGAAAGTATTGAATAAATGTTTGATGGATGAGTTAGTTGTGACATCTTCCCCAGAGAGTTGTGTAACTCTAAGTGTTTGTAGGCTAAACTCGGAAGAATTTCATTATGATACCAAAAAATTACTCTTTTTGGATTATTATCAAGTATGTTTTTCTAGGAGCCCCATACATGTGAGTTAAAATCCCAATATGTTCATTAATTTGGGGCATACTGTTATCTTTCAGCTTTACCCATCATTAAAATAAAATATCATTTGAAACACAGTGTTTTGACTGAAGTGAAAAGTGAAGATTTGACCAAGGTGGAAAATTTAATAAGGGTAAAATTATATAGTGATACTTTCCAGTGGATTGGTGAATTTGACCTGGTGCCTTATTCTCTGATACAGAAATGGGTCATGTTGTTTTTTACTTAAAATACATTTTATTATGGAACTTTCTCCATAGGATAAAAATTTTCACTATTCTTTTGATGTAACCAGATTGAAGATTTTAGTTCTAAACATGCAAAACTGTAAAATTTCTACAAGTTAAAATGATCCTTTAGAAAAATCATAAAGCACTGTTTATATAAAATGGCTTCAAAATATTTGTGTTGACAGGCTCTCACTTCTCTACAAAAAACAAAAAAAAACAAACAAAAAAACAACAAAAAAAAACCCTGGACCATGCGAATCATCCCAGCTTTAGAGTATGAAATAGTTTGCAATTGGAATGATAGGGTTTTGGTAAGTTGGTTTTTAATATAAGTTATAGAAGGGTTGTGGATCCTAGGAGAGCCTTCTGAAATGGGAGTTATCATGCATAGCCAATGAATTTGTAGAAAAACATTCCAAAAAGACAACAGTTACTTTAAAACAAGTGGCAGGGTAGAAATTTTGCTAACTTTCCTTTATCTATTTTCACTTTCCTAGAACATATGTTTCACAATAGTTTTATTAGCAAGTGGAGAAGATGCCACTGTCCAAAATCTGTGGTGTGATTAGCATTATTGAATGGCAGGTTTTGTGTTACTCATGTTTATTTTATGCCTTCCCAAACCATCTGCTTCCTTGTGCTATGTCTTATTCAGATAATGAGAAACAGTGACAGTGGAGGTGTATAATACCAGTGCGATCCTAATGGTCCCTGACATTTGGGGTTTGGGTTTCTATTTTTCCAAGTATTCTAGGCAAAACTGAAAAACATGGTCACTGCTTAAGAAACAAAACCTAGCAATAATCCACTCATTCATTTGACTCCAGTTTAGTGGGTATTTATGTAAAGTCAGGTACTAAACAAGAACCTGTGGTTACTGAGATGTATGAGACACTATTTATATCTATAACAATCCAGTCAGGGAGACAGGCAGGTAAACTGCAGTGTGATAAGCAACTAAGGTAGAGTTGGATAAAAGGAGGATGGCATCAGAAAGAGGAAGTGAAAGTGTTCATTCCAAGAATGCATTAGAGTCTTGAAGCATTTAATTACAAGTATAAGAAGCAAAAGAGCTGCCAGAGAGCATTTCAGATCAAAGCACCTACACTGACCACGGTATCTATAGAAATGTGAGAGAGTTTGCGGCTGGGAAATTTTAATTACTTTGATTTGGCTGGAATACAGGGTATCATGGGAAAACAGAAAAGAATGAGACTTTGCAACTTGGTAACAATTGCTAGTGTATGCTCAGTCCTGGGTACCTGCTGTGCACTGTGCATTTTCTCCCATATAATCTTTCCAACAAATTAGGAGACTGAAACAATTGCACTGTTTTCCTTACTTTACAGATTAGAAAGCTGAATTTCAGAGAGTTTCAGTGGTACAGTGATTTAGTCAGTATCCCCATAGAACTCTCCAACAGGTAATCTGGAGCAATTAATAATGGGACTATTTATACAGCTGTAGACATAGTTTAAACCAGGGGTTCTCAAAGTGTGGTCCCTAGACAAGCATCGACAGCATCTCCTGAGAATGTGTTAGAAATGCAAATTCTCAGGGCCCATCCTGGAACTACTAAATCCAAAACCCTGGGGAGGGAGCCAGCAATCTCTGCTCTAACAAGGCCTCCAGGTGAGTCTAATGCAGGATGATGTGAGAGAACCACAGGTCTAGGGGAGTTACTATAGATGACTTGGTGCTGTGAAGCTGGAAACATAGGGGGAGATGGTATCACCCTGAGGTCTGAAAGGAGAGAAGGCAGTTGTCAGAAACACTGATATTGTTGAATCTTCCTGAAATGGCCTCTTGCTTGGAAATCTTACTGACTGTGGTTTCCATGACATGTATTTTTCTTGTTGATTTCTGAAAATAAACAGCAGGTTTCATGGATTCAGTAAACAGAGACCTGGGTGTGGATGTCAGTTTGGCATGTGACCAGCCATGCAATCTTAGAAAACCTCCTTACAATCCTTAAGCCTACGTCTGTTTCATGTGTTAACTGAGTTTAATAATAGTGTCTACCTCACAGAATTTTTGTAAAATTGAAATGGTTTAATACTGAGAAAAAAACCAAAACAAAACAGAACAGCCAGGGGCGCCTGGTGGCTCTGTCAGTTAAGCATCTGACTTCAGCTGAGGTCATGACCTCACGGTTTGTGAGTTCGAGCCCCGTGTCGGGCTCTGTGCTGACAGCTCAGAGCCTGGAGCCTGCTCCGGATTCTGTGTGGGTGTCTCTCTCTCTGCCTCCTCCTTCCCCTGCTCATGCTCTCTCTCTGTCTCTCAATAATAAATAAATGTTAAAAAATATTTAAAAAATAAAAATAAAAAAACAGAATAGCCAGTGTTAAATATGTGTTATATGTTACCTGTTATTAATTTTACTTTATCACTACTGCTGTTATTGTTATTACTCTTCCTTCTCTGTTTTCTCCAGGGTTATCCTTCCTTTTCTGACATTTTACTTGAATTTATTTTTCCCTTTTGTTGATCCTTGATTCTTCATATTATACATATACCCTAGGCTATCTTTAGTATCTATTTTGTGATAACTCTCAATTTATATGTTTGGCTGCATGGATCTTTTAAATTCTAAAATTGTATCTCTAACAACCTACTAGATAGCCCAGAATGTTCATAACACACACAGCATCTAAACAAATATAACATCAAACAAGCAACCAACAACAGACAAATAACAGTAAGAAGAATCACCATTCATTTACCCTGCCACCTGTGACAGAAATTTGGGAAGCTCCTTAGATTTCTTCTTTCGCTTACAAAGATGCACTGGTAGATTTTAACAAATAAGTCACATCAATTTTCATAAATTATAAACTCTTTGGCATCTTCATTCTGGGAGCCTGAGTTGTTATCTCAGCTAGGTTCGCACAAGAGCTTCAAACACATTTTTCTTGAAATACATCACATATTCCCATCCTTCTTCATCCTCTACCCTGCTTTGCAGAGTGCCCTCTCTCAAACCAAAACAAAAAGCAAATAATAAGTAAACAAATAAGATCATATTAATTCCCTACCTAAAACTGTTTTAGGTCCATATTGCTCATAGGATACATTCTCAGTTGCTTAACTTGATGTAAAGGGTCGTTCTCTGGTTCCTGTGTACTCTTATATGAAGGTTGCATATTAGTGGGGCTCTAGAGTCATACTTCCTGGGTTTAAAATAAGCCTTCACCTATTCTTGCTTGTCACCTTGGGCATGGCAGGCACTTTCTGTTCATCCTGCCTGATCTACACCATACCCTTTACCTGCTCTGTGCCGTGGAAGCTGATATGCCTTGACCTCATCAGTTAGCTATTCTGCCCTCTGGTACCACTTCAATTTGGCCACTGAAAGCCATCATCAGGAACTCTGCAGGGTAGCAAGAGAGGGTTCCCTTGCAGCTGAGTTGCCAACAGTTGACAGTGCCTGTCTAATGAAGGTTACATATACTATACTAAAGGCCTCTCAAGTTTGCTTTCTTTGGGTTTTGACAACTTTCTTCTCTTACATGATAGTATCTTCCCCTATGTTACCAGTCCCTCCTCAGCCTGGATATCTGGGATCTGGCTTTTTCTTGTATTCTGGCTGGTTAACTGAGTCTCTGCCTTAGAACGATGCTTATAATGACTTCCCCCAGCTGGATGATCTGTTATGTTTTTGCTACACATCTAAGGCACTACATTTCTTACCTTGACCCCCAGTTTCCTGAAGTTCATCATCTGCCTTGACCTTTTACCATGAGGCTCCCAGACACAAGGCCAACCAGTTCAATCCAGCTGCTTAATAGCCATGATATTGATCCTTTGCCTTCCTGGCCTTATGTTTGGCACCTCCCCCTGGGATATTAGAGCAACGGTTTGGTCTGAAGATTCCCACTTTTAATTGTCTAAATATTCCAATGTCACCCAGTCAAGTTCTAGCAGTGATAAGTCTTCATCTCTGGAGGATTTTTTTTCCCTTTTAATCAATCATTAGAAATGGTTCTGACTATATATAGGTATTTTTCCCCTGAGCTCTCCTGGAGGAAGCTAGGATTTTTTTGGTCAGTTCTTTCTCCGTTTTTATCCCTTCCAATCAATGTCTTCATCATCTTCCCAAGAGAATTCTGGAATTATGAGACTCACCCCATTGCACTTTGATCAAAAATCTATTCTATTTTCACAGATTTATGTCCAGGCACTTTCCTTGTACTTTATATCATTTAATCTCAAAAACAGTACCTGTGAAATTGCTATCACCAGTATCCCTGTTTTGCAAATAATAAAAGAGACACTCAATCACTTCTTATCCTTTTGGCTAAGATCAAGTGTAATAAAAGAGACACTCAGAAAGCTTAGGATATTTTCCCATAGTCACAGAATAAGCCAATGGCAGAGACAGAATTATAAGTTTTCTCTACATTCTCTGTTAAAGGTCAAAGGCATGTACCCATTTTAATATAGTCCTTCTGATTAAAAGCATGATTATTTAATATGAATACAGGCTAAAATATTTCAAACTAGTAAGCAGTTTCACATTTCAAAAATAAAATCTGAAATTATTTGGCTCAAGTATATAGTATAGTATAGTATAATATATTGTATAGCAAAGGACAAGGCTTCCTTGTGTTTAAAATACTGCATTTCTTGTTTCAGTTATGGATAATGTGGAATTCACAGAGAATGATCCAATGTGACATTTCTTTGTAAGATAGATTTGGACACCTGATACTGCATGCTTTTCCTAACTCCAGTTTCTTCTGGTCACCTCTCTTCCCTTCGCTGGGTTGGGCAACCATTGGGAAAACGTCTTTGGCAGTCTCTCTCCAAGAGTATATAACTAAGTGATAAATATCTTTAAGTACTGGAGCCTCATTTCTGGTAGATCTGGCTCATTCTATAAGACTGAGATTCTTTTTTCGTCTCCATGCCTAAGGTGTCAGTCCTCTTTTAAAGTAGAGATCTATCCTGAACCCTATCTAGCTAATTTTTTTGTGGCTCCAAGTATTTTGCCTAACTATGAAAAAAGCTCATTACAGAAATGGATGTTTCCTGTCATGATGTGGGTCCTGTTCTGAAGACGCTGATACTTATGACCATGGGGTTTCACCATGTAACTGAGTTTTTGTTTGATTCCATGTTGGATGACCCAGTAGTCATTCAAGACCATGGAGGCTGTCTGGGTCTGGAGCTGGGGAAAACTGACTATTTCTTTCCCAGAAAAAAAGAGAGATGCCTCAGATCCAAAGTGAGTCCATCCAACCAAACATCCATTTTCTTTATCATCTTATGTGCTAGTTGTCCTATTTTTCTTATGGGAAAAATTTCTGATAGAATTCATTTGTTCTTTCTCTGAATGTATAACTTATCTGTTTCTTCCATGTTAATAACAATAAAACCCACAAGAATAGGTATTTTTAAACCCCGAACCCTAGTAGCTTCTGTGTCATTCCTTTGTTTTGTTTCCTGCCAACTTCTTGAGAGCATGGTTGAAAACTTGGTCTTTCTGCTTCCTTTCATGCCAATCATGCTCTATATAGCTTGTGTCTCTCAATACTCGGCGAAAGCCCCTCTGAATCTATTCCTCAGTGCAGACACGGCTTACCTGGAGCTCCTTGAATGTCCAGCCCACAACAGGATCAACCCTGTATGTGAGGGACACATTACCCTAATTAGGACTGTGAGAGTGTCATACTCATCCAGACTGAGTGGGATCCAGAGGGATCTGGACTTTGTGATGACAACAGTGTGATTCTTCCCTTTTGTGTTGTAATACATTTCTGACAACAAAAGCTCCTGCTGAGGGAAATGCAAAAATTTGAGCTATGGGATCTGAGTTACATGGATTTGCTATCCTCATTCATTTCCTATCTAGTATTTGTCATACTGTGTATTTTTCCTGGAGCACAAACTATTCTTCTTAACATTAGCTGAAACATTGCGTCTTAACTCTAATAAAGAGAGCCTCAGATAAAACAAAAAAATAAACTATAATCAACACCTGGATGAAAATACCCAAAAGAAAATAGTGATCTTATTCCTCATTATGACAGAATACAAAATAACATAACACAATTCATTTGGCTTACAAGAAAATAGGGGCCAAATAAAAATTGAGAAAGTAGCCATGATATAACTCCTTATGACCAGAACACTTAGTTTCATTTGTTACCACAATTTTGAATTTCTATTTTCAATATTATCCCCTAGTCCTATTTTCTTGTTTTCTTTTTCCTTTTTTATTTTATTATATGCCTTTTTGTTGTAGTTCACCATGAATCTTTGGAGGGAGGGATAGTAAGATAGCGTACAAATAAATTCACAATAAATAAGACACAAGACAGTTGTTTTATTGTTCTAGAAACTTAAGGGATGATGACTTCTAAAAGTATCCTCCTGGGTAAGAGGGTAAGTTGGTCATTCGAGGAGTATGTGTACGAGGGAACATCCTGGGGTGGATGTGGTGCTTACATCATAAGAATGGTAAGGATACAGAATAAAAATAGTCATGAGGTTGAGGTAACACAACAGCTCCAATATTAAAACTCAGCATAATGTGGAAAAAAATCAATGGCTTTTCTTGCAATAATTTGTTTTCATTTATTTTCCCTCTCGGCTGTAAGAATTTACCTATTTTTAGTTTTTAAAGTGCTGCTGAGGGTACCGAATTCCGAAAAGGGGGTAGTGTTGTTGAAACACCTTAGAGCTGTCCCTCTATGAAATCCAGTAGGCTCTCTTCTTGGTAGGAAAAACCACCAATCTAATTTCAGACGCCCATGAGAGTATAACCTTTACTGGCCTTCATTTACTCTCTATTTCATGCTTACCTTTTAAAAGGCATGGAGATAGTTGCAAAAGTTGGTCCCCAACTGAAATCCTGAAATGGAACTGTATACAGTTGTTTGGCACAGTAGTTAACCTGAAATCATTACTTATCCTTCCCTGACTCCCTGAGTATGCATTCAAAAAGTTAGGAACTTAAATGGAGGAGAGCCATTAGCATCACCAAATATTCCTCACAAACTCCACTAGTTGAATCTGAGCATTTCATTTTAATAGGATCAATGACGACTGGAATGTTTCCAGAGGAAACAGTCCCATTGCCCAGATAAAAAAGCTTATGAGGAACAAGTGAAGAGAGTTTGCAAATTGTTTTGAATATAAAAGAGAAGATCAAACTTCTTAACAGTGGAAGACTACTAGCGAAAGAAGGAAATAATCTAGGGATGTGTGGTGGATGGTGACAAAGCTAGGGAAAAACAACAACTATAGAATCATAAAAAGGCAAATTTCAAATCAGTGAAAAACAGCAAACTCCATTCAATGTGATAAAGTTATTGTGAAGTCCTCATCCTTGATGGACACTCCCCCAAATCAGCAATGTCAGACAATGACTCCCACCTCCATATCACAATTGTAGATGTCAATGAAACTGGGCTGGGGGCAGCCCTGCCCATGATACCTGTAACATTCTCCCTTTGACTGTCTCAGAGACTAGATTTATTCAATAACATGAAAGGTAAAAAATCACTTCTATCAAAAGGACTTCTCCATTCATTCAGAAATAGAATGAGCTCAGTTAAAAGTAAATGGTTTTTCTTGTTCGAGCAGATTTTTTTATAGTTGGGTTTCAATTCTCTCCCAATAATGTAAAATAAAATTAACATATAGTCTAATTCCAGTTGTTCTTTTTTTATTAATTTTCATATATTTATTTTGAGAGAGGGGTGAGAGGGTGAGGGTGAGAGAGAGAGGGAGAGAGAGAGAGGCAGGCAGAGGGAGGCAGAGAGTGAGGGTATCCCAAGCAGGCTCCACACTGTCAGCGCAGAGCCCAACACAGGGCTCAATCTCATGAACCATGAAATATGACCTGAGCCAAAATCAAGAGTTGGATGCTTAACTGACTGAACCACCCAGGCAATCTGATTCCAGGTGTTCTTATTAGAGAATTATCAGATGGCATCATATGGCAGAATATCCATCTTATTCAATGCAAGGGAAGAAAGGCATGGCTCTGGAATAAGGGAAATGTGTCACATTCTCTGTGCTTTTTGGCCCTGTTAGTAAAAAGCTTTATGTATCTTACAGCTAACGGTATTTACATAGTGTATTCTAGACAATGTTATGTGTTGTGTACTAGTCTATGCACTTAAAATGGGGATGATAATGTCCTTCCCTCCTTCAGGGACTTAATAGATCTCCAGAGAGGGACCTATGTGCAAACAAATTTCTGCAGAAAACTGTCAGTGCTGAAAGTATAAGTAATATAGGCAGTGGCTCGCTTTCACTGTATCTCAGTTTCCCATCTGTAATCTGAGACCACTGATCCTTTCAAAATCTTTTCCATTTCCAGAGTAAGTCTGACTAGTCTTTAATCATCAGTTACCTGGAGATACCACCTCCCCTCTCACAGGAAGGTGGGCTTTCCAAGACATCAGGAGAATCCCAATGCAGCCTCCGGGCACGTGCTAGAACAACAGATCTCTATGGTGTCATAAACTTGCTGTGTGTTCACAATGGTAAACATCTCACCCCACCAGTTGACTTATGTCTGCTTTTTAAACAATTGCAACAGATGGTTGACACTTGAACAGAATATATAATTAGCTTTGCAATCTAACACTTCATTCTTATTTGTTCTTTCTCAAAGGAGAGAAGCTGTGCCTTATGCCATTGGGTCTAATCTGTTAGTTTAATCAGAAGTCGTGCTATGAAAGTTCTCAGGAGAGATGGGCTGTGGGAGGATTCCTAATCCCAGCCTTTCGGGGACATTAAAAAAAGCTGGGAGGAGGTGGAGAGAGAAATCTCAGTACTTTTTAAAAACTCATGCCTCATTCTCATTTGTGTTCCAGATGAGGGAAGCTTTTATACATTCTTTCTCTCATTTCTTACACTTCACCTCCCTTAGCCTCAATTTCTTCATCTGGGTTAGCAACCCCCAACTCAGGGGCTGCTCTGAATAATAAATGGACTAGCTCCTGGAAATACCTGGCATGGAGAGTGGCACACAGCCAACACTTCACAAATATACATTCTCAGTGTGGATGCATTTTAGGCAAAACTAACGGAGTATCAGCTCCTACTTGTTTTGACACCATTAATGTGATTCAAGTTATGATCCTGCAACCAAACACTTGCTCAACCAGGAACCTTTTCCAAACCCACATCTCAGGCAGGAGCCTCCATCAGTTTCTCCCTCTCCCTCATGATATCTTCCTATAAAACTGTTTCTCCCCACTCTTAACTAGGGTAGCTCCTATGTTGGCCTAAGTTCCGGGAGGCCCAGAAAGCTTTCTACTCTCTTTTCATCAATATTCTCATTCCCCATGTGAATCTGTTCCAAACCCCACTCCCTGCTCTGAGTCAAGAAATCTTCAATCTAAATTTAAATTTATAGAAGAGAACTATTGTCACCTTACTTGTTATCTGTATGATATTATCATGAAGATTTTGATAGTCACTCAAGTTTGTCAGAGAACAGAACAAAAGGTCTAATAGTAGAAGGCAGAGCTGTCAAAAAATGGAATTTGGTGTATTAGGAGAAAATAATTCTACTTTCTTCAAAGTATCCTAAAGATATCCAATGACCCTTGATCAGAGATAACACTGCATTTATTGCAAAAAAGAATATATGCCATCAAGGAGCACACTAAGATTTGATTATTCAATAAATTCAAGAAGGGAGTGGTTCATTCTTTTGAAGAATGCAATGTCTTTAGAGAAAGGCGGGGGTGGGGGAGTACAACCTAGAGTAATTTACAAGCCTAAAGAAATTAAGTAATATAAAATATAAAGAAAGATAATTGGAATCGCCTTAAAGAATTCAATCCCCATAGAGAAGAAATGTATAGGTATTGAGCTCTATGCTAAAGAATACACATACTTCACATACAAGAAATGTGGTAACATATGCAATGCTCTTAGCATAGAGGGTGGCATGTAGCGAATGCTTAGGAGAGGCTGAAACTATTATCTCATTCAATTTCAGGAACATTTCTGCTTTGCAGATGAAGAAAATCAGGCTCTGAATATTTGGGGAGGGAGGCAAACTTCACAAAAAGGGAATGTGACAAAATCAGGATTCCAAGTGAGTCTTCCAAACATTAAGTTTCATCCAATTTTCTGCTATACTACATGACTCGCCGTTGAAGGTAAGAGGACTTTTCTTTCACAGAATGCCCATTACTCATTACACCTTACCTAGGCAGATGCAAAGACAATTCCATCACAGGGAGAGGATACTCAAGATCAGCTTCCAAGTGACACATAAGCCCACTGTGAGAATTTCAGTGCACTTCAAATTTATTTACTCATTCCACAAATATTTAATGAGCATCTTGTGTCACAAGCTTTTCAAGGCACTGGGGGTACTAAAGAAAATACTTATTTTAAGACAGGTTTATGGAGTAACTGGACTATCTATCTCTACTCAAAAATTTTGACTCAGAATAATAGCTCCATTGCTGGTCATATTGACAATCCTGTTTGTTTATTAATTTATTTATTTAATTTTGAGGGTGGGGGGCAGAGAGAGACGGGTAGAGAGAATTCAAAGCAGGCTCCACACTGACAGTAGATGGCCTGATGCAGGGCTCAAATTCATGAACCATGAGATTATGACCTGAGCCAAAGTCAGATGCTGAAGTGACTGAGCCACCCAGGTGCCCTGACTATACTCATTTTTGAGTACAAATTCTGTATCAGACTCTATACGTACTGAGGTACAATGATAAACAAAACAAAGTCCTTGGCTTTATTAAAATATACATAATCATAACAGAAATTTGTAAAATGTGTCAGACATAAAGATAAAATTTCTCACAGTCCCATCTCCCAGGACAAAAACCTTTAATATGTTTGTGTATTTTCTGAATTAATTAAATACCATCCTACACACATATTTGCAATTTTTTTTTAATTTTTTTTTTCAACGTTTTTTATTTATTTTTGGGACAGAGAGAGACAGAGCATGAACGGGGGAGGGGCAGAGAGAGAGGGAGACACAGAATCGGAAACAGGCTCCAGGCTCCGAGCCATCAGCCCAGAGCCTGACGCGGGGCTCGAACTCACGGACCGCGAGATCGTGACCTGGCTGAAGTCGGACGCTTAACCGACTGCGCCACCCAGGCGCCCCACACATATTTGCAATTTATAAATCATTATATATACCATTTTATGGTTTATTTTAAATTAATTTTCAACATTCACAGAGTGAACAAAGCCGACATATGCATGTACCTGCATGTCTTCTAATTAAATCAAAGATACCTGTAGCATCCCAGAAAGCTCCTTCCTGCTCATCTAAGTTAACACCGTCTCCAAAGGTAACCACTATTCTGATGTCTATCACCATATATTAATTTTGGCTGTTCTCAAGCTTCATAAAAATTGAATTATGCAGGATGTATTCTTTCTTGACTGGCTTTTTCCACACAACATTTTGTTATGTCTTAATTTTAATTTAGCATGACATAATAAGTAGTTTTATTCAGCAAATTTCATTCAACAGAGATTTATGGAGTGTTAACCAGGTGATAGGCACTGGCCCGGCATCTGTTTGCGCAGGGACGTTCACAATAGGTGTTATTACTCAATGATATACTGGCAGCCCAACAAATAAAATAAGAAGAGAAATTTTTACAAAAGATATCAACATTTGGAAAGGAGATTAAAATTATTTTTGTTTTGATGGTGAGTTGACTGTCTATTATATAGAGACACTTAAAATAATAGATTAGAATTAATGCAGTATTTTTTAAGGCTGATGAAGAAAAGATATATTTAACAATAACTTTTTTTCTCTTAACAATGTACATGTGGAAATCAAAATTGTCTTTTATTTTTGAAAGTAATTATAGGGTGCTAACCAGGCACTTGACCTTCTTATTGGTACATGGGGTAAAATAACAAAAGAAACAAAACTCTTGATCTTACTGAAAACATAGTCTAAAGAGGATAAATTAAATATAATCAATAAAGATAATCAATAAATAAAATTGTATGGTATGCTATAACCTGAAAAGTATGTCAAAAGTGAAAAAATAAGCAAAGTAAGGATAAATTGGAAATTCCAGGGGAATGTAGTTCTAAATAGAAGGATTGCAGTCCCAAGTTACTGTAATCACATTGGTGTAACATTAGTATAGGGAAAAAAGGTCACTGGATAAGAGAAGAGGACCTAGATTTGAACGTAAATATGTATCATATTATAATGCATAATAGACACATTATTTTAATTCAGTGGAAAGAGAGCTGTGTTATTTATTAAATGGAGCTGGGGACAGCCACTATGCATCTGGAAGTAAATACAAATGAACCACTAATACTGTGCAGAAAAAGAAATCCCACTTAGAACAGAGAACTCACCTAAATATAAACATAGTAATGATAATAAAAAAAAAAGGCTATCAGGGGCACCTGGGTAGCTCATTTGGTTAAGCGTCGGACTCTTGATTTCAGCTCAGGTCATGATATCATGGTTCATGAGATGGAGCCCCGAATCAGGGTCTACACTGACAGTGGGGAGACTGTTTGGGATTCTCTTTCCCTCTCTCTCTCTGCCTCTCCCCTACTCTCTCTCAAAAAAACAGAACAACAACAACAACAAAAAACACCCAAAAACAATTTTTAAAAAGGATATCAAAACTATCTCATGAAAAACTAGAAAGTGAATATATCCTTTATTCATTAAATATATATTTACTGGATCTTTATGGTAGGTGTTTGAGGTGTATAAGTAAACAAAACATGGAGCTACATGTTTAATCGCTAGCACACAATAAATAGCAAGCAAAATAAATAATTACGATCTATTTTTTCAAGAAATAACAAAGGCTGTAGAAGAAACAAATGAAAAAAAGTAACAGTTAAAAAAATTAAAGCAGTGAAAGCAGAGATTATGAAGGTTTTGGCCAGAGAGGGTAAGTAGAGAGTAGGTCAGATTATAATACTAATTAATTCAATAAAGTGGACTCATTGAAAATGTGGCATTTGAGAAAAGATTTGAGGAAGGTGAACTGGTTATTCAGATTCCTTAAACAAGAGAACTCTAAGCAGAGTCCAATCTGATACAAATGTTCTAGTGTAAGAACATGCATGAGGTATTTAATGAAAAGCAAGGTAGGCCTGTGGCTACAAGAAAGGGAGGAGAATTAACAGATGATATTGAATCAGGTCATATACAGTATTGTAGATGTTTTAAGAATTTCATATATAACCATTGTACCTGGAAAACCGGACGTTAAGTCCTATTGGACCACAGAGAAATTAGAAATCCTATTGAGTTACATACAACAACAACAAAAAGGAAATAGTTAAACAGTATGTTTTGAGGGGGGAAGTATTTGCAATACCTAAGTCTATATCTATCTATTCTATACAATTCACAGAAGCATTAAGCACAACAGTTCAAGAGACATATGGAAATTTTATTTACCTTTCTAGTAAAGTCAATGAATATTAAAGTAACAGTGACATATGAACATATGTCTATAAGATGGGAATAAATTAATAAGTAAAAGTTTATAATACTGACTGGTGGCCAAGATGCAAGGATAAACTCTGTAGTTAAAACATGAGTCAAAGTATTTTTAAAGCAGTTTGTCAATGTCCAGTAACTTAGTGACATTTAGAGTATAATTTTAAGTTATTGTTTTCATACCTTTGCAAGTATTTTTATCAGAATTAATTCAGACATCAATTAAAAAGTTTTGACTGTACAGCCTGATGGTGTGTGTGTGTGCGTGCATGCGCACACACATGTGCGTGTGCCCAGAGAATATGTGTGTACATGTATTCACACAGGTGTTTCTGGGTGGGCTCAACATTTGCAGAAAGATACTCAGTGTTTTTGTCTTTGGAGTCACAGCCCTGCTTTAATCATAAACTTATCTTTTTCATTCTATACATAGCAATACATATAAGCTTGTACAGGTGCACATGTATTGTTTCCAAATAAATATTTATTTTACACAAATTCTCAAGCTTACAAAAACAGGCTTTATACCCTTTCTTATATTCCAATATATTTATTGTATAGTTGTGAAAACTGAGCCCCCCCCCCAAATAAACCAAAATCCAAATTCACATAGTCTGTGAAAAACAAATCTAGAAATAGCTCTTTTTCTCTTTCTTTCCCTTTGTCTCTTCTCTTTCTCCTCTCTCTCTCTCTCTCTCTGACCATGCCCAAGTTCTCTTTGGAAAAAAAGCCTAAGAATGTTGAATTACACATTCTATAATGTGTGCCCACATTATACCAAGCTTGCTTGTCTTCTCAGATCCCACTCTGCATTTTTTCCACTATGTTCTAGTGTCTCCCAAACTTTTAAAAGTTTATGTGTAAAATAAAATAACATGCAAAAGTTCTTTGTACTGGGGACACATTTGTATTTTGATTATTGTGTTATATTTCCCATTACAGGGACATCAGAGAGAAACATCTGGCCAACAAATTGCCATGGAGCAGAACTAAAGAAATACTGGGAGGTGCATGCAGTTCCATAGACAACTGACAAAGGATTCTGAAGGCACTGACGCCACAACATTCACATCAGAAAAGAGAGAAGAAAGAGCATTTTGTCCCAAGATTTAGAAAACAAAAAAGACAAACACAAATGTCAAAAAAAGTCCACAAAAGTCCATAGCTGTTTTACATTTTATGTCAAATGGGAAAACAAAGTCTTTCAACTTTGTTGAACACTTTCTTTAGGCCATAAAGATTACACTTATTTACAACTACATCTTTAATCACACTGATCCTGTCTACGTTTATATAGATAAAATAGCCAAGACCAAGAAAGAGAAATAATATGCCCAAGGTCACAGAGTCAGTTATCAGCACTGCCAGAACTAGACTTGTATTTTCTGACACCATCATTCTCTCAGCCTTTCCCTCACAAAACTACCTAGGTTGGGGTCGTGAATGACTACAGGAAACAGAATCCATAGTTAAAGGAACACAAAAATTAAAAAAATATATATACTGTCAAAAACATATACCTACTAAAACTGCACAGAATACATCTTGTACAACGTTGATATCAACTTCGTATTTATTGTACATAGATAAAAGTCACATGCTGAACACCAGCATTGGGTAATTAGTTTCTTGAGCGTGGGAGACAGATGATTCATCTCCTATCATTGCCTTCTTCGTATCTTTTTGTTTTAGTATACCATTTTTTTTCACTTAGCTTTGACCATCTTCAAATCATGGAGCATAATTTTGAATTTTGGTCCTGGGACACACTTAATAATGATCACAAAGCACGTACGGATAAATATTGAATGAATGAATCGATGAATCAATGAATGAATAAATGAATCAATGGGTGTATTCCCAGCTTCTAAGTATAAAAACACTTCTACTTGTGGACATGGGATTCAGGAAGTTGTTAGTGAGTCCCAAACCTTCAATCGTTAAAATCTCTTGTTATTCTCCCTCCTTCCCTCCCTCTCTCTCCCCTTCCCCCACCCCTCTCTCTGTATGCAGAATGAGAGTCACTTCCCCAGTGTCGTCACTGAGAATCAATCAATACATATGACACTTTATGTTTGAGTGCGATATCAGAATGGATATGTCTTCCTGTGTCAACTGACCATTTTCTATTAGAAATACAATTTGGGGGGAGCCTAAACCAGTGACTGTTCTAGGTGCTAAGGAGAAAATATGCAAAAACCACTTCTCTACTTGCGCAGAAAACTCACAGATGCACAAGGAAATAGCACCAAGAACGGCTTCTGATCCCTGTTTAGAGGCAACACCTGAAGTATCAAAATAAACTGTGCAGAGAGGGAAGGTGAGTACAGGGGTAGGCAGTGGAGTTTTGGGGGAGGATTTTTCAGACTGATGAATCTGCATCTATGAAGGGGACATGGTATATGAAAAAGTCTGAGAGAAATTATACATTCATGATTGTGGCATGTCTATGTTTATTCTGAATGATAGGAAGAAGGAGATAAACTGAGAGACATGAAAGAAAAGTGATAAAATCTGGGAGTAAGCAGTACCAAATACTACATGGCTTTCTAAACTTAGCTTAATAGCTTATATTTTATCAAGTACTTTGAATATTATTGAATGGTTTTAAGGGAGATGTTATATTCAGATTGCTTTTAAGAAAGATTACTCAGCTGTGTGAAAAAAAGGCTAGATGAACAACACTGAAAGGGGGAAATGCATTCCTTCATCCAAAATGTTGACACAGTTGGAAACTGACAGGGTTTGTTTTAAATGGGTCTTGTGTCATTTTGTACAATGGGGCAGGTAGGATTTGAGATGAAACCAAAAACAGAGCATGGCACAAAGTGTACATGCAGCCTGTATTCTGTCTGTTGTACCTATGTGTGCGGGACAGGGGGGTTAGAGCTGACCAACAACAGATCTGTAAGAAGAACTAAGTCTTTTAAGAATCACACCGCAATGCTTCCAATATCTTTTTATTTATTTTTTTATTGGTTCCATTTTGTATAAGACTGTCTAGAAGAGATTCCAGTTTCCTTTATCACAGAAGGGGAAAGAAAGGGAGAAAGTGATGGCTGTCCTCTCATCTACTCTTTTAGTGTGACACTGTTCTGTTCAACTTTTTCAGGTGTGCATGGAGAAGATCAAAGGAAACATTTTTTATTATCCTCACTTTTGTATGTTTTTGGTGTCTGTGATCTTCTTGAGAACCTATGATGGAGTAGTAAGGTGATAAAGGGCCACATGGACCATACACTATTCAACATTCATTAACTCCCACTCTTTTTGAGGTAAAGGAGGCATATAATGCCATTTTTAGGTAGAAAGTATGATGGGTAATTTTATGTGTCAACTTGACTGGGCCACAGAAGGCCTAGATACCTAAACATTTTCCCCTATGGGTGTGTTTGTAACGTGTTTCCAGAAGAGATTTGAGTTGGTAGATTGAGTACAACAGATCACCTCCCCCAGGGTGGGTAGGCACCATCCAATACTTTGAAGGCCTGAATAGATTAAAAAAAAAAAAAAAAGGTGGAGGAAAGTTGAACTTGTCCTTTATCTGAGTGTTTGAGCTCCTGCCCTCCAACTGGGACTTACAATGTCAATGCTACTGGCTCTCAAGTTTTCAGACTCAGGCTAGAATCTACACCCTTGGGGCTCCAGCTCTCAGACTTTCATGGATCACCATCTTGCAGATCATGGAATTTTAGGCCCCATTATCACATGCTCCAATACCTTCTAATCAGTCTCTTAGATAGATAGATAGATAGATAGATAGATAGATAGATAGATAGAAAGAGATTTGTTCTCTTTACCTGTGACAGATACATCTAACAAATACAGATGGTAAACTAGGAGAATTATGTTAAAAGGTTATTATGGAAGAAGAGAACACGTTGCAGTCAAACATCTTTCATTTCTATAGTTCCAATTGGAGTCAGGGAAAATTCCTCCTGGGAATTCAGCTTGACAGAAAATGGCTGAGTCTCTAAAAGGCTACATGATCACTTTTCTAAGTAAACTATGAGGTATCTCTTCATTGAGATCAAATGAAAGGATCCTGTTGAAAGGAATGCAACATCCCCCATCTGCCTGACAAACAATTGTCTTAATGTCAAACAAAAACATCACGTTTCTATTAAACTTTCCCTAATCCCTCAAGTAATGTTCATAACTTTCTCTGTGCCCTCAAAAAAAACTTGTACACTGTACATTATGTATTACAACTTTATATTTTAGTGTCATTTAATTTTGCATCTATGTGTTCACTGGCACTATTAATATATGGTGATTAAATTGTGTTTTTATCATGCTTTATGTCTGTGTATTCAAAATGTTCACACAAAAATAAATGGTCAGCAAAAAATTACTTTTTAAAATGAATGAATGAATCAATCAATCAATACAGGATTTGAGAAATGCCTCCTATGAATATTTTTTTTAACATTTTGGGAGGAATAATTACAGACTTATAAGAAATTGCAAAAATCAATAGTACAGCAATGTTCCTTGAACCCACCACTCAGCTTCCTCTAACGATGACATCTTACTTAATATCTTACATATTATACACTATAAAAACAAGGAGATTGGTAAGAGAACAATGCAGTTAACTAGACCTACTAGGATTTCATTCACTTTTGCATGCCCTTATATTTTTTTCTGTTTCCTTACTATATTTATCTGTATATAGTTCTAAGAGATTTTATCACCTGAAAAGATTTGTATAAATAATAGAGACAGAGAACTGTCTGCCACCACAAACAGTCTTCCTTGTGTTCCTCATTTATGACCACACTCTCTTCCTCTTCCCTAAACCCTGGTAACCACTGACCTGTTCTCTATCTCCGTAATTTTGTTGAGAATATTTTATACATGGAACCATATACCATGTAACCTTTCAATATCGTCATTTTCACTCAGCATTATGCCCTTGAAATGTATGCAGTGTATTGCATTTATCTGTAGTGTGTTCCTTGTTATTGCTGAGTAGTATTGCATTGCATGGATGTACCATAGTATGTTTAGCCAGACCTCTAAGACTTTGATTTTCCCATTTTTTTTTCCATCAGTACCATCTAAGGTTTATACTTCTCACAAAGTATAGTTAAAATCTTTTCCCCCCAAGATCCTTTCTAAATGTGTTCTTTTTTAAAATATTTATTTTTAAGAGAGAGAGAGAGAGAGAGAGAGAGAGACAGACAGACAGTGTGTGAACAGAGGAGGGGCGGAGAGAGAGAGGGAGACACAGAATGTGAAGCAGGCTCCAGGCTCTGACATGTCAGCACAGAGCCCAAAGTGGGGCTTGAAATCATGAACTATGGATCATGACCTAAGCTGAAGTTGGACGCTTACCTGACTGAGCCACCCAGGAGCCCTGTAAACAAGTTCTTTATAAGCCATGTCTCTTAACCCAAAGTCCCTACTGTGCCAAAGAGGGATGATTAGCCATATACCTTGGCCTTCCAGAATTCTCCAACTCATCACCAGTGATATGTATTTCTGAGTAGTAAGGACATAAGGTTGATAGAATGCTGACAAGAGTTTGGAATTGTACTAATTCACAGCAAGTCATTTTGTTAAATGTTCCTAATTCACTCTATTCCTCTTGCCCACATTAATCTTTTACTCCAAGGGTGGTTTTCTATTTGTTTTTTGGTTTTGTTTTTGTTTGTTTTTTGCAACACACATTTATAGGTTATCATAAAGAATTTATTTTTTCTAAACCAAGAATAACTCAATGAGTCTAAGAGTTTGCTCTTTGGGCAGAAATGTTTTCCAAGAAGTATCAGTGATGTCTGATGTAGCTGTTGCAAGAACTGAACTTAACAAATCAATATACAGGTACAGTCTCCACGATGGCTTGGGTTGGGGAGGAGATGGTTGTGGTATAAGTGGGAAAGCCATACATGGCATTTTCTTACTCTAAGTGATGGGGCTGGCATTTTTTCAATACAATAATGATTCAAATACATAAAAGGAATCCCCACAATGCTAAATAAGAAGCACTTTGTGTTTTCCTCCCCTCTTTTTTCCCCCCTCTCATCCTGAGATCAGGGCAAAGAATGGGGGAAAAAAGTAATGAAAGTCTAACTCAGTGAAAGCAAAGTGCTTTCTCTATTAGGAGTACAAAGAGGGAGACGTCCCCAGGACTTTCGTGTACATTCTGGAAGGAATGCCTGCTCCCAGAAATAGCAAGTTTAACCTTCTCCAAGTTTCATTTTTCTGAATTATCAAGGCTCAATCTTGTTCTTTTGTTACAGAATACATCTTCCATAGAACTCAAATGTCTTTTTGCACTGACCCTGGAACTGAGGGTGGAGGCAGCAGAGATGTGTATAAGGAGGGGAGCCAGTGTATTTTATGTTTCTTATAATCAGTTTCTTTCAGGTGCTTTTTCAGGGACTGCCTGATCCCTTCACAATGCTTCCACTCCCGATCAAGGGAAAGAAATGTGATCTCAAAGTCTCCTTGTAGCTCTCCTTCACAGAAACGATTCTCTTGTACTGAAACCAAAACGAATTCTAGGGCATGGCTGAAAAGTAAGCATTCTTGGTCTGTTTTCAATTTTCCTGATCAGCCATGACTGGAAATTATTAAGCAGTCTTTCTCATGGCTTCTTTCTGTTTTTACTATTTTAGTTTCTTTTACATGAATCATTTTTCACTGCAGTGAAAAAAAGTGAGGGAGGAAAAGGTAACAAAGAATCTAATATTTGGTCTCTGCTGAGTTCCTTTAACTCAGATCATTAGTTGGGGCATTTCTAGGCTGGCTTTCTGGCTGGAAAGGGATTTTAAAAATTAGAGAAACTAAAAATATCCCTTATGCTGAAGGTCAGGATTTAACTAGAAGTATGCACTGCCTCTAAGAATGTTAGGGTGATTTCCACAAGGATCTTGCCGAAGAACTTCTCACTTGTGATCTCTAATTTTTACATGTGAGCTCAAGATTAAAATAGATGTGTTATATTCTCTTAATACTTGTGAAACACTTTCTATTCCACGACTAGATTGGAGAGGAACAAAATCAGGGATTTCCCAACTGTTGGTGCATGTTGTGAGTAGAAATCTAACTTAGTAGAAGAATTGGGTTTTGAAGACAGACTGGCCCGACAGTATTTTCTCATTGTTATGTAGCAGCTGGTGATTTTTGGAGAAACCCATCAGCATTCTCATATGGGACACTGTAATGCTACCTTCCTTAAAAGGCTGCTGTGTTATTACAGTGTGCATGGAATATCCAGTCCACTGCAAGGGATTCAATAAAATGTAATTTCTTATCAGTAAAAAATAAAAATAAAAAAAAGCTTAGGTCAAGTAAAAGCCTTAAAAACAGTCTACTCAAGGCTCCTTGCATTTACAAACAGGAAATCAAACCTAGAGGCATGAATTTACTAACAAAGATAGCTAGTATTAGAGATCTTCTGAATCTCTGGTTGATATATGTAGAATAGTTTTGACTTACATTTATAACATCTCTGTGTACACTTTTAAATATTTATAGTATTTAGATACTCAGTACTTACAATAAATAGTTATAGAGTAAATCTGGCATATATCTAGTAATACAAACCATAAACACAGGTGAAAGATGATTACTCAAATAAAAATAAAAATAAAACAGATTCTGCCAGATCCAAACCAAAGACTGAATTCATATGAAGATACAACCTGGTTTCATTTATTTTTATCATATTCAGCCTACATATGACTTTTTTACCCAATAAATATTATGCTGAAACTGTTATATAACATCCCAAATTCAGCTGTTGTTCCAGAAGATAACATTAAAACTCGTTCAACCACCCTTAAGATAACATGACAAATGGGTTTTGCTTCCTTAGGATTTCTGGCAATGACTGAAAACTTATTCAACATATGTCTAGAAATACATGTTGCAGAAAAGGGCATAACAGTGATTATTTAACTATGAAGTGTATTCCTAAACTTACCTCAGAATGATAGGACTGACAGCTCCCACTGGATGAAGGACTAACAGCCCATTGCCTGTGACCTCTACAGTGAGAGACAGCAAGGGTAAAGATAGGTGTAAAAATGAACAGAGGTGGAAGGGTATATAAATGTTCATTCATGTCTAGTATTAAAGATATGATTTAACCTTTGGAAATACATCAGCGACTTGATATATAAAAAACCTCCTCTGTCTCCCCTACATCATCAGATTACTGAAAAAAACTTTCACCTTATACAGGGCTTTGACAACACTTAAATAAACTTATGTTTAGATGATTCTTTGCTTTTTAACTTTTGAACTAGTTTCTAAATGTACAATAGTGTTAACTCTATGTACATTCTTGTACAGCAGGTCTCTAGAACATTCCCGTGTTGCATGATGAAAAGCCATACCAATTGAGCAGTCAGTCCCCAGCCCACCCCAAACTCCTTCTGGTAACCACCATTCTACTTTCTGCTTCTAACTATTTGAAGACTTCATATACTTCATATATGTAGAATCATGAGTATACAAAAAAATTGAGATCAGGATCTGAGTGATGTTGGCACTCCCATGTTCATGGCAGCATTATTATATGCAAGAGATAAAAAAAATCTAAATGTCCACCAGTGGATTAATGAATAAATAAAATATAGTATATATACACCATGGGATTTCATTTAGCCTTAAAAAAGAAGGAAATCCAGTTGTATGTTACAACATGGATGAGCCTTGAAGAAATTATGCTAAGTGAAAAAAGCCAGTCATTAAAGTAAAAGTCTGCAGGAGACTCTTTAATGCTATCTTTTTATAGTCAACCTGCTTTTCCTAATGAAGGTAAGATTTTTTTTAATTTTTCTTTTTTTTTAATGTTTATTTATTTTTGAGAGAAGAGAGAGAAAGAGTGTGAGAAGGGGAGGGGCAGAGAAAGAGAGAAAGACACAGAATCTGAAGAGGCTCCAGGCTCTGAGCAGTCAGCACAGAGCCTGACACAGGGCTCGAACTCACAAGCCGTGAGATCATGACCTGAGCAGAAGTTGGATACTTAACCGACTGAGCCACCCAGGCACCCCAGAAGGTAAGATTGTTTTTAAGATAAACCACTGTTATACTCATTTGTACAGTCAAAAATAAAGACTTCATGTCATTAATTGAAACAGAGTTTCATTCAGACTAATTATTTAAACATTTCTCATACAGAGTGTGAGACTAACTCCTTAGAGAAAATATTAAAAAGACCAGGAATAAACATGTTTGATATTCTGTTAGTGTTATATCATCTAAAAAAGAACTTTTGCTCTTTGGGCATTAGTTTTCCTACTGGAGGACAAAAAAAAAAAAAAAAAAAAAAAAAAAAAAAAAAAGTTGAATCTTGTCAATATATAAAGAAAGGCATCCTGACAATTTTAAAAGTTTCTGGAAGTCAACCTGGTATGGAGTTAAAAGATTTTCCAAAGAATCTGGAGTCAGACTGAGTTTGAATTTTGGCTTTGCCACTAAATAGCTTTGTGGTCTGGTTTCATAGCCTTAGCTTCTTTCATCTGTAAAATGATTCTGATACTAACTGCTTTCCAGATTTTTGTGTCTGTAAACCACATGATGCTGCTGCATATATAAACACATTTTTCACTTCTTAAAAATATGAGTATTCTCCAGTGATTCTGTCATTATTATTACTCAATAGGATGTATTCATCTTAATGGCCTAGAATAGATCTTTTAATGTGCTTTATATCAGGGTCATAAGGACACTGGATTCTTTCTACCAGGGGTTTAAATCAATCAAAAGTTGTTTGTGAGGATCCCAGAATTTTAGAATTGAATGCAGGACCTGGAATTTGAGATCTAAAAATGCTAAGGATACGTAGTGAAGGCTAAACCAAAAGCAAGTCACGATTTAAGACACTTGATGAAATTAAGAAACATTATAAAATTCTGGGATATAAATTATTTTCTAAATAACTATTTGTTTTAAAAATAGTATCCTAGATAGACAGATACTCAATGGCAATAATGATTTCAAGAATTGACCAAGGAGTATGGATGAATGTTGCTCAAGCAACAGAGATGTGCTTGTTCCTTGCCTAGATGATTTACATGTATTATTTTCTATAATCTTCCTGATAACCCTATATGGTTCTGTTATGGGTGAGTAGTTTCTTTTTAAGAGAGAGAGAGAGCATTTGAGGAAGGGTAGTGGTAGAGGTAGAGGTAGAGGTAGAGGTAGAGAGAGAGAGAGAGAGAGAGAGAGAGAGAGAGAGAGAGAGAGAATTTTAAGCAGGTTCCATGCTCAGTGCAGAACCGGCTGCAGGGCTTGTCCCATGATCCTGGAATCATGACCTGAACTGAAATCAAGAGTCGAATGTTAAAGTGACTGAGCCATTCAGGTGCTCCTGGGTGAATTCTTATAATATGCAACACAGCCTATGGTTGGTACTAGTTTACCACTTTACAATAAAAATACTAAAGACTGAGGTGATAACACAGATCTAATCAATGATAAGTCAGGATTAATATTCAAATTGATCTACACAAAATCCAGTTCTTGTCAGTTCCATTTCACTGAGCAATTCATGTGACTGCCTTGGAACTCTCTTGCAGTATCATGATAAAGTAGAAGAAAGAAAATATACTTGACAATGCACTGTGGTATAGTAACATAATACAGAGAAGGAAAGTAGATTTTGAAGCCTGACTGCCTAGGTTCAAGCCCTACCTCCATTATTTATTATCTACATAACCTTGTTCAAGTTACTAAACTTCCCTTTGCTTTGGTTTCCTCATTTGTAAAATAGGGGAAGTAATTGCACCTACATTTTGGTAATTATGAGGATTAAATCACAAATGGTAAGCATAGTACAGTAAGTATCATATATGTTAAAGCTTATGACATATGCCAGGTGTTCCTTGTGCAAAAGATTATCTCACTGCTGAGTCTCAAGAAAGGAAATAAAATCTTGAGTTGAGACAACAAGATTCAGCATTCTAGATCCTGCTATATATACATATACACACATTCAGATTAATAAGAAGCAATGGAACATGTCCATATTATCTTTTGTTGGATTTCTATTCTGATGGTTTGTAATCAAGAATAAAAGGATGTGTGTGTGTGTGTGTGTGTGTGTGTGTGTGTATATATATATATGTATATATATGTATACACACATATATATGTATATACATATATGTGTATACACACATGTATATGTATATACATACAGATATATGTATATATACACATATGTGTGTGTATATATACATATACATGTGTACATATACACACATATGTGTATACACACACACACATATACACAGTTGGTTAGAAACTTTTGAGTAGGTATATAATTTCAATCATCAATGAAGGTGAATGAAATCACTCCCATATTTTTAAGCATTGAATAAGCCAGATTCTGAATTATGGAAGTAGGGGGATTCTTTCAAAATGCTTTCCTTACTTCTCTGAATTTCTGGAAATCCTAAGTAATTTGGCATGTTATATTTAAAGATCAGGCTGACAGCAATGAGCAACTAAATTTCTTATTTCCCAATGAGACTCATTGATATACTTTATTTTTAGTGTATGACTAGGTCCCTCACATTAATAACAGAATGCAGGTCATCTACAATTCTGATTATTAGTCTGCCTTAGAAAAACGAGGGGGGTATTTAGCTAGTATTGAAAAACTAATTTTTAAAATTGAAAAAGAAAGTTCTAAATTATAATTAAGTAGACATTGTTTCCTGAGATTCTATCAACTGACAGTGTTGCATTTTATCCTTGGGGAACACTCAAACAGATGCACATCTGTAAATGTTAATGAGGATGCAGTGGAAAAAGTACCAGTTTTGGAATCAGACCAACATAAGTTCAAGTCACAGCACTGCCTTTTACTAACAGCCAGATCTAGGAGACTTATTTATTGAAACTCCTTTATTCTTAATTTCCTTACTTGTATAAATGAGAAAAAGTACTTTATGTGTACAGATAACTTTTCACATTACAGGTATCACTTATGTCTTAGCCCATTATTGTCTCTGAAAATGTCCCTAGGTGTGTGAGAGAGTGTGTGTGAGAGAGTGTGTGTGTGTGTGTGTGCGTGTGTGTATGTGAGTGTATGTAAACCTGGACATGGGTTTAATGTAAGAATTCAAAGAACTGATGTCTGGAGAAAAATACCTTATACTTGATAAGGGATAATGATAGGCTAATCAAAAGAGAAGGACATAAGGAATTGAAGATTTTTTAAAAAAAAATAAGGAACACAAAACTTAAAACAGGACATGATTGGTGGTACTGTTCATTATATAAACTTACTTTATTTTACAGGGGATAAGTTATTTGGTTTCTGGGAATTGTACATTCTAGGAGTTTCGTTACACTGCCATGCATGGAATATGTTCTGTTTTGTAGGTATACAACAAACAAAATCTCTGGAGACTGAAATATGATAGATTAAACAATAGAAAAGAGCCAGCTTTTGCATTCTTCTTAACACAAAAGAGAAGTACCACACTGAAATTTGGAAGGAGTCTACATGAGAAGGAAATTAAATGTTAGGAGGAAAAGGGACATTAGATGAATTCCTTGTATCTTATTTTTCCCACTGGACATACTGCATCCCATGAAAATATCCCAGTTTTTGTGGATGTCTGTGGATTCATGAGTCCTAATTGCTGACATTGTTGTGGATGGAAAAGCTGGGCTAAAAGATGTAGAAGTCCATATTTGAGGACACTTGTTGGGCCAGATAGAGGTTGATGGAGAATAGACCTGCTATTTCAGTAGGTCTTTACATGCTTGGCTAGCACTTGAGAGGACTCAGCCAATGCCTCAAGTACTTGAAATAGGTAAAGTCTAAAGCACTCTATGTGACATAGTAAGAACTCCTCTTCTTGTATCTATCTGTCCTGATTGAGAAGTGGACTTGGGCTCCATCACAGATCTTTTCAGTGAGTGAGGGAAAGAAAGGGGGTAGGTGGAGTGCTTTGGAAGTCATCCAAACAAAAAGTTATGATGCTTCTGACATCCACCAACCTAAAAGAACTTTATTATATTTTCCTTTTAGAGTCAATTATATATATTGACCATCTTTTACCCCCTAGCTGGGACCATCATCTTCTGTTTATTTTAAACCCTTCCATAAATATTACAGAAGGGAGCCAATTCCACCTGAACAGCTGAGTTATTTTGTGTAATAAATGTTGAAGCTGAACAAAAAGAGAAAAGGAGATTGAAATTCTGCCTGATTCTATGTTACTTAGTACTTATTAACTTGTCAGCAGTTCTTACTTTTAAAAATACTGCATTTTAATTCATTCCTGGAGGCTATGCTACCCAAGAGAAAATATTTGCAAGAACACTATAATATCTGACCCCAAATTTTTATTCTCAATTGCTACTATTCATATACTTTTCAGTCAGAACTGATATCCTCTGGTAGAAACAATCATTATCCATATGTTCATTAATCTGGATTGTGTTAGCTATTGACGGCTCTAGAAATTTATCTCATGTGAACGTCCTTGTGTGCACTGGAAGGTTTATTGATGACTGCTGAGTGGTGACTAGTTTTAACTCTTCTAAGTGGGTATAATGGCATTTATTTGAATAAAGTTATCCTCAAAACAGCATATTAACTAGAAATAGCAATGTTATCCCTATGGTACTAATGAGGAAGCAAAGATCGGGGAGGTCAAGTAAAAGGCTGCTCAGGATTTCAGCAGCAACATAACACACCTGTTGTGAAACACACAGAAGTGGGTGCACCTGGGCCTCAGACAGGACTCCATGTGTCGCATCATGCCATGGCACCTGCTTTTAACAGCTACTGTGGATGCTGGACTTTCTCTGGGTCTTCACAGCTATCATTCATGATTTCAATCCTTCAATTGCCAGATAATATGAGAGGTTTCCTCTCATGGCACAGTTAGGCCTTAACATAACAAAGAATGTTCTAATAAACGTCAAATTGGGTTACAGTTAGTTCCTAGAGGATTTTCTACAGTAAGTAATTTTTGTTCAAATTCACAATGTTTTTATTAGATCCAAAAGCCTTGAGTTTTTTATATATGTATACACACATGGGCTGAGATTGAAATACCCATTAGTTAACAATTTACACAACACTGGCTTGGAAAAGCACGGCTTAGTTTTGTTATGGAACAAAAAAAAATCGCAGAAAAGTTTTATTTTTATAATTCTGTTGATGATGTTAATCATTTCTTTAAAATAAGGGCATAACTAAAATCACTAGCGTCCGTCATCCAATAATAATATGTGTGGCTAATGTGAATAACTGAAAATAAATTTCTACCACATAATACTTTTTATAAAAGAGACATATTCTACTTAAAGCATTTAAATAAATGCTGGTAATCTGACAGCCACTTCTTTTATGTTGTGTCACACTGTACCATGCATATTAAAAGTTTGGACAATAATGTGTTAAAGTCAACACATAAAGTGTACGTTAACTTCAGCTACAGTGTGTGTGTAAAACTCAAAACTTTGGGATGAACACAGTATTCTGGAAATCAATGACAAGGAATGTTTCTTAATCATGTTCGTGCCACCAAACCACTGAAAATATATGTCTCCCTGGATGGAAGGATTTCGTAGCGTATGCTATTTTGCCTCATCTTTTGGAGCAAACATATTCGCATCAAGGTTTTTTTATGAGAACAACAGAAGACAACTAGCTAACTCAAGAGGAAACTAAATTGAACAGAAGGATATTAGCTGGTTCACAGGGAAGGAAGAGAACAAAAAGAGGCTGCTCTACAGTCACTGAAGATTCTCTTACTGCCTCTGCCCCTGCTTCTCACCTTCAGTAATGAATGTGAATGTGAGTATACCCACTTGAAAATGAATTCTGAACTATCTCTACACCTTACATCCCTAACTCAAGATTCCAAGTATTGGGCAAAAACACCGACTTGCCATAAAGAGGTGAGGTGAGGTGACCATGTCATAGCTAACAAAAAAATTGGAGGGGAGACTATTGGGCATTTTGGATTTGAGATGTGAGAGGCAGAGGTAAAAACAGATGTCAATTTCTTTTCCCAGGAGATGGTTAAATAGGGCTGGTCATCTTTATTGATTTCAGTGGATGAGTACAGTATTTTCACCACTGGAATGAATTAATCAGTGTGCGGGGCAGGGGAAGGGAAGAAGCAAAATAAGGCCAGAAAACTTGTGTTCAAACATATTCTTTGCTAGTGATTAACTTTGGGAACAAAACGATAACAACTCTTCAGTAAAAATGAGCAAGATGAAATTCCCCTTTCAAGAAGAAAAGGGCCTATCAAATGTTAGCAATTGCACTAAATGGATGGGGAAGATTTATCATAATAGCTTTTAAGTCTTTTTTTTTTCTTCATTTGATTCCTGGGCCCTACCAGACAGATAGAAAGCAAAATCACATCTCTGTGTTAACTGCAAGCCTCCATTATGAAAGTTTGGCACCTTAGTTCTTAACAAAGATCTCAGACCAAACTGAGATCATAACCAGATTCCCACAATACAGCTGTTGCAGCCAATTTGGTCCAGCCATATTCTTCAGAAAAACTAATCTATTAAAATCTTGTAGGTGTTGCCAAAGAAACAATAGTACATGATTTGAAAGATATAGAGAGTTCTTACACAAATCGTCAAGTGCCTACAATGATAAAACCTCTTGATACACATACCAGATATTAGTACAAATGAAGTTAAAAACATATATTTGACTTGTTTATTTGGACAACACTTTGGTTGTTTAAGGGCTTTCATGGCTACAAAAATAGTTTTTTCTGTCTTAATATTATAAAAATAACACTTATCGCAACAACCAACTTTAACTGGCCTTTGCTGAGTCAAACTTATAATCGATTTATTCATGTGCATAATGACATGATAATTAATGCTTTCCCCCTAATATCTGTACCTTTAAACTAACCTAAAATATATATGTTCCCCGTAGCCTGTTGGTAACAATAATGGGCGAACCTTGGATCTTGCCATTCTAGGAAAATACAACAACAGATACCGTTTCCAGAGAAATTGCCCATTCTGTTGCCCCTGTTTCTACTCTACGAAATGAACCACTAGCCCCTGGTTTCATTCATTGTTCCGACTTCTGTCCTTTGGATAGTGTCCCCATCTTGATTTCCATGGATCAGTCCTGAAGGTCTCTAAGACCAAGATTCAAATGATTTTTTTCTCCTTTTCCTACCCTGATGAGCGAATCCCAGAAATATATGAACCTTAATCCCAACTAAACAACCCTGACATCATTCCCAGTGTCCAGATGGGTGGATATTATTATCCCTACTGGCAATACATATTAACAGGAACTCCGGGTTAAAGACACTTGCTCCAGTATAGCGTTTACAATATTTTTATATAAAAATCTGCCTTAAAAATCCCCAAAAGGAACATAAATGTAGAAGAAAATTCCTTCTTTTTTCAAAATAATTCATACCTCTACATGAAGTCCTTTTGAATTTAACTGATCACCTTAATCATTTTTGGATCATTTCATAATCTATTAATCAAGCTAACTGCTCTATCTCCCCATCCAACAAAGTACTTCCACTTTCTAAAATAAGAACACAAACATACCCCCCCCACACCCAGACACCACACACATACTTATAATTCCCAGCTTTTCATAGTGAAAAGTCTGGAAAGGTCTCTTATGATTAATTCTCTTCGTACCTTTCAATTACCCCATTACCAGTGATCATTTCCACTATTTTGACTGTCTCTCATTATCTCTTTTTATACTCTCTCTCCCTACACACACACACACACACACACACACACACACACACACACACACACACACAGTTTCTGACAAATGCTTCATTGCCCTTAAACATACTATTTCTCCTGCAGGAAATACCCTTAGCCAGGTATCTCCTCTTACCTCCTGATCAGACATCACTTCCTTTATGAAGATTTATGTATAAATCAGAATTCAGGGATTGCAAGTGATGGAATACCCAAACCAAACTAGTTTACAGAAAGCAAGTTACCAAACTTTGTCAGATAAAGTCCAACACCTCATCCTCCGCACCTCACTTTACCCCGGATTTGATCCTGATTTTATTCTTTATTTTAAAATGTTTATTTATTTATTTTTGAGACAGAGAGCGAGTGAATGAGAGAGCACACAAGTAGGGGTGGGGCAGAGAGAGAGAGAGAGGGAGACTCAGAATCTGAAGCAGGTTTCAGGCTCTGAGGTGTCAGCACAGAGCCCAATGCGGTGCTCGAACTCACAAACTGTGAGATCATGACCTGAGTCGAAGTTGGACACTTAACTGACTGAGCTGCTCAGGCGCCCCCTAATGTTTATCTTAAAAGAATTTTATCTGTTTGTCTATCCACCTACCTACCTACCTATTTACCTGTGCTCTCAATATTGATTGAGGTGACAAGCCAGCACCTGGCATAGAGTAGGAATTCATTAAGTATTGTTTGAATGAATTTTACATCCAAAGGTTCTTGTCATCAAAAAAAGAAATTAGAAAAGTATCTTATCTCTTGATATATCAGGATTTTACAGCATGACTCTGGGTTCACTCTCCTTAGATACTTGTAGTGACCTGCACAAAACCTTAACAAATTGAATTTTAAATTTGTGGAAGAAGGAGAAAAAGATATAGGAGGGAGGGAGGGAGAGAGAGAGAGAGGTTTTGAGAAACTCTTGAATGAAGAAACTTCTGTGTTCTGAATTTGTGAGATGAAGAGAGTGCTATTTATGAAGTACAGTTTTCTATAAAAATAGGCTCATATTGATTTTGATGACTTTTCTTTTTTATATCCCAAGCATCTGGTGAATATTATTGTTGAGTTAAAGCTTGGTGCCTCAATCCAGGCAGTAACTGCAGTTCAGTGGGTGAGCCAGACCTCTTGTGAGTCAAGAATCTTTGATCATAAATCTCAAAATAACAAACATTAGTCAAAGGTCTTGTGATATATTTTTCCCCATTTCTAGTTCTACATTTTCTGGTTATATCCTATAAGGAAATAGGCAAGCAAAACCTATCACGCTATTTATCAGACACTGTGATGCACTTTTACATTGTGAGTATTTTTACATTATGCCATACTAGTGCATATCCTGGATGTGTATATTACATTTTTCCCTAGAAAAAGAAGATATATTCTTTTGAAAACTGGATGTGTACAGAGAAATATTAAAAGTATTTTTGGGTGGTGACATAATAGAAATTTCTCTATTTTAACACAAAGCAAAACATACAGGGAATAGAGGGAAATACTTGAATTTTGAGATACTTAAATCTTAGGGGAAAAAACATGTTTTTATTTTTTTCTTTCCCCCACTGAACAGAGTTGCAAAACCTGGGAAGAATAAATGCAGCATCTATTTGAGGACTGTGAAAACTAAAGAGTAACAGGTAGATTGAGGAAGAAGACAAGAATTCAACGTAAACAATGAGATTATAATTTTTTTCCCTCTGATGTCTTTCAGCATAGACTCAAAGCACTCCAAACCAAGAAGTGGGCTTTTGTCCAGACAGAGGGGGATGAAAAAGAAGCCCTGTATAGTTTTCTCATGATCATTGGGAAGGACATCTCCAAATGCTCACAGAAAGTAGAAGACATCAATTTTCTATTATTTTCTTTTCTCTTGTTCCCAAGACAGCCCACAGGAACCTAAAGTTCCTAGGGTGGGGAAACCTACTCTCTGATTAGAGGATCTCTAGATTTCTAGAAGGTGGGATGAAGCCCCTGATCATTTTTTTTCTCTTTTCTCTTAAGTGGCCCCAAATGTAGATACTTTCGTAAGAAGTATATAACAAAAAGAGTGAAGCCCCAGTTCTCTGAATGAAGGTACCAAAGGAGAGCCTTGGAAAACCATAAAGCAAGAGGGATAGTCAGGGAAACAGACAACATATAGTTGTTTATGAACTCCTGAGATTACCCATGAACTGTTCTTGCATGGCTCTGACCCTAAAGAGCATTGATGAGTGCATGGGAGAGACCAACTGCTAGTTCCCAGACTGGCCACTGGGTAGTACACATAGGAAAGAGTTCTGAATATGTCTGCAAAAGCTCTGAAAACAAAACTGATACTTTAAATACTAATTTCATTGTCAAATTATCAACAGTCAAATTATCTTTCATTCTAAGAGATTTTGATAGTTTGTGGTAATTCAGGAAATAGTTCTTTTCTCTGAAAATTACTAAATGTAGGTGTATAGAATTGTTTTTAGTAGCCCCTTAAATTCTGTAATGTCTATGGGGTCTGTAGTAGTATGTTTTTTTCATTCCTAGTGTTTTGTGTGGCATTACTGAGATATATTGATATAAAATATTAAGCATACATAATGTATTAATTTTGATGAGTTTGGGTTTATGCACACAACCTTCATACCATCACCAAAACCAAGATAATAAACATATCCATCATTTCCAAAAAATTCTGTGTCCTTTTTTTCCTTCTCCCTTTCTCTCTCTCTCTCACTCTCACTCACTCACTGTGTGTGTGTGTGTGTGTGTGTGTGTGTGTGTGTGTGTGTGTGTGGTTAGGCACTCAACATAAAACTACCCTCTTAACAAGCTTTTGAACATGCAACAGTGTATTGTTAACTACAGGCAAAATGTTGTATAGCACGTTTCTAGAACTTACTCACTTTGTAAAACTGAAGCTTTATACCCATTGATTAACAGCAACCCCACATTTTTCGTTTGCCCCAATCCCTAATAACCACCAGTCAATTTTCTGCTTCCATAAGTTTGACTACTTTAGATACCTCCTATAAGAGAAATCATACGGTATTGATCCTTCTATTGTTAATTTGTTATACTGATTATAATGTCTTCTAGGTCCATCTATTTGTCACAAACGGCAGATTTTTCTTCTTTATTAAGGCTGAATAATATCCCATTATGCATATAATACATTTTATTTATCTGTTCATCTGTCTGTAGGTATCTGGGCTGCTTCCAGATCTTGGCTATTGTGAATAATGTTGCAATAAACATGCAGTGCAGATTATCTCTTCATAATCCTGATTTCAATTACCAAGAAAATTCCAATGATAATTTTTACAGAAATAGAAAAATAATTTTAAAATTCATGTGGAATAACAAAAGATCTAGAATATCCAAAGTGATCCTGAGAATGAAGAGTAAAGCTAAAAGCATCATACTTACCAATTTCAAAATATGTTATATAGCTACAGTAATTAAAACAGTATGATGCTGGCATAAAGAAAGGCATATACATTGACCAATGGGACAGAGTTGAGAGTTCAGAAATAAACCCATCCATACACAAAGTGTCAAGAATACACAGTAGAAAAAGGGTGTTCTCTTCAAAACACAATGCTGGGAAAACAGCATATTCACATGCAAAAGGATGAAATTGGACCTCTATCTTCCGAAACACACAAAACCCACTGAAAGTGTATTAAAGACTTAAACCTAAGACCTACAACTGTAAAATTTCTGGAAGAAAATATAAGAGAAAATCTTCAAGACACTGATCTTGGCAATTATTTTGTGGATGTAACACCAAAAGCATAGGCAACAAAACCAAGAATAGACAAGTGGGACTACATCAATCTAAAAGGTTTCTGAAAAGCAAAGGTCTTAATAGATAAGAGTAAGAAGGCAACCTACAGAATGAGAAAAAAAAATATTTGCAAAGCATATATCTGATAATGGGTAACTTCCAGGGTATGTAAGGAACTCCTACATCTCTCACACACACACACACACACACGTGCGCGCATGCACACACACACATACACACTGGAATTTTACACAGCCATAAAAAATGATGAGACTGTGCCATTTGCAACAACATGGATGAACCTAAAGCATATTATGCTAAGTTTACTAAGACAGACTGAGAAAAAAAAAAGTACCATATGATTTCACTCTTATGTGGAATCTAGGAAACAAAACAAATGGATAAACAAACAAAAAGTACAATCAGACCTATAAATGCAGAGAACAAACTGATCATTGCCACAGGGGAGGAGGTAGGAGGATGGTGGGGAGTGAAAGAGATGGGCTTTCAGTTACAGAACGAGTAAGTCATGGGAATAAAAGGCACAACATAAGGGATACAGTCGATGACACTGTAATAGAAACGTAATGAGACAGATGGCAGCTACACTTGTGGTGGACATTATCATAACATACAGAGAAGTTGAATCACTACATTGTGCCTCTGAAACTAATGTAACAGTATGTGTCAACCATACTCAAAAAGAAAAATCCAAATGAAAACAATCAAAACTAAAACTACCATATAATCCTACAATCTAACTCTTGGGTATACAGCAAAAAGAATTTGAATCAGGATCTCCAAAAGATACCCATACTCTTATTCTTAATACTGATAATTTGTTCTTTTATTTCACTATTTCTAGATTATTTATCAGTTTATTTTTTTAAAGAACCAGCTTAAGCTTTCACTTATTTTCTTGGTATTATTTTCTATTTTTATTTCATTGATTTTTGTTTTTATCTTTATTACGTATTTTATTCTACTAGCTTTGGGTTCAGGTTTTAATTGATTTTTGTTTTTATCTTTATTACATCTTTTAATCTACTAGCTTTGGGTTAAGATTTTCTTTCTTTTACAGTTTTTTAATTCTTTTTTTTTAACTTGGAAACCTATATTATCAATTAGAGATTTTTTTTTCTAAAATAAAAATTAAATGCTATAATTTTCCCTCTAGGCACCATTTCATTGATCCCAAAAATTCTGACATATATATTTTCATTTTTGTTTATTTCAAAATATGTTTTGTTAGAAAGGTGTAGTTCCTTTTGGGTTGTTAGGCTGAGAGCCTTGAGTTTCTCCCTGGCTGTTGGCTGGATGCACCCCCACTTCCTTGCCATGCAGGCTTCTCCATAGAGGAGCCCACAATATGGCAGGTGGCTTCCATTAGAACAAGCAAACAAGAACGCAAGAGAGGCTAAGCAAGACAGAAGCCAGACTCTTTTTACAACCTCACAAGTCATATCCCATTATTTTTTCTGTATTCTGTTCTTTAGTAGCAAATCAATAGATCCAGCCCAGATTCTAGAGGAGAGGATTACATGAGGCCATGGATATTAGAAGACAGGCATTGGTGGGACACATCTTAGAAGCTGCTGCTGAGCACAGAAACAAAAAGCAAACAAATAAGTAAACACATAACCAAACCAAAGACAGAAGGCATTGAAAAATGAGATGTTGAGGTCCTAGTCATGGTGGTAATCTCAACATGTAGGCTGACTTTTCTCTCCAAGGCAGTGTGGGCTATGATGAACGGAAGTGAAGTCTCATATGGATACGGATTCTTAAGATTTCTCTGCTACTTTTCTTAGCCAGAAAAGAAGAGGTTTCCTCCACTGAGGGCAACAACAGAAGTACTAGCATTTGACCGTGTTGCTTCCCAATTTAAGTTCAGGAGTTGGCTCACCTCTACTTTCTTCCATTTGATACAAAACTGCCTTCCAGACTATTTTTACCTGCCTCTAAGTCACTGATTCTGAGTCAGAGAAAACACACAGTACCACTGGGACACAGGGAACAGGACAAAGCTACTGAAACTCAAGTAACTTCTCTAAGCCACATGCAACCAGGGCGAAGAAACTTCGGCAGAGTCAATGAAATTTCTACCCAGAAACATATAACTGGAAAATTCTAAGTTGATGTGAGAATGGCTCCACCTTACTGCTTTTTGGCAGATGCTGGATCAGGGCTATACTTGGACCAGTTCTTAAGACTGGCATGGATTTTCTGCAAATGCAATCTCATTTTCAAGGTATATCTTGTTTCTACATAAAAAAAAGGAAAATTTAATTTCCCGTGTGCCCACCTCATGCCATAAACTGTGCTAAGAGACTTTTGTATTTGTCTCATGAAATACTATCATTCTATAATTCCTGTTTTGGGGATGAGATGTCTGAGAGTCAGACATTATACAATTTGCCCATGTTGCTAGGGCAGGACTAAGCCATATATCTAACTGTAGGTCTAATAACAAAGCCCATTATTTTCCACAAGTTAACTCTATTTAAAGAGTTTTTAAAGAGACTTAATGTGTGGGGCGCCTGGGTACCTCAGTTGGTTCAGCATCCGACTTCGAGTCAGGTCATGATCTCCTGGTTGGTGGGCCCGAACCCTGCATTAGGCTCTTTGCTGACAGCTCAGAGCCTGAAGCTTGTTTTGGATTCTGTGTCTCCTTCTCTCTCTGCCCTCCCTCATTCATGCTCTGTCATTCTCTCAGTCAAAAATAAACATTAAAATTGTTTTTTAAAAGATGGGGCGCCTGGGTAGCTCAGTCAGTTAAGGGTCTGACTTCGGCTAAGGTCATGATCTCATAGCTTGCGAGTTGGAGCCCCACGTCAGGCTCTGTGCCAACAGCTCAGTGCCTACAGCCTGCTTCAGATTCTGTATCTCCCCCCTCCCTTCCCCTCCCATGCTCATGCTCTGTCTCTGTCTCTCTCAAAAAATAAACAAACATTATTTTTTTAATTTTAGAAAAGAGACTTAAAGTGCACATTTTAACAACTGATCACACCAGTAGATCATTCATTTTTTAATAGTCCATACAGATCTCTATTAGTATCCAGTCACTGTGTTATGAACCGGGGATACAAACTGAAATGATGTCTTCAATATCATTTTTGGGAAGTTCACTGTTTACTGGGAATGGTGAGCTCATATTATATTATATCATATTATAACAAAAAGTTTTAGGAACTAGTAAAACATAATCAGAATGTTATAGGGGTATTAAAAGTTGTAAAAGCTTTATAGGCAAGGGCAATTTTGTTTACTAGGACACATCCTGAAATAAACTTTGACTTTTGAGTTCTGCAGTAATAAAGTAGGGCATACATCACTGAAGAGGGGTGAGGATAATCTTAGTATATTTTAGAGAATAAACGGTTTCTGATACATCATGCTATTGAATGAATAGATGAATGAACAAGTGAGTGTATGTTTATGGTTCTAAGCATTATTTGAGAGGTGAACCATGTAGTGGTATAAGTTAATTAAAATTATGCATATGACTGCCTTACCTAAATAAGTAACTCTGATAAGATTTTTAAAGATATTTGATTAATATCTAAACAAGTAGCTCTTAACATGCTAATTAGATGTCAATTGTTCTGCAAAAATAAATACAAACATTTGTAATGGTAATTGAAGTTGAACTTGCTGTGATTATTTATTAATTCTAATTTTCAAACATGTTAATTGCTGCAGGTAAGGAAAACCCCCATTCAATATTCAAGAGGTCCCATTAACCCATCTTCACCTGCTGATTATGTACTTCCTGCAAGATAGGCCAGTTTGAGCATACTTATTGTTTACCATTGGATATGTTTAATGACTTGTTTCCAGAACAGGTAACTGAGTAGATGGCCACTTAGAGAATAGAGTTTTGAAGGAATTAAAATAAAAAGTAATTGAGCAAAGGGTTTTAAATCTACAATCAATAAAACGCTCATTCTAGGAGAATGATCGCTTACACTTCCTTTCACAGCCTCACAGTAAAGCTAATCATGATGATCCTTAGAGTTTTACCCAATTGGAACTAGCCATTTGCTTTTCTGGACTCCCATAGCTAGCAGATTGCTTAGAGCTCAGCCACAGGCTTGTCAGTCATCTCCTGAGCCATCTCCTGATTTCAGGAAGTTAGGCTAATTCAGATTCTTGAATAGAAAAAAAAATTGACATTTGGGTTACACCTTTTTAAGTATATATCTCAATCGTACATAGGGGGAGATAATAACCCGGTTAAAAAGAGGTGTTATTTTTCCAACTCTTTTTATAATATCAGATAAAACTTATCTCTAAGCATGACTACATTTTCAATCACACCAAACCTAAAAAGACGTTCCTAATGAGTTACCAAGCCTCACCTACTGTTTTTCAGACACAGCGGTAAGATTGTCAACTCCTTCTCTCTCTCTTTCATGCCAACATCCTTCATTTGTCCAAGTCTGGATTTCCAAAAAGGACATTATCCTGAGTTTACTTCTTGCTATGCCTGGTTTTCCAAAGAGCAATACAGTTAAGAACTTGTATTGGAGTCGATAGAAGAAAAGCTGTTTCAGGCATATATTATCTGTGTAAAATTAGGCAAGTTACAATAATATCTTGAAACCAAATTCACCCATCTATAAAGTGAAGTTGACACTAGCCTTAATTCATAGTACTGACAGGGTTAAAGGGTAGTCATGAAGTCCTTCATCTAAAATTTAGTGTATTATAATAAAGATTCAAAATCAGCCTTTGCCACATTCTATACAGTGTATTGTTTTTCATATATTAAAGAAAATTTTACTCCTCACAACAATGTCATCTTAAATTTTTTTTTAACGTTTATTTATTTTTGAGACAGAGAGAGACAGAGCATGAACAGGGGAGGGTCAGAGAGAGAGGGAGACACAGAATCCGAAACAGGCTCCAGGCTCTGAGCAGTCAGCACAGAGCCCGACGCGGGGCTCGAACTCACATACTGCGAGATTGTGACCTGAGCCGAAGTCGGACGCTCAACCGACTGAGCCACGCAGGCGCCCCCACAACAATGTCATTTTAAAGAAGAGGGAACTAAAACATCTAGGAGCTAGACAGCTTTCCCAAAGTCATACTGATGATAAGTGGTAGAAATAGGGCTCAAACCCAAAGACTACCTCCAGATTCTTGTTTTTACCTTCATATACCTTACTGCTTCCATTAGGGTCACTTGTGGAGGTTCTTTGTAACAATTAATTCTTGATTGTTTTTTCTCCAAATACCCCCAACAACACTTTATTATAGCTAAAGTTAACTGTACACACATCCCAGTAAAACAATCAACTTCTGGACTCTGACTAGGTCTTCTTTTTTTAAGTTTATTTATTTATTTGGAATGGGGGGGGAGGGGAAGAGAGACAGAGAGAGAGGATCCCAAGCAGGCTCCATGCTGCCAGCACAGAGCCCAAGGTGGGGCTCAATCCCACGAACCTTGAGAACATCACCACCTGAACAGAAACCAAGAGTCAGATGCTTAACGACTGAGCTACCCAGGCACCCCTACGACTAGGTCTTAAATCCATTTTTTCTGAGGCTCTTGAACACCTGTGTCCCATATACAATAGCCATTAATAAATATTGTGAACAAATACATACATGGTATTCCTGGCAATCTTTACTTATATGCTATAAAGTTATGCTGCATAGTACTTTGTCTGGCACAACCCATGTGTGAAAACTGTCCCTTGTCATGCGTTGGACTATGAAAAATCCTATAGGTACATTGATCAAATGAATTATTTCAGAATTATGATGCTGTAAGTAACAGGAAGATCTGAAGCATGCTCAACTGGAAAGGCAGAGGCATATTTCATCCAAGGTAAGAATTATTACTCTCACCACATAAGCCTGGAAACTGAGGCTTGAAGAGTTTATGTTATTGTTTCATCTCTATTAAACTATACAACAATAATTGGGACTCAGAGCTCTTTCTCTCTCTTTTTTTTCCCCTATTTCACATGGAACTGTATGTTATTAAATTTCAAACCCCAGATGAGCCTTAAATTGAGTTTGAATCTGAAATAGTCCTAAATGGGCATTTAATTTACTTAGTTATATCAAATAAAATAATCTATTTTAATGGTCTTAAAGTTACTTTTATTTTGTATCAGGGTTCACTTTATACTGTGTATTTTGTTGCATGTGCTGTACATGGAAAGGTATGAAACTGTGGAATCCCCAAAGAGTTCTATTTTCACATTAAGATAAGTTAAATGCAAACACAGACATTGTATATATAGGCAGTCACAGAGACTATCTAATACAATGCACAAATAACTCTGTTAGATAATTGGATGTATGTAGAAGTCCACACTCCAAGAAAGCAACTACAGATTTCATTGTCTCTAGCTCTCTCTTCTTTGTATTCTTTATTTCTATTTATCGTTAAGTTGACCTGCTTGTTCAATGTAGACATGGTCATAATCAGCATGTGGCACCATAATAACTCTCCCAGACTTTTTTAGGTTCTTACAATTACTTAGCAGGATGCTTTGTAATTAATTCACTTCCTCCTTCTTTCTACCTGACCTTTCCTTTCCCAAGAGTTAATACACACTTACAACTAGTAAGTGGATTCATAATTCACCCCCATCCCTAACCCCAACTGCAAATAAAGCACTTCTTTCTCTAGATAAAAGCACTTCAAATATTATTTTGAAGAACTTTCATCACGTGGCCCAGAGAACTGACTGCTTTAAAACATTTTTTACAGTGTCCTCAATATATATATAAAGGGATCTTTTATCAACTATCCCTTAAAAGTAAAATACAGCTGTTTTTATGTGTGTACCTTGGGTGTTAAGCACTGTGTTAGGGATTTTACTTATACTGTTCCAACTAATCTTCAAAAAGACTGTGATTTTCATGCCCTTCTTACAGATATGTTGATAGGGCCCTACAGTAACCCCCCACTGATTTTATGTTTCTTTGTTTTGTTTCTCCACCTGTCACAAGTGTCAGGGGCTAAGTCACAAGTGTCAAGGAGTTAATGGTCTCAGGAGTATGGACAGATGGAAGATTAGGAAAGATGGAAGCTGGAAGAAAAACTCTAGCTTCTTTGCCCTTCTGGTGGGACAACACTGAGGGATGTTCTACACTTTCTGTTTCCCAATGGAACTGATCACCAGTTGTACACAACTGTAACCTGATGAGTAACGCATTCTTTGTTAATTTCTTACACTTCTCAGTCTCTCTTATTTACTTCCCTACTGGTACTTTCTGGGATCTCTTTTGCTCAAATCTTTATCTAGTGTCTGCTTCCACTCACCCACTCTAAGACAGCTACTAAAAGGCAGAACTCATATACAAATCCAGATCTTCCTGTCTACTACGCCCATACCCACACCCTCTATGATTCCCCTGTACAAATTCAGTGCATGGGTTCTAGAAATTCTCCCTTGGCACAGAACTGGCACTGACAATAAAAGCTGTCATCCTAGAAAGTACTGATGAGATGATAGCATGTTGGAGTTACTTTTTTTTTAATTAGTTTTGTGCCAGATTCTTGTCCTTGGCAACAAAAGAAAAAAAAAACTCTTCCCTTGGACAGATACTGAAAGGTCTTCCTTCCAAGATATAAAAAGAACACATATTTGGTTCCCATTTTTTTGCTTCCTGAGGTAACCTCTGTGGAGAGGCACCCAGATGTGTGTGAATGAGGTCTTAGTTGCTCTCTGCTGTGCACTGAAGCCCACACCATGAGAAGAAATGGTCTTTTGGTCGATTTAAATCGGCACTGAGGCAGCAGCAATGAAACTTTGCTAATATTACTATAGGAACATTCACTGGAAGCCAATGTTGCTTTCAAACTTTATGAGTTTGATGGCAAAATATAGACATCCAGGCACGCAGAGATGGAAATAAAGAAATAGAGGTAAGAATACAGGTATTTTCTTTTAGTCATTCATAAGGGAGAACCTGCTTTTTAAGTTTCAGGTTATGCATTTAACCTGAAATGCAGGTTAAGCTCATAGAGCACATTTAAAATAGGTAATTTTAAGAATAACAGATAATAAAAATGTCTTTGAAGAATATCTGTGCCCTAACTGTATGTTTCTTAGCACCTAATATGTTTCTTATCACCTAATAGTGATAAACTTGGAGAGGAAACATACATGAGTAATATTTTTAATTGAATCAAAGATGGTGAAGAAAAGTATCAGCTGAGTTTGGGTCTCCTGATGGAGCAGGGGAAGCTGGTCTGGGTGGGAACAGTCTATGGAGAAAGGAAGATACATGGTGTGCCGCACCTACAATAGGGATAATAAGCCTGCAGAGGACAACATAAGATACTTGACCTTATTTTCAAAGGAATTTGAGAACTAGAACTATATAGTAACCATCAAAGGGATCGATTTCAAGACAGAGTGTCCAAATTCAAATTTTGGTAGTGTCATTTATGTACAACCTCTGTAGCCTTGATCCAATTTGCTAACCTCTCTATGTTCACGTTCTTATTTAAAAATAAAGACAAAAATGCCAATCTCACAAGTAAAATGCCCCCAAAAGTTAAGTGATTTATAAAAACCTCTTCCTGGGGCACCTGGGTGGCTCAGTCGGTTGAGCGACCGACTTCAGCTCAGGTCATGATCTCACGGTTTGTGAGTTTGAGCCCCGTGTCAGGCTCTGTGCTGACAGCTCAGAGCCTGGAGCCTGCTTCTGATTCTGTGTCTCCCTCTCTCTCTGCTCCTCCCCCTCTCATGCCCTGTCTTGCTTTGTCTCAGAAATAAACATTAAAAAAATTAAAAACCTCTTCCTTTTGATCTTGTTATTTTTTCCTATAGAGAGTCAGACTATTTCCCAAGCTATAATTAATATGATTACTAATGCTAACAATAATGGAGGTAGTAATATACTCCCATTTAGACAATAGGAAATATCTTATTCTGTGTGAAAATAACATGAAGTTAATCAGGTAATATTATTAAAATTTTATACAGCATATGCCCAAAGATCTCAAAAGTATTAAAATGTTCTCAACAGAACTGGATCAACTAGTAAATTGGAAAATGACAGCTGATAGCTACAGGAACTGATATATGACATTTTCAGTTAAAAGCGACCCTAAGTAAAAGATAGTAAAGTCAAATAAGATGTACCTGGCCTACACCATTCAGGGAATGACAAGTAAATTTGATATGACATTTACTGGTTTCTGCTTGTTTGTTATTGTGTTTTGGGAACATACAGCAATTAAGATTAAAAAAAAAAAGATTCTGTAAAGAAAATAGCAGTCAGGGTGCCTGGGTAGCTCAGTTTGTTAAGCATCGGACTCTGGAATTCAGCTCAGGTCATGATCTCAGGGTCCTAAAATTGAGCCCCACATAGGGCTCCATGCTGACAGAGTGGTCTGCTTGGGATTCTCTCTCTCCTCTCTCTCTCTGCCCCTCCCCCCTTCTCAAAATAAATTAAATAAACTGAAAAAGTTAAGTAGCAGTGAACATTTTTGATGATTTCCTTTTAGGAATTTTTTTCTGTGTTAGCGCACATATATATATGTATATATATATATATATATATATATATATATATATATATATAAATAAAAGACTTTACACTTTATAATAAACAGTATTTCTCAAATTTAAGTAATGCACAGTCTCTTCCAAAGGAAAATAAATAATTTTCCAAAAATTACTGAAAATATTTCTTTTGGATCCTAGGAACCTACTGTTCAGAAATAGTACCTTGAGAAAGTGAAGTCTTATATAATCAAATCATTTTCAACTGCAAATTATCACTACGTGAGAAATGCCTTTGCTTTATACAGATGAACTATTCAGGTAGTTGTTAGGTAGTCATGAAATGAACATATATACACAAACACACAAAGACTTCTTATAGAACACGAAGGCCATACTACATGGAATGTTTTCTTGTTTCACTTATTTTTAAGTAATTTATAAAATTATACCATTTTTTCAAAAATTTTTATCTTTGAGATTCTTTCTTCAAAATATGTTCTTATACAATGTAAAGAAACATGTACATTTACAAGCAATTTATCACATACTAACACATTTACTTACATAAGTATGGTTTAATGCCCTTTGCTCCAGTCTATAGCATTTTACCAGTATCTTCTTCCTTTGGGACATAAAGCCATACTGGTGTAACTACAAGTGTCAAAAGTTATAATTCAAAGTGCAATTGTCACAAAAGTCATTTTTGCATCTTTAGAGTTCAATAAAACCACATGACCCTCTTTTGGGCTTGAAGACCAGGACCTTTCAGAGCTGAATACCCTCATTCAGTGGCTTTCTCATGGTGCTTACCCATAATTTCAAGTCTGTAAACTCCAGGGATAAGTCTTTCCCCTAGAACTCTTATAATGCTCATAAGTCATGTGACAGGTGTGACTTCCTTGGGACACTGCCAACTATCCACTTGGTCTTGTACTGAGAATCACCTCAGAGGCTGAGACCAGTAAGAAACTGCTTCAGGTTTATTCATTTAGATTCCTGGATCAAAACTTGTGCGTTTTAATCTTTGGCAAATAGGTCAAATAGGGAAGAAATTTCCGGTGGAAATCCTGGGTTCTAGTCCTGGCTCTGCCAGTGATTAAGTATATGAACTTGAACAAATCCCTTAGTCTCACTTAGTCTTGACTTCCACATTTGGGACAAGGAATGATTGAAAGCTTTGCTACCCTATAGAATTTTATGACAATCAATACTGTTAGGTCCTTCAGGGCAGAGAACAGGTCAAATTCATCTTCAAAGTGCCTGTGCCAAGCTAGTGCCTAGAATAAACCAATAGCTTTTTTCTATAGAAATCCTGACGTTTAGTTCCACTAATCATTCAATACACATACATTGATTACCAACTATAGGCCAAGTAATGTTTAAGGCACAGAAGATACAACAGTGAACAGGAGAGAAAAATATCACAGCCTTCATGGAATTAACTTTCTAGTAAGAGATCTTTGTTGGGGGAGTAAAGAGGGAAGCATTACATATGTACATATACATACACACATACACACACATATACACACACACACATATACATACACATATGTTATAGACTGTATATATTATATGCAATATATACAAATATATAAAATATAGACCATATATTTGAGTGTAATAGAATGTATTAATATATGATACAATATATTTCTGGAGAATTTTTTATGTTAATACGTAATTTTTTTAATGATTTAAAAATGTTTATTTATTTTTGAGGTAGAAAGAGAGAGCGAGAGAGGAAAGGGCAGAGAAAGAGGGAGACACAGAATCCAAAGCAGGTCCAGGCTCTGAGGTGTCAGCATAGAACCCGACGCAGGACTCAAACTCACGAACTGTGAGATCATGACCTGAGACGAAGTCAGATGCTTAACCGACTGAGCCAGCCAGGTGCCCCTAATAGGTAATTTTATATTGAATAATACCTAATTGTAAAAAATTTGTTAAGTGCAGAAAATTCATTGTAATATTCTTTTAGATTGGAAAAATTCTAGACAATTGACCTTTTAAATATTCACCAATTTTTATTAGCAATTATCTACACATACCAAGGAATTCTTTAGTTAAATATTTAAAACACCCTTAAGGTAATTCTCTTTTGTCCCTATCTTTTTTTTTTTTCATTGAAACTGAAATTTCATGGGAGATATTGTACAGAAAATGTCCTTGGTCTTGGTGTTAGTTGTGCTTATGGGGGTGGAAGGTTTTTTAGAAGAAAAAATACCTCTATGGCCTTGTATTTTAAATGCTTATAACTGGAAAACGCTGTCATATAGAAAAAAAAAGGTATATATACTGCAATGATTAAACTATATGTCTCTTCCACACAAGGTATAGGAAAAGGAATGGAAATTTTAAGGGACATCTCAGTTCATAATATTAAAACTAACACTCATTAGCCGTGTGTGTGTGTGTGTGTGTGTGTGTGTGTGTGTGTGTGTGTGTGTGTGTATGCGTGTGCATATGCATGTGGGTGCAGGCACACTAAAAAACGGAAATGGCCACATCAGATGCCATGAGTTCACTTAGAAGTTTTTAAGCATGGAACACTTACTGGATTAGGCTGCTATAAGCAGGCTTTTAAAGTCGATCCAGTGTAGCAGGACAAGGTAATCATGGCTGCTTCATCCAGTTCGAACCTCCAGCCCCATGAAGTCCAACACTTATGGTGCAAAGGCAAATATTTAGTGCTAGAAAGAAAAGTTTGTCACACAGACAATTCAATATCCATTTACTAAGCACACACAACGCACTTGGCACTGAGACTGCAGAGATGAAGAGAACCCCCCTGTCTGTAATAAGATGATAACTAATCAGGAGACTCAGATTTATACAGCAGGAATGATTAAGAAGTCAGGAAGACACGGATTTGAGCGCCAGTCCTACCCTTTATTAATATGTGACCTGGACCTTTTTCTCTATCCCTCAAAGCTTCAGGTTTGCCAAGAGAAAGAGAGCACATTATTCACAGAGACCATTCGACTTACCAGATGCATAGACAGCTCTGTTTGTCTAAATCTGCATTTCTGATAAAGTTCCAGGCTGAGTATTGAAATAGCACCATTTAGAGAGAAACACTGCATTCTACATGTCATTAGTCACAAAAACTGAAATGATTATATATTAGCTACAAGAAACCAAGTGGTTTTCCCAGAACCTCCAACTCCGTATAATATATTGATTTTCTATGTGTCAACTTGTCATTCAGAAATACAGTATACCTAAGGCTGACATAGGCAATGGCAGGAGACTTTATTTATCTTAAGGTTTAAGTTGTGAGAAAGACATGTATTGAACTAGTTTTTTTTTCCTATGTGGTAAAACAAACAAAAAACCCTAAAATGTGTAGAGTTTTATTGGAAATAACATAAAATTTTAACAGATTATATCTAATTTCTGCCCATTGCTCAATTAAGGAATGAAGTGAAAATCACTTGGACTCTCCTATGAAGAGTTTCTTTACCTTAAAATTGGGCATCATCCATCTTTTTTACTGGAATATTATATGTGTTACGTGAGATAATCTCCATCAAAAGCACTTTATGAAATATATACACACACATATATTTATGTACCTATCTAGACAGGTATATAGATATATTGATATAGCAGTTACCATAGTATCTGGCACATAACAGGAACTCAAATAAGTTTTGAATGAAGGAATAAATTTACTAAATATTATAATTGAAAATTTCCTTCAATTCTTACTTCCAACAAGCAACTTCAGGTTTGGAATACAAGCAGAAGAATGTTTAATCTACCAACTGCTTTCTTGTGCTAGAAGAATTAGTTATTTCTATGTCATTAGACTAGAAATTCAAGTTGGAAATACATTAAGAATGAAGATACTGTAGTAATTGGCAAAATGCTATATTGAAGTTAACTTTCAGATGAAAAACTGAGAGTTTAAAAAGTCTGAGAAGTGAAACTCAAAGAACTTCAATATACAGTATTTCAATAGTATTTCATAGTAACAGTATTTCAATTTTAGTACTGGAGAACAAATCTTTACACACATGGAAAAGCAAGGATTGGGAAGTTTAGGTACGTAACTTGAGATTTACATCGGTGGACAATATCCAAGACATAGAGACAGAAAATGATATTAATGAGCTAAAGATTGTGTCAATTGTAAGGAAAAATATCTCATAGATGCCAAATCCAGCTATATGGTACACAGAAATGGAAAGTTTTTGTGTAACCAAGAACATTGTCATTTGAGATCATAAAGAATGTACTATTTCACTTTACATATTAGCTTTATAAGTTCCTGGAAAGAAAAGTCTGGTTTAGTGAGAAGTATATAGCGACTGTATAAATTTAGTGAATACTAATTATGCATCAAAGCATGCTGGTGTTTTGCACACATCGTGTCATTTAATTCCCCTTGTAGTCCAATGATATAAGAATTATTATTGCCATTTGACTAAGTAAGCAAATAAGTTAACAAAATGAAAATCTGATGCTTTTACAATAACATGTCCAAGATTATGTTGTAGCAAAAGAAAGTACTAAGGTTTGAACTAAGGAAGTCTGGCTCCAAAACATACAGACTTCCTACTTTTTTTAAAACTATTTTTTTAATGTTTATTTATTTATTTTTGAGAGACAGAGAGAGAGAGAGACAGAGAATGAATTAATGAAGACAAGTAGGGGAGGGGCAGAGAGAGCAAAAGGAGACTCAGAATTTTAAACAAGCTCTAGGCTCTGAGATGTTAGCACAGAGCTTGACGAGAGGCTTGGACCCACGAAGTGTGAGATCGTGACCTGAGCCGAAGTCACATGCTTAACTGACTGAGCCACCCAGGCACCCCCAGACCTCTTATTTTTATTGAGAATGCTATATTGTCTCTCCACATGCACTTGTAACCAGTCTAGGACTCAAAAAGGAATTAAGATGTGGGATTTTGTTGCTGCTGTTGCTAAAGTAAGTTCACAGTGATATAATGCAAGCCACAGAAGAAAGATAGAGTTGAACACATAACTAAGGCAGGTTGCCAAGGAAACTGTTGGCAAACCAAATGTCATAAAGTCCAAGGACATAAGAACACTTGTCTATGGCCATAATTATTTTCTTGATCAGTCTGCACAGCAAGGACAGCATCTTAGAAAAGCTAAGTCATGTAGTAACATATTTTCATGGCTTAATTTAAATGTGCAGGAATTTAGTGCCTATCCCTTGCCACCCCCTGGAGAAATTGGAAATCGTTAACTGGAACTTTCTTCTGAAATTTTAGAGAAAGCTGCTTTGAGATTTTTAATGTCAAGAATTCTATCAACCTCAAGGCACTCTTATACTCGAAGTCAAAAAAGAACAAGGTTCTGACTCTAACAGGTTCAGATAGGTATGAAAGTGTTTCTTAAAACCTAAGAACAGAATGTATGCAATGACCCAGATACCAGACTCCAGGTACCATTCAGCTGGAAGGAGCCACTGTACTGAAAGTAAAACGTATAGAAGAACCTGAGAAAATTTATTCGGGTTCCCCTTGCTATTTGCTATAGGCAATGCTTGTCTCATCTAGAAATTCCGCACCTGGCTACATTGACTACAGTGAGATTTTTGCATATTTCTTGTTTGTTCATTGTAAATAGTTTTCTCTAGAAATAAATCAGGACATATCTTTCATGCACCATGTTAAGACTAACACCCAGTGTGATTCTAGTAGTAGCTCCCTATATCATGGAACTTTCAAAAACGTTATCCACCTATAATTATGAAAACATTTCTCTTCTGGCTCTTTTTAGATCTTTAAACTTCCCCTTTAATAACCTGAGACTTTTTTCCCCAGGTAATGCTGTGTGTCTCACTCTCTATTTTAAAGTGGCCTTTCTTTAAGTTAGTATTTATACTGACTGCAGTCAATTCTCAGTCTGTCCTTAGGCAAGTGAGGTGAGCATACATTTCAATTACGCTTAAAGCCAGTCCAGAATGTGAACTATGAGCTGCCCCTATTAGCTACTGTACACAAAGTTCTGGAATATAAAGTTTGTCCTTCTTCATCCTGTGCTTTTGCAGTACAACATTAGTAGTCCTTTTCTTTCTCTGCCACTGTGTTTCAGCTCTCATTTGGTGTTCTGTTTCTCCGAGTACTGAGTGCAGTCTCTGAGTTCTTAAGAGATCAGACACAAACTTTTGGGCCCAGCATTGTTTTCCAGAAGGCCAATTCTCCCCCATTTTTTGGTGACTGATTCTATGAATATTGTTTTTGATTCATTTTTAGCATCTTTCTCAGCTATCATATCTTTGGATTTCCTGTTTAACTCTTCTACATCCATTTCAGTAAGTGCTTAAAAACAGGCACAATGTAATGGGAAACACAGTCTCCTGGTGGGCGGCATCACAACAGAAAAGGTAGGCAGATAGTACCTAGTTCTCATATCTTCACAGAATGTGTTTCATAGTGCTTGCTGCACAATTGTGCATGCAAAATCTCATAGCCCAGAGCACATATATCAGCAATAATTTCATGGAAGCAGGCTCTGCCTAATATGTGCAGAGTCTTACATTACTTTATCAAACTGTCTTTGTGTAATTAGTCTGTCTGCAATGCCTGGCGTATAAATTAAGCATCTAATTTATCTTGACTGGCCTTCGGATCACTTGATCAGTCCATTCTGCCTCTGTGGCTCTTTAGTGAATGCCAAATGCAGAGAAGGACCCTCTGGCAGCAGAAGAGAGTAGAAGCAGAAACTCCCTGAGAGGTCACAGGCAATTTCACATTCACTCATCACTGACACCCGGGCAGAGAGTATACCATTCCTCCCAATGACAGTGATCTTCACGAGGGGCATAATTGATGTCCCTGGTGGCAGGTTACTTTGTAACATGGCTGGTAAATAATAAATAACTACAACTCAAGCTGTAAAGTCAGGTTTCCTAAATGAAATCAAATTAAAAGTAAATTATATTTTCTTCCCAATTCAACACCATTTCTCATAAGCCACTTATCAATACCACAGCAATCTGTACAACTGTAAGAGACAAGTTACACAGCTATTCAATCCTGATAAAAACAAAATAACTCCTGTAGCCATAATCATTCCTCAAGAGCATTTAATTTGTTGGCTCTTGCATTATTGCTATCAAAACAAAATCTTGCAGCTTTATTGGAATACATAAATCTCTTTGATTTAAGGGTACTTTAGCTCTCTTTTCCTCAGATGAATTTGAAATGGTACAGAGTTAAATTTTTATGGAGTGATTTCTGGGGGGAAAGGCTGACATAATTTTCAACATGGGACAATGTTCTGCTGACAACTCAGAAAGTTTGAAGAAAATGTTTAGCTCACTACATAGTTTTTGTCATAGTGCATTCTCCCTTCTGTAGTTATGGATGAATACCCAGTACAAATATGTGCTCCATTCTATATAAAGGTAAATACAAGGCACACTCAGTACGGATGTATGACCTCTCTTCTGACTATGTGAGCGGATATACAGGAGAAGAGCCAGCGGCCTGGATTCATGATATAAGACTCTTTTCAGGCCGCTTGTGACTTACTGCTGAGGACTTACTCTGCTTTTGAAAATATTCCATGGTAGTATGTGACTACCATATTTTGCGGTGAATTTATCAGAAGGTGTCTGTTTTTAACTATAACTTTCTTGGAAGATGCATGACTTAAGTGACATCAATCTGAAGCTCCACTGTTCGGCCAGATAATGAGGACTTGACGAGACACTACATGTCAACTCTGGCATTATCTGATTCATATGAGCATAGTAATCCCACATGCATTTTAAAATATTTTTAATAAAAAAAAATATGCTAGCTCTAAGTATACTCTGATTATATGTCCACTTGGTGGGTGTTTGCAACCACAGAACTGAGAAGATTTTTCTAAACGGAGGTGTGCTGATATTTATGTTGTTTAACCTTCAAATAATAACAGCTTCCCATTTTAGAGTAACAGACAGAAATGTAGTTTATGTGGAGGGGTTTAAAACTTTTCAGAGGTTATATTGCTATATTTTACTTATATGTTACAAAGTTCCTAAGAAAGTACATACAGTGATACATGCAGGTTAAAAGAGAGGGATTGAAAAAATACAAGAGGATAATTGAAAACCTATAGACCAATTGGTAACCCTGGCTAAATGACCACTGTCAATAATCAATAATCAATACAAAATCTCTTTATCTCCTGGCTGTATGAGGCAATCACTTATGTTGATGATTAGCCAGGTTCACCTGTAAGTAGCCAGAGCTAATGCAGATCACCGCCAAGCAGGCAAAAAAAGATAAAGTAAGATAAACTAAGCGGTTGAGTTCCAGGTTTCACGATGGTAAATCAGGCAAGTATCCGAGACTGCGATGATGTAGAAGGAGAGACATGATAGAATATATGGTTCTGCGTGTAGGGTTCCAAGAGGAGGCAGCAATGTCTGTCATACAGGATTCATGGTACAATATAAACTCTCATGGCTTTGATCTTACTATCTCCTCAAAGCTGACAGCTCCATCCTTCCTTCCCCAGGGAATTAGAGAGTGTTACCTTTGACTGAGGGAATTTATTCCAGTATCTGACAACTTACATGGTTTTCTACTTAGTCTATGGATAATTATTTTTTAACAACCTAACCTTTTACCTAGTAAAAACAGAAGAACACAGTTACCAAAGTAAAAACTCCTTGAGTATCTCAACCAGCTATGAGTAGTCACAAATGATACAAGTGACAAAGATAACTACATATTTTCAGAAATAGGTTTTTAGCATATGGAATTATAGACAAGTATAGACAAATAAGTAGATAACTCCTCTCAATTCATTGGACTACCCTCTTTTTTTGATTTTGGATAATAGGTTTTTCTTTAAGATGTTATTTTTTTAATAAAATTTTTAACGTTTATTCATTTTGGAGAGAGAGAGACAGAGCGCGAGCAGGGGAGGGGCAGAGAAAGAGGGAGACACAGAATCTGAAGCAGGCTCCAGGCTCCGAGCTGTCAGCACAGAGCCTGATGCCAGGCTCAAACCCACAAACCTCAAGACCTGGGCCGAATTTGGATGCTTAACTGACTGAGCCACCCAGATGTCCCTTAAGATTTTATTTTTAAGTAATCTCAACCCAATGTGGAACTTGAACTCATAACAATGAGATCATAATCACATGTTCCACTGACTGATCAAGCCAAGCACCCCTTTGGATGGATGACTGTTTAGATGTGGTACTTTTAAAGTAGAAAAGGAATATATGGGATTTATGTAGTGATTAATTTATTTGGATCAGACAGTTTCAGTTTGTATTATTAGAGATATTCACACACAGGTCACATTCTTAAACTTATCTCCAATTTTTTAAATATTTCAACCATTTAAAAAATGGTTTCAGAGAAATAGTTCTCATTTATTTTATTGAATAGATTATATACATTCAAAAGTCCTTAAGCACCCAGATCCTCAATTAAGGGTTCCAAATAATGGTTTGATATTTTTCCCAGTCTCAGAAGAGTAATGAGTGCTAATGTGAAATTGTCTGGCACCAAATTTTAACAAAGAAAAATAAAATAATTTCCACACAGGTAGCCCTTTTTCTATCAAGCACACTCCCAAGAAATATTAAATATGATGACATTCTAACTTTATTATAAAGTTACCTTAAAAATACTATTTTGATAGTTGTGCTTTTGTTACTAACTAGAACAATGTAATAAAATATACAATGTTGTATGAGATAGTTCAATTGAAGAATTGGTTATTTGAGAATTTTTGCTTTGAGCTTCATTCTGTTACTAGTTTAATTACATTAAAGTCTACCCCATCCACTGTCCTAGCACCAAGTCAAAGATCAAGATGCGAACTGTCAATTTCTTAGGAACTTTGTAACATATAAGTACAATAGAGCAATATAGGCTGTGCATCACCGTTCACAGAAATTGCAGCAGCAATAACACTGAGGAGGAAAAAAGTGCCACTTCAGTTGCAATTAAACCAGGTTTCCATGCGTAGCTTAACATTAAGCAGAGCCATGTGTGGATTCTGCAGGGCAAGCAAAAAAGAAGTGACTGTGAAATATGCTGATTTGGCTACAAAGTAGTTGGGTCAATTTTCACATGCACAACAGCTTCAGTTGGTTAAGAACTTAGACTTGGAACCCCTCCATGACTTATTATCTTGTGGCTCATCTACCAGGGAAGAAATGTTTCAGCCTGTGAAATTTTGTTAGGCTCTGGTGCACAGAGGCTGGCTAACCTTTCTATGGCTCGGATTTCTCAGTTGAGAAGAAGAAAATGTCTCATGTAATGATTGTCAGGATTAAATGAGATGGAGCCTCAAAAATACTTAGAAGACAGCTCTGCACAGAGTACACTTTCAACAATGTTAGTGACTATGAGGCAGAACAGTATTTTAAAATAAATAAATAATAAGAGCCTAGAATTTGCAGATACATTTGGGATGCATTGGGGCTAAATTTGTAGGTTTTCTGATGTCCAGCAAATAGTAATAATAAAATGTCTCCTCTATTAAAATCTCCCTTTCCTTTTGGTCCTTATGTAGTCTGTCCTAGCTCTGATAAAATAAAAAGAAACCCATAATAACTTTGAGGTTTGGGTGCCTGGATGGCTCAGTCAGTTGAGTGCTGGGCTCTTGATTTCAGCTCAGGTCATGATTTCATGGTTTCATGGGTTCGAGCTCCATGTTGGGCTCTGTACTGATGGCACATGGAGACTGCTTGGAATCCCTGCTTGTGCTCTCTCCCTCTGAAAATAAGTAAATAAACTTAAAAAAAAAAAAGAATAATTTTGTGGTTTTAATACTGCAGCAAATGAACAAAAATGCTTTATTTGATCTAAACTGACACTGAATATACAAACCTCTCTGATTTTACAAACTGAAAGAATATCTGTAATTCAGTTTGGTATACACTAACATCAGACTATTCCAGGATACTTCCCTATTTAGAAAGACAAATGAATACTGTGATTTATTTTGTTACATAAGCTTTCAATTTTTTAGGTTTGATGTATTTCGCTAAGATGTGTGAGGCATGTCAAATAAATATATAAATAATTTTAGAAGCAATTTATTTTTATTTTGAAAAACTATCTTTAATCTTTGAGCTCACCCTGATATAAACACAATGTTCTCCCTTGTATTAGCAGTAGTAATCTTAACATCTTAGCTTCTCTTTTTAAAGTATGAGATTCTAAATATACAGATCTTGACTCATTTAGCCTTTGTATCTCTAGGGCCAGAATAAAACATACAGTGTGCTCAGTACTTGTTTGGAGAATGAAAGAGAATGAGAGTTAATGTCAGATATATCACCATGCTCCTCAGCACTCTGCCTTAGATCTGAGGAGTGTGGGAAATTAATGGGTATCAGTATTTCAGAGAGATAATATAAGATGCTTTCAATAGAAACTATGACCCAATTTTTATTAAAGTGCTAACCAATACCACAGAATCAGTAATGTGAAAATATGATATGAAAAAGGGAAAATAAAATCCATGAACTATTAGATAGAGTCTCACTATTCTAGTGGGCTATAAGTCTATTATCTTGGCAAAGGGCAAAATGTTTTCATACTTGAGCTCTGGAGTATATACTCTAACTAGGGTTAAAATAAAGAGTTATAGGACAGTATATCGAAGGAAATTTTATGACTAGTCAGTTAAACTAAAGTTCATAGTCAGTAGTAAAACTTTATAGAGTTGCCATGAACTTATTAATCTAATGTAAGTCACTACACAAATATCTGCTGAATGAATAAATCAATATAGCAAGCAATAAATAATTAGTTATTAAATACATGGTTACTAATAAACCTAGTTGGGTCCGTAGGAGAACACTGCAAAATCCTGAAAAGCTCAGAGGAGTCTGATCACATGTTCAAGTTCACACAAAAAAATTAAGATTCATATACAAGCATCTAGACTTTAAGGCTGGGGATCCTTCAGATACTTCTGAATTTTTTAAGAGTTACTCACTGCCCAAGAGAACTCAGTTATCACTGGGCATTAAAACTGTGTCTTAGTGTTAAAATCAGACTGAGATTTTGAATAATAGCATTGCCCTAGTAATCATGAAGCAACACTCTCCTTGGAGTCATTCAGAGGTTTCCATTAGCGAAAATCAGCAGCAAGGCACTGTTCCCCTGGAGTGGCATTTGCCGCAATCATTTTATGCTCTAAGAAGACAAGCTGCATTTCATAACTTTGTAACCCCCTACTCCCCTCATTCTTTTTTGACTTTGAAAATGCCTCTGAATTTATTGCCAAACAAAAACTGCTCCAGGAAAGAACCGCCATTGTCTATGAAACAGAGCTAAAGAGAGAGAGAGAGAGGACAGAATTATACCTCATCATTTTCATGAAAGAATTGATAAAGGCACTTCGATGAACTTTAAAGTGCAGAGATATATAATATATAAATGTAAGGAGTCTTTAGAAGTTGGATTAAGGATTATTTCTTTTGTGCTGGAAAAGAGCAACTAAACTACCATGTTGAAAACCTCCTCTTGCACTACTTACTATACTGTATTCTGAATCTTTTCAATTTCAAATGCAAGGACATGCATTCATACTGAGGCAGACTAAAAGTCTTAAAAATCGCAGAACAATTTTGTGTCTTTTTCCATTTTACAGGTAAACTGAGTATCAATGTGTGTAAACTGGAATTAAGAAAACACAGAGATGATGATAAAAAGCGTAATGAAATTACTATTTCATAATCATGACCTTGGTTTGCTTCCAGACACAATCCCAAAAAAACTTCTTCTAAGAGTTCTATTGCATATTGGAAACATTTTATATAAGGTTTGGAAGCAAACTTATTGTAAGGCAAACTAATGACAAATTTGTAATGTCTTATAGTGCAAAAAGCGAACTGATTTCCATGCAACTATGTGCTAATAACTATGACTACTCTTTCTGAATTTTATTAAGTAACACCATTTACATAAGATAATCCATCCAGCATGTGATAATAGCACTAATCAATTCATGTAAATAGACATTAGCTTTGGTTATGGAAGAATAAGAGGAGTGACACCTACATTTGTGAATTCCCTTGCCTTTTCTGCATATATCCTTATTTGAGTTTCTTACAAGGAAATCCTCACTCATGAAGCCAGACCCTTTTTGAACATACTATTACTAATGGCTAAAATGTCTCTGTCAATACCAAAACTTATTTAAAGTTGATCTAAATCAATGTGTCAAGTCATGGTGACTTTTCTAAATGTCAATTTCACTTAGATTTGTAGAAAAAAATAGAATGCATAATTTAAGTCACACAGAACTGGCATTAACAGGATCTGCTACATTCATGATGACTGCCCTTTCTTATTCCATACTCCTGAAATTCTGTGCTCTATCTCCTATGCTTCTCCATTTAACCCTATTATTATATGGCTCTGAAAGCTATTAAGTAATAGTAGCCAATATTTATAATTATATAGCAAATTACAGTCCTGAGGAGTGGTATATGGATTCCTTTTGAATCTCACAATAATCCTATGATATGGATACCATAATTAGCACTTTGTGCACATGAAGTAATAGGGACTAATGGAGACTTAGTAACCGGTAAATTATGGAGCAATGATACAAAGACCAGAGAAGACTGAAGGTTTTTAGTAGAAGGCTGTAATAAATGCTCCTAAAATGCTCCCATAGGTGGGGGTGGTGGTATGAGGAAGTCCTGTGTAACAAAGTAATTAATATATAAAGATTTAGATATGGCCAGCACATAAGCAGAAAAGTGACTATATTCTTGTTATAGAAATAATACCCCTTCATTTACTTAAGTTCATCAATGTATATTAATCTGAGGTAAATATTAATGTGTAACCATTCCAGGGGGTAGCCCTTACTCAATGAGTTTATCTCAAAGTTCAAAACTGTTGATTGATGGGGATGACTCTAATTCTTTGTTATGTTTTGTGGTTTTAATTAAAACCCAGTACTTTCAGTGAAGGAGATGCTAGTCCCAAACTACTCAGGATGGGTTGACTCACTTATTACTCAATACAATAATAAAATGAAAATAGGTGGCCAGTAAGAAATGACTGGAAGAGAATTAAATCTGAAATTGAGGGTATCTGCTGAACTAGTAGAAATTACTCTGAATGGTTTGGGACATAAAACACACTGAGTTGGGATTGGATGGGAGACGTAAGGAAATTCAACTTTAAAAACCTCTTTGGTGCTATCAAGACCCTTTGTGTGTTTTGTAGAAAGGGCATCTTAGTTATGTTAACAGACAGGGAGTTATTGAGTTGCTCTTCCTCTCTTACGAGGAAATTTATTTCAAAACTATTTTCAGCAACTCAGAATTAGGTATTGACCTAATTTCAGACCATGATGTCTGAAAATCAAAGAGTTGAATGAGTAGATATGTCATCATTAAGATTTATTTATTTATTATTACCATTATCATTATTATTTTCATCTTTAAGAAAAAATACAGATTTTTATTTTAGATAAAATTTTAGATGAGGACCCAGCATGGAGCCCAACATGGAGTTTGAACTCATGACCCTCTGAGATTAAGATCTCCACTGAGATCAAGAGTCAGACACTTAACTGACTGAACCACCCAGGTGCCCCTTAGGAATTACTTAAGGGAAAAGAAAAGTATATGCTGCACCTGCAAATCACTATATATAGTATATAAAATATATAATATATAACTCTTCCAGTATATAAATACATGTATGTGTCATGCCCTCATTGTAATCTCAGAGTAGCATTGTAAACTACACTATATCCATTTTAACAGTCAAAAGATTTTTACATTCAACAATTAAAAAAAAAAACATTAGAAAAGGTAACGGGGGGGCACCTGGGTGGCTCAGTCGGTAACGCATCCGACTTCAGCTCAGGGCGTGATCTCGCGGTCCGTGAGTTCGAGCCCCGCATCGGGCTCTGTGCTGACAGCTCAGAGCCTGGAACCTGTTTCAGATTCTGTGTCTCCCTCTCTCTCTCTGACCCTCCCCCATTCATGCTCTGTCTCTCTCTGTCTCAAAAATAAACGTTAAAAAAAAAAAAAAAAAAAAAAAAGAAAAGGTAACGGGATCAGCATTTAAATTCAGTACACCAAATTGCATAATCTTTCCCAAAAGACCAGAGAAGACTGAAGGTTTAGAGTAGAATGCTGTATTAAATACTCCTAAAAGCACTTTTAACTCTGAAGGCCTAGGACTACCCAGTAGATCAGGCTTAAAATGGATACTGATTATAATACAATCATATTGCCAACACTATCTTCAGGGACTTCCTGAGAAGTCAAATTAGGTAGTTGAACAGAGATGGAGAAAGGGGTTTTGAAAGTTTCCACACACAATGCACCATCTACCTCACTTCTTACTCAGTCACCATCTACCCTGCAATGACCAGGCATTTCTTTTGTTCCTCATTCCTCATCTAAAATACTATTTCAGGGGCACCTGGGTGGCTCAGTCGATTAAGCGTCCAACTCTCGGTTTCAGCTGATCTCATGGCTTCGTGGGTTCAAGCCCCACATCAGGCTCTGTGCTGGCAGCATGGGGCCTGCTTGGCATTCTGTCTCTCTCCTCTCTCTCTCTGTCCCTCCCCCACTCATGCTGTCTCTGTCTCTCTCAAAATAAACTGAAAAAAAAAATAAAAATAAAATACTGTTTCAGAACTTACCAAATAAAGTTGCTCTCTTCAGAAAATGCAATTAAACAACATCTTCAGTTGTCATTTTCTTTAATTTCTCAGTAGGCTTTGACATTAATGACAACATCCTTCTTAAGACTGTCATGGCTATTCCCGTGAAGAAGGTCATCTTAATTTAGATTAATAATGGAAGTATAAAAGTTACAGTGTTAAAGATATCTGATATTATTGTTTCAAAAATGCAGATCAATGGTATTCCTATACCTTCTTAACTTTATTTATTCTGACTCTGGGAAGCTAATTAACATCCCTAAGGCTCAGTTTTCTTTTTGAAAAATGTGATTAACTATAGTGCTTACTTTATAAGGTTGTTGCAAAGAATAAATAAAACACTATATATTAAGGGTTTTACCCCTAGAGTGGTTTATGGTTAAGTCTTTTGAATATATAAACTTCTTTTGTGTGTAAGAAGGGAAAGATTGAAAGAACCTAAAAATCCCTTAAGACTTTAAAAGAGAAAACAATATAATAAAGGGGAGCTGTGATATCTGTGAGAAAATGTACTAACACACTGTTGGGTACATTATAGACCCACAGAAAATGCTCTATATTCACAGAGGAAACGGGAGCTGAGGGAAGTTTTATGGACTTGGCTTTGAATGAGCAGAGATGACAGGGGCAGTATCCAGGTGGCAATCACCACACAGAGTCTGTCCTATCTTCTCTTGAACATAAAGATATAACCTCAAAAGACATTTTTACTTTGAGCTCCAACCAAGTTTGATCTAATGAGGTGAGGTTTTTTCAAATGCTATGTTCATTTTTTTTTTTTTTTTTTTTTTTTTTTACCTATCAATTTGCTTTTCAGCAGGGTGGATGTCAGTTCAGTGTAATGTAAAGGTGCAGGAAGACTTCTATGAGTGAAAAGACTAATAATTATTTATTACTATAGCAAATCATTCTAAATGAAACCTGAAAATATTTATTGGGACAAAACAGGTATAATCATGAAGATTTTGTGAAGTTATGGTGAACAGGTGCATACTTGAGAGTATTTGTCTAGTCTGATTTATCTGCCCCATATTTCTCAGTATATGTCATCCCTTACTCCAAATATTTATTAATTCTCACTTATTTAATGATAACTAACCTCCAAATTTCTTCTTCATATTCTCTTTTTCACCATGCATGACATTGTTTTTCATTAAACACAGTGCCAATCATCCCATTCCCTGGGTTGAAAATGTCATTTGTCTAGTTGTGTTAAATATCTTACCCTGCCATTCCAAGACTTTCCACATTATAGCCAACAACCATTCTTTTTGGTCTGTCTCTTCACCAAACACCTGCACAGACCCTGTATTCTAGATCCACACTGTCCAGTTGGGCAGCCATGAGCACATATGGTTATAAGGCATATGAAATATGACTAATCGAACTTGAGATGTGCTGTGAATATATAATACACAACATATTCCAATAACTTAGTGTGAATAATATACAACATATCTAATGATTTTGTATTGAGTACATATTTAAATGTTAATATTGTCAATATATTGAGTCAGATAATATATTATTGAAATTAATTTCACCTGTTTTTAAAAATTTTTATGGACTACTAGAAATGTATAATTACATACATGGATAGCATAGTATTTATTTTTAGACTGAGTTTTTTGTGGAGAAAAGAACAAATGGACATAACTTGGACACATCTTTGTTTTTGTTTCTACTCTTGGGCTTTGTCTTACATTTTCTACATACATTGAGCAAACATTTATTAAGTACCTGCCAGTTACCAGGCATTTTTCTCAATATTGGGAACACCAAGGTGATCAAGAAAGAGAGACAAGGTCTGTCCCTCTTGGAGCTTAATTTTCATGAAATATACAGAAAATAAATCATGGAAACCAACAAATATAATAATTTCAAATTGTGATCAATAGCATGTGAACAGATAGTTCCTAGAGAGCAGGATTACTTTATAGGGTCAACAAAGAAATCTCTATCATTAGGGACATTTGAATGGAGAAGAGAAGAATGAGAGTATTAGTATTCTCTTAATGTGTTTGAAACACACACACAAACACACACGCACACATCATATATGTGAAAATAACTAGTTTGTAATGTAAGTGTGTACATTATGATCAACTGGTAATGATGGTCCAGAGTGCTTTGCTTGACTAGCCACATCTACCAGGGCCCAAAAGAGCTGAACTGCACATAGTACACCATGTATTTTCCCAGGCAGATGTATAACCATGCATATCATATAAAGAAACTATTCAAAAATGTATTTAGTTAATAATAAATGCATTACCAAGTGAGGGTCTGCTCAAAGATTTAAACTCTATGTTTGGCATCAAAAAAAGGAGAAATATAATCTGGAAACACAGTCTATATATTTTTTTAAAAGCTAGGTAATTTCACCAAGTGTAAAAATTAATTAGGTCTGCAGACCTTTAATAAGCCATTTCCTGATTATCATATAAGTGGATGAAAAATTTTTAATTGCATTTAATTTTTTTATTCACCCCAACTTTAGCCAATTCGCTTTTTATCAGTTTACTTTGGGGCATCTGGTTGAGTCTTGAAACATCTGTGAAGGCAGGTGTTCTGCTTCTGCCTTCCAAAAGGATGCACAAATCAATACAGGATCCAGACCGACAGATGGTGTAAGTTAAAAGAAAATCTAAAAGTAGTGTGTGCAGGTGAAGTTAGTATACTCAGTCTGTAACATGTTATAGCAGATATGTCTCTGAGTGACTTTCTTTCTTTCTTTCTTTCTTTCTTTCCATTACTCTGAAAATTGTCAGATTTCTCTCAAGGGCAAATCCCACTGACATTGTTTTTTCATGACATACAGAATCATTGCTGCCATCCAAAAAGAAGTTCCCCCACTAAGTTGTGTGACAGAACTTTCTGAGCCATTAGTTCTACTGTCCCCAGAAAAGCAAAGGTGAGTCTTGGAACTTATGGAGATATTCTCACACTTCTTACATATTTTGGAATCTGTTCATGGCATTTATAAAGGGTTTAATTTCTCTTGCTAATTTGTATGCACATCCTTTTTATAATAGTTATAATAATTTAATCACTTAAAAGTTTCCTCTTTAGTGTAAATCATTACATAGTCATATATCATTAGAACAGATAAACATGTTTTTTACAATGTTACCAAAAATTAATATACTTAATTTATCAGGCAGACCCTAAGTGCCTCTATGTGTCAGACTCTGTGTTAAATGACAGAGATTGCAGGTTTTGAGAGGCATACGCTTCAAGTAATGGGACGAGGGGGTCTACAAGATGGAAAACATAACAAAGCAAGTATAATATGTAACATGGTTCTATAAAACTATCACAAGCAAAATGTTATGAATACATACAGGATGTGTTTCTTCATTTTGCCTGGGATATTCAGAGAAAACTTTGTGAGGAGATAACCAATGTTTGCATTGAAACAGTAGTAAGAATTTACCAAGAAAGACACTTATAAGGGCATCCCAAGACAGCATTGATAGATTGTTAACTCTAAGATTATTTAAAAGCAAAACCAAAACCAAAATAACAATGACAAACAAATCTATCTAAGTTGTTTTGAGACTATTAGACAAGTTGCTGCATGTACAATGATAGGAAATTTAATTGAACAAATACATAAGGCCAAACGGTTAAGGTCACAGTATTTATGGTGTTTCTGCTCCCCAGACACTTCAGGTATATATGGTATTATTATTTTACTTAGGAAAATTTTAGCGGGTATTATTTGGCCAGTATTGTCAAGAGCATGAAAACTATATGTTATTGTGCCCAAACTTTATTCAGAAAAGGATCACGTCACCAAGATTCATAAAGTATTAATACATCAGCTCCAGCCTTCTCCAAATTCTGTACCCTTTTTCCCCCCTCAAAATCTATATAACAAAAGGAACAGATGATCTTTCCAATGCTCCTTGTCTAGGAACCTGGTCTCAGCCTTTGATATTCTGAGTTCTTTATGAAACTGTTACATAAATTAGGTAATAATGGCCCATATACATCAGTGCCTAGGTTGGTTGTTTCTTTCTTTCTTGCAGATTCAGGCCCATTAGCTCAGAAGCCTGCAGGTACACAACTCAAATTTTCATATACCCAACGGTAAAACATAACCCAATACATAGATTTTTAGCCATTTAGAGCCTGCCTGCTTTGCATGCCTCAACCAGCATTGTTGGTTACTGATAAGATAATCCTGTGGTTGAAAGACTCTAAGCCACTCTTGCCCTTCAGAGCTCTCTGACACAGACTCCCTGCCTTGAAGCTGAGCAATATCACCTAAACATAAGATCTTCAATCTTCCTCTCCCCCAGGAGTTCCCTTACCCTCCCTGGGTTCTGGTTCTTTCATAAGCCTTTAGATGATCTCATGTTCTAGAAACTTTGTGTCTCATACATCCTTAAGCAAGCACCACTCAGTAAAGTTCATTGCCTGTTACTATCTCCCTTGGTCCTATCTTTTCCCTTGCTTAGCTTCCTTGTAAAACTTGTATAATCTCAGCTCACCCAGTAAGCTTCGAAGAGCCCAAGTTCATTCAATGTTACTTCTCAATGTATGAGAATTCTATCAAAGCACTGGGGAAGTTATTGGTATTATGCAGCAACAGAAAAAATAACTACGGGATAAATATTCTGCAAAATTTACCTAAGAATGGCTGATGTTACATTTTGACATTTTCCCCTTTTACAATATTTCTATTTTTTTAAGTTTATTTATTTTGAGAGAGAGAGAGAGAGAGAGAGAGTGGGGAAGGGTCACAGGGAGAGAGGGAGAGGGAAAGAGAATACTAAGCAGGCTCTGTGCAAAACCTGACAAATGCTCAAACTCACAAACTGTGAGATCCTGACCTGAGCGAAAGTCAGGCACTTGGCCAAAAGAGCCACCCAGGTGCCCTCTCCTTTAAAAAAAAAAAAAAAAAAAAAGTGTGTGTGTGTGTCTGTGTGTGTGTGTGTGTGTGTGTGAGAGAGAGAGAGAGAGAGAGAGAGAGAGGAGAGAAAGAGAGAGAGAAAGGGAGAGAGGCGTGCATGCATAGGCATGAGCTGGGGAAGGGCAGAAGGGAGAGAGAGAACCCCAAGCAGGCTCCGCGCTGTCAGCAAAGAGCCTGATGTTGGGCTCAAACTCACAAACCATGAGATCATGACCTGAGCCCAAACCAAGAGTTGGATGATTAACTTACTGAGCCAGCCAGGCACCCCAACAATATTTCTCTTTTAATATGAAATATCTTATTATGAATCTTGTTCATCAGCATCAACGTATAAATTTGTGTGTACAAATATTTATTTAGTCAACAGTAAGAAGGATGGAGTAAAGAGGGAGTTAGGAACGAAAGCTCACTGCTCTCGTGGTGGTAAAAAGTGATTGTGTACAAGAGAAGTGTAGTTGGAAGCAAGAAAACTGTTCTGGGACCAAACCAACATGCAATAGGCAAAAACTTTCTAACTTCCAAATCTTATTTTCTAGCAGAAGACTTTCTGGTCAATACCGAGGGATGACCACAATTCAGAAGACAAATTTAATCCATTTTAAGCCCAGTTTGACTCTGGGATGATAGCCTGAAGAATATTTGATTTTTAAAATACCAACACACTACCATTTTACTACAATTGGCTGTCTGAAGATTCTTCAGGAAAGTACCGTGAAGTGGCAAATGAAAAGAACCAAAAAGTAGTGCTCTAGCTTTCTCTATGTTGACAGAGCCAAAGAATCACAATATAGGGATCTGAATTCAATATTACTAAATGCCCAGTTGAGTCATGCACAGGTAAAATAAAGGTATGCCGCTTTGCCACAAAGGACTTTCAAAGATTCTAATAAATCTCCAAGAATGATCACCACTTTTTGTTTTTTTGGTTCTTGGGTTTTTTTGGTACCTGCTACATCCCCTCACTCTAATCCCATTTACCTACATGTATTGAAGTCTTTCACAAGATTTCTTGCAGGTACCAACTGAGACTTAAGAATTCATCCAAGGTCACATCTATAAAAACAGGACTCAAACTTCATGGCTTTCTAATCCAAATGCTGTCCTTAAAAAAAGCACAGGTCTTGATTTCCTAGCAGGGTCTTTGTCATAACAAGTCAAATGGGCCTCTTGCTCCTTCTTGTACAAACCCAAAAAATCCACTCAAAAATTTAACATGTATTGGCCCAACTGGGGAAAAAAAAAGTCAGCATCAATATGCACAGTCTCAACAAGTCGCTTGACTCTTTTCTTGTTCATCTTCTATTTGTTCTTCTGTTCTTGTTTTCCACCTCTCTTCAATCCCTCCCCTGTAAAACATAGTCAACCATCTCTCCGTGTAACATTCCAGATTTCTTTCTCTCTCATGGCCAGTTCTCTGTTTTATTTCCCATTCTATGGTGAAAATCACTCTCTTAAGTCCTTAGATAAAACCAGATCTGTCACATTAAAAAAAATGCATATATAAATAAACTGGAAGAAAAGGAAAGAAGAAAGGAAGGAAGGGAGGGAGGGAGGGAGGGAGGGAGGGAGGGAGGGAGGAAGGAAGGGAGGGAGGGAGGGAGGGAGGGAGGGAGGGAGGAAAGAGGAAGCCTAGAGGGAGGCATGTAATTTGAAAACATCAACAACTGCAGCATTTTATGGTTTTATGATTATTTTTCTATGTTTTCTTATAAAACATACTTAATAACCATAAATTTATTAAAATAAAAATTTATAAAACAAGCTTATACTGTAATGGAGAAGGGAAGCAGAATCTGTATCCTTTTTTTCACAACTGACATGATTGTTTTAATGGACAGTATTCCCCATTCTACTGCAATCAGACACTGACAATATCCCTCTTTGCTGCGATGTTGGGAAATTCTATTGGGATAGTGGACTGAAGAGGAGAGTGGCTTAGATATAGGATGGAAAAGAGATGCATTTTGATAATAATGAGACTAAATACTCTCTTGCTCTCCCCAGAACACATACATAGACACATGTGCATGTATGTATGTAAACACACCACAAAGTCTGTACTTTGTCTAAGGCAACCTGTACTAGCAAGTCTAATATTTTTTGACTCATCTGTCATAAGTAGGGGAGATTAAGAAACTAATGAATAGAAGTTCCTTTCCTGAGCTTTTAGAAAGGGCAGCCAGAGGAGAGGGGTAGAGAAAGAGCCTCTCTAAGGATCGTCCACCATATTTTAAACCTGACTGAGGAGTCTCCAAAGTGAACAAGTGTCAAGTTAATAAGGTGGTGGTAGGCATTGGAGCTTGAAATTATGGGTCACTTTTGATTAAACATTGCTCACAGAAAATAAGCCCTGGCTTTCGGTTGTACAATCCTCACTATCATATGCAAGAATTTAAATGCCAGCACTTATTAAAACTAGCCTGAGCAATAGCTGGGAACCACCTTGGGGATGGTACATTAGGAAAAAAAAGACCTATATTTCTCCTCAAAAATAATTAAAGTCCCACCAATTGACAGGGCAATTGATAGAATTTATTTTAGTATTTTCCTGTGTTTGGCAGAGACAGTACAGGTTAGCAGACAGATCACCAAATATCTAAACTCAATCATATTAACCGTGATTTGGCACAGTGAACCACCATCTCTGAGTCTCTACTTCCTCATTCTGAAATGCTCAGACCCACCTGGATTTGCTCTGAGTATTAAATATGATAACTTACATAAAAGAACTAAATCTCATGCCTGGAACACATCCAATCCTAGGTACGTGGTTCTCAGCAGTAATTTAAGCTTCCATACCAGCACCTGGTATGCAATGAGAACTCAATAAATGGTAGCTACTATTGTTACTTTTTAAGTTATTTATGATTACACTTGTTAGTTATTCTATTATTACTATTCTACTGCTTTACTCAGGATAAGGCAACAGGTTGAGGATTTTTTATAAATGTTATTATAAAGCCCCAAGAAGGAATTGCCTTTGTTCTTGATTCACTTAAATTTTTACATATTTTTATTGATTTTTATATTGAAATTCTCCTCTCAATATGTTTTAACTGTAATCCTTATTTATGGGGCCCAAGACCCTAGCATCTGGTAATAAGTTGGTTATTAAAAGGTGACATGATTTTTTATTAGAAAATCAAAATCAATAAATCATATTTTTTGTCCTTAGCAGAGGTTAAATGAACAAATCATCTACAAAATAAGGTTTTTACACCACTATGAAGCTTATACTTTCAGCAATAAAATGGAGTTTTTTAGCCTTCCACTGTTAGTATATGCTGGAAAACATTATTGGTTTAAATCCAGAGTTGACAAGACGCTATATCAGAATACTGGGGTAATGGCAATTGCAGCATCTTCTGCAAAGAACTGGAGGCTTCCAGGCACAGGAAGAAGGTCCTACTGGGAGATTTCAAATCCAAGATTTGGGGAGAGCTTCAGACACCAGCGTGGAGAGGAGCTGTTTTATATTCAGCCCCTGTAACACTCCAATTAATTTAATCATTTATTCACTCACTCATGTCTCTTTAATGACTAGATTCAATGATGAGTGATTGATTCCTTTATATAGAAAGGCCAATAAAGTCAACTTTCTTTTCCCTTCCCTCCTCTGCTCTCTTCTTCCCCCCTCCCCTATTCCATCCTTCCTTCCTTCTTCTGTTCTCTATCCCCATCTCTTTCTTTCTTTCACCAAGTCCTATACTTGAGATTGTTCAAATAATAAATATTTAAGATGCTTTGAAATCTTATTTTAAAGAAAACTCTATAGTAAATTTTCTCTCATACATATTAGTGAAGTTAATGTTATTGATCACTGAAGCTAAACAGCAATCCCCTGTGTTCATTAAGGGAGGAAAAACAGTGCATAAATCAGGTTACCTTTGGACAAGTGGAACTTGCAGTTGTTGTAGTTGGGACAGTGGGGAAGGGCATTAATCAGGGAAACAGTATGAGTGAACTGTGGAGGATTAACTTATTCATAGACTCGATCCCCAGACAGGCATTAGTGTAATTAACTTGTAAGTAAGTGTGGCAAACCCAAAGTCCTCTGTAACTAGCTGCCATATTCATGGTTCTAACCTGGTGAGATGAGTGGGTAAATTCATCATTAGGATTAGAGGTACCAGTTCTGGAATGCTCAGGGAGAATGCTCAGTTAAAAGCAGCAATGTTGTGGGTATAGAGCCAAGTGCTAGGTATGGGAGAAGGTAAGAAAAAAATAAACAGTTAAGATAAGAAAATACCCCCCCCCCCCACACACACACACAAGCAAAAGAGTCAGAATTAGCAACAACTGGATTCAAGTTAAATCTCATCTCATTAGTCACTGCATGAGTTTAATCATTAGTTAATACTTAGCAGTGTCAGTATCTTCGTCTATAAAATGAAACTAATGTTAATAGCTTCTTATCTGCTTTGTTCAATTTATTTACTAACTACTATGTGCATTTTTCAGAGAGGCCTTTACTATTGTTGGGAAAATGAGATATGTGAACATATACTTAATAATTATATACTGTATAAAAATATGACGTGCCATAAAAGACTATTTGAAAATGACAAAAAAACCCTTTAAAATGTTATTTTCTATACCTTAGTTAAATAAATCTCTGCCATTAAGACAAGGTCAATAACCATGCAAGATATATGTATTCTCTCTCTCTCTCTCTCTCTCTCTCTCTCTCTCTCTCAATTAACTTAATTCTCAACCTACAATGAAACTTAGGGAAAAACTGAATGGATATAAATAGTCAGGAGTAATTGTAGTTACAAATCTGCATCTAGATTCCTGTGTTGTTTCATTTATTAAAACACTTCGGTCTTTGGTTACGATAGAAAAGACAGAGTTTATTATTTTTATTATTTATTTACTTACTTAGAAAGTGTGTGCATGTGAGAGAGAGGGGCAGAGAAAGAGAATATTATTACTCAGGCTCCAGGCTCAGCACAGAAATGGACATGGGGCTAAATCTCATGACCAGGAAATCATGACCTGTGCTGAAATCAAGAGTCAGATGCTTTACCAACTGCATCACCCAGGCACCCCAGTCCTTTTTAAAATTAGAACCAAGTTTGTAGATCTTGGTGGAAATAACTAACAAAATAATTAAGGAAGGTAATGGGAAAATTTTCTACTTTCTGGAGGCAGATCATTTGAGTAAGAGGCTTATTCATCTTGCTACAGTTGCACTACATAATATGAAATTATTTGGCTCAGTATTTTATTCCTGCTTATCTGACATCAGCCACTCTATTTTAAATCCAGTGCTAGTTAATCCCTACAGAAGCTGATATTCTGCTACTCAGATAATGCAAATAAATCCAAACAGCAAATGATTACCCCATGAAACAGATACATATGCCATGGACTATGACCATGTCATAGTCAAGGTATTTCCAGGCAACTGTTAAGGAAAACACAGAATTTCCTGTATTTCCAATGATCTTCTTAAGCGCAGGAAAAATGTTTTATTCAAAGATATGTACATTGTCCTCCATCAACATCTAGTCACCAAAATGATAGATGGTAACAATGATGGTTAATTGTCTTAAAGAAGAATTGCCAAGTACTGATCTTGTTTGATCCCCACATACAAGGTGAAGGCATCACCCGAAAGACATATGTAAAGTAATTAAGAGTCCAAGAACTCTTGTCTGTCAGCATGACAGGACATGAGACATCAGCAGTTGTTCTGGAGTGAGTAAGTGGACAAATCCTTGAGAGTGGCTGAGTTCCTTGTGTATGACAGTCAGTGAATAAGGTGGGCCAGTAAAAAGAAAATGGGTTACATAATCAGTGCGTAGCAAAGTGGCATAATGCAAGAGATTGCATTATGCAGGGCTATCTCTATATTATTCTATATTATTCAGGCTCCTGAGAAAAAATTTAGGGTGAGGTGCATATTTATATAAATAATTTGAACAACCTAAGTTCTAGTAGCCCAATCTGATGTGATCCTGTGAAAGAAATACTGACCAGACAAGCATGCTCACCAGATTGTCCTTTAGAACTGCACCTGGTCACGGTTCTAGGACAACTCCACTGATGCCAAGTCCTGGATATCGTCAGGGCATCAGGTAAACCTCACTTGGAAGAGGTAGTAAGGGAATGGTTGGGAAGGTTGAAGAATATCTTAAAGGAAGGATATAAACAGAGATCCAAGCATCCATGCATTGTGTTCTGATCTCATCACATCCCACTTAGTGGGCACTGCTGCTCTATCTTCTCTTTGGTAGAAAATGTCCAGGAAGCTTACTCCAAAATCTGAGACCTAGAATTTCAATGCCAGGGATAAGGGTTCAGCCACCCTAGATCTAAGGGTGATACTAGGAAGGAACTGTCTGAAAATGTCCCACACTGAGTTCTTTTGCTGAGGGCATATGATAGGTCACATTTTCAAGCAACAAATTTACACTTTTTTCAGTGAACAGAGTATTAATGATATTCAAAGTAATAGGAGGAGCTGTAGTAGCAACAATGGCAATTGTAGGTATAGTAATAATGATTGGATAATACTTAAAATAGAAAGTATTAACCACTTTGGATTGCATAATACTTGTGCTATATGTGCATTCATGAATTTAGTATTTTCAAACATCACCTTGTTACTGATAACCAAGGCTCAGAGAGACAAATTAACTTCCCCAAAGTCACACAAAATATGTAGTAGAGTACTTTATCATCTCAAATCATCACAAGAAGGGTGTGTATAATACCATAAGGTATTTTGAGAGAGAGACCACATTCACATAACTTTAATTATATTATTATAATTGTTCTGTTTTATTATTAGTTATCATTGCTAGTCTCTTACAGTACTTAATTTGTGTGTTAAATATTATCATAGCTATGTATATATAGGGGGAAAACATAGTACATGTTGTTATATGGTGTATATATATATGTGTGTGTGTGTGTGTGTGTGTGTGTATATATATATCTATATATCTATATATATATACACACACACACACACACACACACACACACACATACTTACATACATATATATAACACCAAGTAGGGCTTGGTATTATCTGAGGTTTCAGGCACCCAGTGGGGGTCTTGGAATCTATCCCACGGATAAGGGTGGACTACTATACCACAGGTGGTGGTCTTGCAATTATTTAATGGGCCCCTGTGTACTCTTCATACAGTTAATAATACCTTCATATGGGATTAAGTCCAACTAGACAAAAAAGACACTTAATCTTGTCTTTAGATATTTCTCTTATTGCACCTCCTGCTGAACTATAATCACACCTTAGGTGTTAAGACCCACTGACTCAAGGGAATTTCCTCCAATAGAATATTTTTCTCTTGCTGTAAACAACGGAAGCATTGCTCCCTGAATCTTTAGTATGTTTGATCCAAATGTTCTCTTGACTATTTTTTAAATTTTGTTTAATGTTTATTTTTTAGACAGATAGAGAGACAGAGTGCAAGTGGGGGAGGGACAGAGACAGACAGAGGCACAGAATATGAAGCAGGCTCCAGGCCCTGAGCTGTCAGCACAGAGCCCAATGCAGGGATTCAAACTCATGAACTGTGAGATCATGACCTGAGCCTTAAGGCTCACTTAAGTGAGCACTTAACTGACTGGGCCACTCAGGCACCCCCACCAACCCTTGACTAACTTCTAATGGTCTCTAAGAACCCACTCAGGAGGGCATTATCACTGCCAGAAAATATTTTCTGAATTTTGTATAATGGGCTAGGTACTCCTTATATTCTTAGCATTTTAGCAGCATTCATCAAACTGAATTTTTATTATCAGTTTGCTTATCTCTGCTTTCCACTGGGGTTGAAGTTCCTTGAGGGCAAAGCCTGTTTCATTCGTTTTCCTATGTCTAAAACTAATCTCTTACTCTCTTTGGAACTCACTCTCTTCATCTGCAAAATGATTGTAATGTTCTTTGCTCCTGACAGCTTAGAGAGTGAGGTGGAAAACCAACCTAAGTCAACAGACATAAAATTGGTATATTAACAATGAAAGATCACCTATGTGAAAGGGACTATATTCCAATTCCTAGCATATGGTAGACTCTCAGTAAATGTTGGTTGTTGATAATGCTAAGTGCAGCATAAGCAATATGTGTTTCCTAAGAAGGTTAGTCTCTATTCAGATATTTAGATTCTATCAGGACCTAGAGATAGCAATCCTATCAAAAGGCCATGCATATTTTGGTCTACAAAATCATCAGTAATAAATAAAACATTGTTCTGTTGGCCTGTTGAGGCAATAATTACTCAAAATTAAGAAGTTTCAGCTTGGCTTTCTCCTAAACAGTACAACAACAATTTTGGATCCAAAGATTCTTCTATCATTGTGTTACATATCTCAGTTTTGCATGCATGCATTCACCATTTACTGTGTAATAGACAAGAATCTAAGTCGTGAGGAAACATTTAAAGATCTGAAACTGCCCTTTCTATCAACAGTCCCACTGATACATTGAGGAGATAGGTTGAAAAACAACAAAACTAAAAACAAACAAACAAACAAACAAACAACTCACAGGTAATCAGGGCTCCAAGGTGGGTTTTCATTGGGTGGAATTGTAGAAACAAAAGGGAGAATGTTTCAAAAAGCATTGCAGCAGGAGGCCAGAGCAAGGCCTCACAGAAGGATAACACCTTACATGGATTTAAAAAATGATTGAGAAGGTATAGGAAGAATTTTTTTAAGGATAGGGTCAAGGATTCCAGAGAGACTTTTCCAGCATGTCAAAGTAAAGGTGGCAAAGAGAGACTGCATGAAGCATTTAGCATTTAGGAAAGTACATGAGTTTTTGAACCCAGGACCAAGCATCTATAAGAAATTGTTGTTTATGTGGTGAGACTAGAGAGAGTTTCTGATGCCCTTCTATGGTATCCTGTAAGCAAAGAGGGAAGCCTAGCAGACTTCTCAGCAGAGTTATATGAGCAAGCAAATTATTAGATTTTTACTTAATGAGAGTAGTGAGGGGAATGGGGGATCTAGACATAGGTAAAAAGGCTAGTACACCTGAGGCTTAAAGAATATAATAAAAATCAAGGCTCTAGAAGGCTTATAGTGCTTTTTTTTAAATTTTTAATATAAAATGATTAAATTTTCTGTTATTTATTTTATTAAGGAATCATTTTATGAGTTAAATCTTATAATAAGATTTGTGGTATGCCAACTCTAATCTTTGGGGAGAGGTGCCTGCCTCACTGTGTTAAGAAAGATTATGAGGTTCTAACCAAGCTTCAGGAGAAAAGAAAACTTGATTGAAGGGTAATGTATGTAATGGCCAATGTAAAAAGGGATGGTGACACAGTGAACCATATATTTACATCTCTGTTTTCCATGTATTTTAAATATAATAAAACAGAGATGTTCATGTGTTAGGCATAATGTAGGAATTTCAGAGTTTTCACTGGTCATTCCTTACTGTTCTACCTTACTCTACCTAATAACATATGCCCAATCACCTCCTAGAATATTTAGATCTCTGAAAAATATAGCTTGAAAAGTAGCTTAAAAATGCTGTGGGGTGCTTGGGTGCCTCAGCTGAGTAAGCGTCCAACTTCAGTTCAGTTCATGATCTCTGGGTCCCTGAGTTCCAGCCTGGCATCAGGCTTTGTGCTGACAGCCCAGAGCCTTGAGCCTGCTTCAGATTCTTTGTCTCCTCTCTCTGCCCCTCCCCTGCTTACACTCTTTCTCTCAAAAATAAAATAAACATTAATTTTTAATGCCCTTATTTCATAGATGGGAGAACTATCTTCTGATGGTTTAGTTGCAAATAGCTATTTTCATGAAGATTTACTCAAAACTAGGGTTAATGCATTGTTTTTAACAGATTTTGCAATAACAAAGGATACTAGGTGAAGGATTCTCATCTCAATGATTTTAAAAACACAGCTTCTGACTAATGAAATACCTTACAATTTCTAATTGGTTTAGCTGTCCCTAGTCCATCTTAGGTGAATAATATCATTTAAATATTTTCGGTAATTTTCCTTTAACAGGCTTTTAAACTTAATGTTTCTGCCTTGCTTCAGGACAACATCTTTTAATTGCTCTAAATTATCATGATGTCTGTAGCATTTTCACTGAACATGGATTGATTTCAATTAACTTTCTCACGCTTTTGCATAAAAGCAGTCTTTTTCAATTTGCCTAATTGGATCACACAACCTCTTAGAGCTGAGGAATGACAGTCCTTAAAAGGTTAGAAAAGGAGACACAATCAAGGTTGTTTACTTCCCAATGTCTCCTTTTGGACTTTCCAGTTCTGCTTGATCAAAGAAAGCCATTGGCTAAGAATGTAGGTTAGAAAGTTGAAATAGAGTATCCCACCAATGGAGCCCTTGGTATTTCCCAGATTAATTTTAACTGTACAGGGATGACCAAAAATAATTTGCTATAGTCTGTTCAAACACTTCTGCCATAATTAGAACACTGTCCTTTTTCATCTGCCTGTGCATATGGTAGACACAATAGGCTCTCAATGTCTGTGCTCATCTGTATACATTCCAGGTGGTGGGTAGAAATCTGCTGGTATTTTTACACAGGATGACTCCATTATGACTACTGAGTGTTAAGAGATTGGGGCTGAGAGCACAGTGAAGAGCAATTGTGAAAAAACAGGCAGTACAAAAAAAACAGGAGACCTAGAACCTTGGCCATCACAGGAACTGAAGCAATAGAAGTCAAGGTAGGAAAAAGTAGTTGGTGCAAAACTGAAAGAGTGAATTGAAATGAAAAAAAAGTGAATGTCACAAGGGTAAAGGAAGTTTTTTGTTGTTGTTCAGTTTGGTTTTAGTGGCATGTCTAATGAATTCAAGAGAATCAAATGAAAAAGAAAATACTAAGAATTTAAGGGAGTTAACTCAGAAGACTAGATATAAAATTAGCATGCAAAAAATCAGTTTCTTAAATAAAAAAACAAAGAATAACATAGTGAGGATGAAGACATCTTATTTAACCTCCCATGAAAATATATTACAGTTGTGAGTAAAAAGTGAAAGATTTGTGTGATGACAAAAAAGAATACTCAAATATGTAAAAAAAATGATCATTATTTTGGGGTAAAACTCAATGTTTCAAAGAAATGAACTCTCCTTAAATCAATCTAAAACTTTAACACAATTGTAGAATAGTTATCAGCAGGACTTGGTAATCAGAAATAAACAAGCTGCTTCTAAATAATAAGCATGTAGGAATAGTGAGATAAACGTGGGAAAAATAAGAACACACCTTGTTAAGTAATAAAAGAGATTTAAAAACTATTATATATGTACACATACATATGCTAGTTGGTTATTTTGTTACCTTTAATTAATCAGTAACTAACAGTTAATTATTGACACATTAAAATTACTTATTAGATTACAACCTGATCAATTAATTATATTATTTAAAATTATCAACTCATATCCATTCATCTTTATACCCAATAAATTCCAGATTAATCATGGATTTATATTTAACTAAAAATCAAAACATTACTAAAATAATTGTAAATTATGTTCTTCATTACAAATAGAGATTTTCCTAAGTAAGAAATACATCCCTAAAGTCACTCAATAAAGATTGACAATGGCTACATAAAAATTCAGCATTTCTGTTTTGAAAGACAAACATACCAACAGAAAAATAAAGCTGAAACCAATCAGAAAGTTAGGAAAGTGTCCTGTGTTTGTTGTTGGTAATATGAAAAGTTATATACACCAACTCAAAATTAAAGGAATAAAAACTAAACCAAGAAACAAGATACTATTTTCCCACCTATTTATAAAGATAAACTTTTTCTCGTGCAGGTATGATAAGTATCAACATTAAGTTACATGGAGGCAATAGATCCTATGTATCTAATGCGCAGATATGTATTGAAAACCTCACACAGATCATTAATTTCTGTATGTTTGTAAAGGCAAGAGACTGTGTATTATTTTGCTAGGGTTGCCATAAGAAAATACCACAGAGTTGCTTAAACAATATAAATTCATTGTCTCAGTTCTGAAGGCCAGAGGTCCAAGATCAAGATGACAGAGGTTTGGTTTCTTCTGAAGTCTCTCTCTTTGACTTACAGATGACTGCCTTCTCAGTGTGCCCCCACATGGTCTTGCCTCTGTGTTCCTTGTGTCCCTCTATAGGTCTAAAATCCCTCTTCATTTTAACTGAACTGCCTCTTTAAAGCCCCTGTCTCCAAATACAGTAACATTCTGAGGTCCTGGGTGTTAGGGCTTCAGCATGTGAATTTTGGGAAGACACTTCAGCTCATAACAGACTGTATGTAACCTAACTAGTCATCAATATAGTACTATTTAAATAAATCATGGTGCATCTATACAATAAGTACTGTATAGCCATAATAAATAATCTATGCATGCTGACTTCCAGCACTTTGAAAGATGCATAAGGAAATAAGGTAAATAATAAATAAGGAGAGTAAGGTATGGAAAAGTAAAATATGCTAATGTATTATAAAAGCACAGAGCCAAACAGGCCACAAGTCTATCTTTGGTTTGCTCGCGCTCTCTCGCGCTCTCTCTCTCTCTCTCTCTCACACACACACACACACACACACACACACACCTTTGTCTTATCCTAGGAAGGCTAGATGGAGGACTGATTCAGTTGTAGAGATGACACATATTGTGGCTTAGGCGTGGCAGGGAGACTACTTTGTAGGGCTTATTATTTTTTAAAGTGTAGGCAATATTTTAAAAAGAAAGAATGGAAAAAAATGTTTAAGAGATGGAACGATTCTAAGACTTGTAGCCTGTAGAAAAATTGATGGTGATGCCCTTAACTCAGAAAATTAATGCAGAATTAAAAAATAAAATAAAATGAATGTGTGGAAGTCAGCAGCCATGACACTCAAGCTCTTCTTTCTAAAGACCTTTGCGATGATATTGTTATGGTGTCATCCTTCTGGTATTTCAAGTAATTAAATCTTCTTCAGTAAGGTCATGCCCATGTAATATTGAACTCCATAGTAACGTCAGTCCTATTATATTGAGCCGCCAATGTGTTACTCCACTTGTGAGACCATATTCCGCTAGACTACACTACAGACACATTAAAATATGAGTGGAATATTAATTTGACCATCACTCCACTACAGAATATGTCATCTGTATCTATTGTAATGCATTGTGGCTTTCTTCAGGGGCCTAGAAAACTTTTTGGTATTGTTAATAAGTTTCTGCCGTCTCTTTGATGTCGGTAGATATTTAATTATCAGGGTTGAATGAATTTGGTGCTGCTGAGTGATAGCTAGCTACTCTGTGGAACTGCAGCAGTCCACAAACAAATTAGTTCCCCAGATGTGGAGACTTATAAATAACCACACCAGTGCTGTCTCGGAATAAAGAGAAGACAGGCGCTGTATGCAGTAACTGAGTATTTTCTGAAATGGTGGGAATGGCATTTGGAGGCAGAGAACAGTTTAAGTTTTGCATTTAGAGGAATACTCCTCAAGTAACTTTCTATTTTTAGCCTACTGGCTAATCAGTCATTAATTTGGTAATTTAACTGCATTCAACTCTTCGATATGCCTTGTGTCCATTCTCCAACTCATGGCAAATGCCCTTGTTCAAATAGTTCCTTAACCATCTTCCCTATTCCAGACTCATCCATTGAAATCCTGCTACTAGATTAAAATTTTGTAACAAAATACATCTAATCTTGTACTTCCTTTGCCCAAAGTTACTTCAAGGTTTTCTGTTGGCTAACGGAAAAAAACTCAACTCCTCTGATTCCTTTAACAAACACTTCATAATCTGGTTCGTGTTTTTCTATTATCACCCCCATGCATTTCCTCCTTTGTATTTTATACTCTGGCAGGCCTAAAATATTCTCAGTGTTCTATCTGCATCAAATATATTTTTAGACTACAGAGATCCTGAAGGAACTGTGTTTCAATCGAAGTACCTAACAAACTCTCCCATACTAACTCGATATTTTTTCATTTATTTTTTTCTCTTAAATTTTAACTACTAAAATATGAAAAACTCCAGCCATTAATAACTTAAGAAAATATCTGCAACATTTTACTAAAAGGATACCTACTACAGAAGGAAAGGCATATACAATGGAAGACTAGGTCTAGCTTGGGTTAGCATCATTATACTGTTAGCAGCCTAACTAATGTCACCCTCTTGTCACACTGCCATACTGTCATAGTTGCTGACAGAGCTGACATTCAAGCCTTGGAACATAGGAAAACAAAGTGAGAAAGCTGTTGTATTAATTTTGAGCATAGTGACTCTCGTTGTTTATTTGTTAGGATCTGATTAATGTTTCTGCAGATACAGAAAGTTGTTTTCTTTGGTTTTCCTTAAACTAAAAATGACATTGGCTTCCCATTTATTGACAATCCAGATGTAGGATACCACAGTGATTCAACTATTATCAAGCCCAGGTGGAGTGAAGGAGTCAACTATTGCCTGGAGGCTGGATGAATTTCCTGTATGCAAATAGTCAATGCCTTTTGCTTCATTTTCCGACATTACAAGTGGCCATGGTAATGAGAGAGGGAATAAGATCACTACAACTTAGGTGTGGTATATATGATATTTCTCTTCTCTAGAGTTTGCTGAAAAGGGTTCTAAATTCTATTTGGACTAAGAAAAGAGTTTCCCTGGTTACAAATCTAGCGTGTTTAAGTGTCATAGAGGCATTTAGAGTGACAGATGTCAAGAACATTTGTGCAGTCTTTTGTGAGACAGATTTGAAACAGAAGGTTATAAAATACCAGTTGGGCTTCAGAGCTCCCCATTTCTTCTTGATTATCTGTATGCTATTCTACTTGTGTGCAATAGCCACTCCTGTTTCGATCCTGGCACATTTCTAGTAAGCCTTTGAGCATCAGCGGAACTACTTTCTTTACAAAGCCTCCATTCACTCCCCTACAAAGACGATGTTTTATCGTCCACTATGTCCTTATAGCATCAAAAGATCAATCATCTTATTGCTTATCTTTACATTTGGAGGGGCTTGCATAGTTTCCTGGCATGTCGCAGCTACTCAATGTGCACATTAAATAAATTCTAGAATCACTCAATACACAAGTGAGTTAAAGAATAAATTAGTGAAGATGGGTGAAAACAATTTCTCCTGCTCTAGTGCTATGCTGAAGAAAAGGCAATTACCATAAATACATACAAATGTTGACTAAGTTTGTCAGAGGTAACTGGGATCTCCCTAATCAATGTTTAATTGTTTAGCAATAAGTAACTGAACACTTAAAGTAAATAAAATAAGCAGAAGAGAAGCACAGAGAGAGTAACCAATATAATCTCCAATTGTCAGTCTCTGGGTGGTCTTGAACAAAATGTTTCTGAGCTTACCTCAGGTCTTGTTCTAGGTTATTGGCTATGCACAAGGATAATACAAGAGAAAATACAGAGTATATAGGGTTTCTGTGCTGGAGAGGTAGTTAAGGTTCAGATCTAATTAAGAATAGGAGGGAATAAGTGAGGTGTGAAGTCAAGATTCATTCATGTATGTATTTCTGGGATGTTTCCACCAGCCAAGGAGTGCAGACCCCTGAAATGAAGTAATAAAATCAGAGACAGATGAAATGAAGTGACCGAGAAATGAGACCCTGAGAACTAAACTAAGAGCCGAACAACTTATTTCTGGCACGTAGAGTTTTGCTAACTTCTTATTTAAGGCACTCAGTAAGTGCCTCCCTAGTTTTTTCTGTAGAGTATCCCATAGAAGCTTCTAGCTTTAAAAATAATAGATTTGCTAACAATTTTAGTTTCAAAATCAGGCAAAGCAGATGGACTCAGTGGCAGAAGAGTTTTATTATTGATTATACAAGTTACTGAATTTTCTCCTTTGAAAAAATTTCATCCCACTAAAACTCATTAATTTCACCTGAAAAAGACAGGGTAGTGTGATCGGATTAGCTTATAGCAATGATTAATGATAGTAATCACAGCTAGTATTTATTTGGGGTTTCCTAAGTGACAAGGACTATACTAAGAGTTTCACATTCATTACTTAAAATATTCCTTAGCATAACCCTTTGAATCTGGACCTGATTTAGTATGGCCATTTTATAGATGAAGAAACTGAAGTTAAGGGTAATGTTGGAATTTTAGCTATAAGGAGTTCCTAACTTTGGAGCCCACATCTTTCTTCAGGATCTATTCTGAAAACACCAACCATATATTTTGTGTTTCTTAAAAAAAATCCTGTTCAATTATTCTGATTCATTATCCACATCAATATGTTTTTCATCCTTTGTCTTGATTTTTAACTTGTTCTTGTTTTAAAAGTAGGGCCTCTACATATACCTTTCTGTATGAGTATAAGCAGCTACTGACTTCTCAGAAGTTAACACTGAAAAACGCCAACTTCAATGGCTTGATAACAAAGTTTTTACATTCTTGGTATATTTACAAATTTTGCTAAAATCTATTTTTAGCTAAACAAAGAAATTATTCATAAATATATTGATTATACCATCAAATAATAGAAGCATGAAGATTTTAACCCAGGCATATTTTTCCCAATATAATGTAAATATGTTTTTCAATATCTCAAAAATTATACATTATGCACTGGTGCCTGGGTGTATCAGGAGGTTAAGTGTCTGGCTTTTGGCTTCTGCTCAGGTCATGATCTCACAGTCCCTAGGATGGAGCCCTGGATAAGGCCAGGGGCCGACAGTGCAGAGCCTGCTCGGGATTCTCTCTCTCCCTCTATCTCTGCCAGTCCCCTGCTTGCTCACTTGCTCTCTCTCTCTCAAAATAAACTTAAAAAAATTGTACATTATCCAAAAAAGAATAATTTGCATCATTGGAGCGCAGACAACTAAGTTTATGGTATTTAATACCAAGGCAAACAGGCAGCAGAAATGAGACTTTTTTCTTTTTTAATGTTTATTTATTTTTGAGAGAGAAAGAGACAGAACTCGAGAGGGGAAGGGCCAGAGAGAGAGCGAGACACAGAATCTGAAGCAGGCTCCAGGCTCCAAGCTGTCAACACAGAGCCCGACATGGGGCTCAAACTCACAGACCATGAGATCATGACCTGAGCTGAAGTCAGATGCTTAACTGACTGAGCCACCCAGGCGCCCCAAAAACTAATGTCTTAAACAAAGGTCTTCCAAAAGATTGGTTCTATTCCAGGCCTACTTCTGGTTCAGAAACTTCAAATGTCGACTTCCAGGAATGAATTAGAAAGAAAACTATTTAAGTCAGAGGAAACTCATCCATTCTGGATGTCTGAGCCAAATCTGCTTGGCATTCAGAAGACAGATAGCAAAATGGTGACGGTGTTTGGAAAACCAAGTCCTTTGAGGAATTATCAGAGGAAGTGTAAGTTTCTACCTCCCAGGAAGAGATAGAAGTGTTGAAGTTGCTCTGGAAAACCAGACACAGAAAATAATATGGAAATTTGTGCACTGCACGATGCATCACATCAGAGGGTGGTTTTTCAAACTTAGTATTACTGATATTTGGAGCCAGAAAATTCTTTGTTGTAGGTGCTGTCCTCTTTAGCAGCAACCCTGCCTCTACCCACTAGATGCCAATAGCACCCCACACCCAGCTGTGACAGCACTTTGCCAAATTTCACTACAGGGCAAAGTCTTTCACTGTGCTGCCAATTTAGAGGCTGAATTTCTGACTCCTCTCTAATTCCAAAGCAACACATGTCAATATGTTAAATTTGGTATGATGTATGGGATTTGTTTCAAACTAATAATGTGCTTCCTTTACTATTCTCTCTCCTTTCATGTTTTTTTTTAAATATTCCATAATAAAAACTGGCATTCATTTTAATCCGTTTATAAAACTGTCTCAACAACTGCAAAATAATCGATTCAGAACAGAATGTACTTTGTGTAATCCTTAACAAAGTAACACTAATATAATTAGCAATAAAAAATGGGATGTGGGTAAAATGTTTCTGAGTGCTAATTATCTTATTTGCATAAAAGGGAGTCAATCCATGCTGCCTTAAACATGTAGGGAAAATAATGAGTCTAACCTCTTAATGATTTTAATAATGTATTTTCTTAATTTCTTAGGGATTTTTAAATAAATTAGATTCCTTAATGTGAAAAAAAAATCTTAAGTGTAGCAATACTTTTAGTTTTTCTTCAGATTTTTTTCTCTTAAATTCAAGTAGAACAAGTGAAGTTCATTAATTTAAAATCCCAGTGGGAGTAAATATCTATTTAGCTATTTTTGCATATATCCATACATTTTTCTATCTTCCTTTTTGTCCTTCCAATCACCCATCCATCATTTTTCTTTTCTTTTCTTTTTTAATGTTTATTTATTTTTGAAAGAGAGACAGGGCATGAGCAGGGGGAGGGCAGAGAGAGAGAGGGAGACACAAAATCTGAAGCAGGCTCTAGGCTCTGAGCTGTCAGCACAGAGCTGGACCTGGGGCTCGAACTCGTGAACCACGAGATCATGACCTGAGTGGAAGTTGGATGCTTAGCCAACTGAGCCACCCAGTCGCCCCTAACATTTTTCTTTTTAACCATCCATCCACCCATCCACATTTTTGGTAATATAGATGCTTATATACAACTCTCATTCTTCTCTCTTAGCCTATGCCCCGAAATCCCATATTTCCTATCACATCAAAAGCCAGAAACACATTTGGATGCCCATATCCTCTCTTAAAGTTCCTCATTCCATATATTCTAGGCTTTGCAACTTGACACACTCATATTGCCCCATTTAAGTTTGGCTTTCTGGATACATTTTTATCTCCTGATTTTGAAGAAGTTTACAAAGTTAAAGGTAGAAAATAATCTTAAGGATTATTTAAGTACCAGACCATGACATTCCAGACCTGGCCTTTCAAATATAACAAGCTGCTACCAATCCCTTGAGGGCGGACATTTTGCACTTAGGAGGTACAAATCACTGAGTAAAAGAGTGTGGGAGTGCATAAATGGATATATATTTTATGCATTTATTATGTATGTTCTGTCTCACAGCCAAAGTGATTTGAGGCAGCCTCTGTGTCTGGCTGATAGGCACGGAAAAAGGAAAAACTAATTTTAGACATCTCCTCTTTTAGGGATTGCATCTAACATTGGCCTGTATCAATTAAACTCTGGATGTGTGGGAAATTGTGGGAGAGAGTCCCTTAAGAAATTCTTCATTTAATCACTTAGACAAAAAAAAAAAAAAAAGATTTTTTAATGGGAGTTAATATTGGTAGTTAACTCATATTATTTTTCCCAGATGGTCATACCATATGAGGCATATCTAACAGGGAGACCTCAAGGTATATGGCATCTGATGGCTTTCTTCCTTCATTTCAGTATGTAACCAAGTTTACCCTTATTGTATTTCCTTTGGACATTTCAGTTGGCTTTTATTGGGTGGAAGCAATGTATTCCAGCCCTCCTCGTTCCCTCTTTTATAAAGCTCATTCTCCTTGTGGATGAGAAAAAGTAGAAAAATAAATATGGGATTTAGGTTTTATAGGGATAGACAAGTTAGATCAACATGATAGGAGCAAACCCTTCCTAAATATCTGTCCTATCCAAACGAAGGATTACTTCAGTCAGAGCTTGAGTGGTATGCCATACACAGGGAAGCATTGTGGTATTACAGTAGCAAATAGAGCATCAGGATGCCTCCATTTATGCAAATTACCTTGAAAAAACAATTTACTCTTCATGATGGAGTACCCTGGCCATAGGCAACACACACACACACACACACACACACACACACACACACACACACACACGCCAAAGAAAAAAAACCTGCCTGCATAAGGAAATTGTGCAATCAGTGTCTGCTATAGACAGAAGAAAAACAAGAGAGGAACCTGACAAGAAAAGAAGCAAATTAGCATTTTGGAAGTCTGGAATCAATAGACTTAGACGACGAGTAAAAATTTTCCAGGGCCAGGTGGTCTCAAAATATTAGAAACAGGAATGTCTATTATTTTGTTTTTACATTTTTAGTCTTGTAATATAAACTGATTCTAATGTTCCCAAACCTTCAAGAGAAGGTCCTTACACACAAAGTACTCAATGGCAGAATCATTAGGGGTAAAGAACAGAGTTGCTTTCTTGAGGAGCAAAGCAGTGCTAAAAATGGGACAGTCACGTACAAAAAAAAAAGAATTTCTCTCATTCAGTTGAAGAAAGAAATTAGAAGGATGAATGTGAAGGAAAAATTCAATCAAATCCATAAATTTTCAGAGATGGACACAGAAATTCATCGAAAGGAAGGTAACACCCCAATCCTGTTTTGGTTCAATATCAAAGGACTGTTTGAGGTAACTGATCTCTGAATTATACACTGAGCATCATATAAATCTTTTATAAATGTAAATGAGAGAAAAACTAGATCATCATACTGAATCAGAAACATTACTGGATGAGATTTAGAAAGCGTGGATTTTAATTGAGACCCTGCCACCAATTTTCTCATTGACTTTGGCAAAGTTATGTATCTTTCATGATCTCCAGCTGTAAAATGAGACCATCCAACTAGGTATTCCTTCAAGTCTTTTGAATTCCTACAGGCATTCTGGCATGTGTCAACTGTAGTTAACCCTTAATATGACACAATCAATCTGCCATTGACAGGTTACTACTCCCTCTCAATAGTTCATAAATATTTTCTGTGTTATTTATAGTACTAACATTCATAAAAGAGCTGTCATGAAACATGTGTTGTGAAAAAATAATGTTTTTCTCTTATAGTAGCAATGGATCGGGCTATAAAAGTGATCTCTAAATGAGCAAATCTGATAAAAAGGCATATAATTCTGTATGCTTCATGATCTCCTAGCCATCATACCTATGTGGGGGTTGATTAAGTTTTTTGGACAATGGCCAGCCTCAGAGTTTGGAAGCTGAACAGCTTGCCTCTATTTTAAAGACATCTCACTAGGACACATGTCTGGATGATACCCTTTCCTCTTTTACAGCTACAACTGTCTAATAACATGGCACTTTCTGTAGGCTAGCTCAGCAAATTCTGCTCATTTAAAAAACATCAATCTCCTGGCTGGATTTACCTTTCTTTCAAAGACTGTAATGTGATTGTTTTCATGCTGTGAATTGATAGAGGAAGCATTCAGAGGGGCACTGGGATTCTTAGTGCAAGTAGAAGACTCTATGGTCCTGTCTTTGTCTGACAGGAGAAAACTATTAATTAGCTTGCTTTCTTTTCCATCGTGGTTTCTTTTTCTGATCTCCTAAGAAGCTCAAAAATGGTAAACAGATGCAATATCTGTATCTAGACTATGTCTTAGAGTTCATTGCTTGCTAAAAAGCAGTACCATGGAATGGTCAAGGCAGGAACAAAAAAATTTGGCATCATACAAATGTAGTTTACATCTGGTTCTGCTGCCAGCTGTGTGACCTTGGGCAAACGCTTAACCTCTTAAACCAAGTTTCTAGAGCAGCAAATCAGATACAATGATGGCACTCGCTTCACAGTGTAGTTTAGAATATCAGATAATATATGAACAGTGTTCAGAAAACAGTGCCTGCCACAGCATGACCCTCAATTAACACTAGTTACCATAATTGTTTTTCTTTCTGGCTTTATGTGGATCCCACCATCTTACACAGGTGGATTCAAAATGTCTGACATATAGATACCCTTCAATATATTCTACGTTCCCTTAGCATGGCCATCTTATTTCCTGTCCCCTAGTCAGTTAGCTACCCCAAGGTGAGTCAGGAACTTACTGCTTAGAGTCAATTACATGCTTGACATTAAATACTAAGTTGTCTGACTTTCCAACATGCAAGTCTTACAGAAGTATTTATTCACATGCACAAATCCTAGTCCATATAATTTAGTATAAAATGTAGATCTCTCCAAATGCATTTTTGATCTATCCAAATCCAACCAGTATCTATTGTATTATCATCTGAATGGCACACTTTAAGTAAATAAAATATTTCATGTGCCTAAATACTGTCATTAAAACTTCTCAGTTCCGGGGCGCCTGAGTGGCTCAGTTGGTTGAGCGTCTGACTTCGCCTCAGGTCATGATCTCACAGTTCATGGGTTCGAGCCCCGCGTCTGGCTCCGTGCTGACAGCTCAGAGACCAGAGCCTGCTTCCGATTCTGTGTCTCCCTCTCTCTCCCTGCCCCTCCCCCACTCACACTCTGTCTCTCTCTCCTTCAAAAATAAACATTAAAAAAAAAATTAAAAAAAAAACAAAAAAAACAAAAAACTTCTCAGTTCCTATAACAAACTAATTAGTCCTCTCAGATATTATTTCGCTATTTCAATAATTATACTTATTGCATTTTATTGAAACTGTGTCTTTAACAAGTTTGTCTGGTCTTGGTATTCTTCAAATCATGAGTGATGCTCTATTATCCTTGAATCATCTGTGCCAGTAGCTTAATATAGGTCTCCCCAGCTATCTGAAAGTAGATCACTCCTATGAAAACTTTTATAAACTGAAATGGCATCAAGTGAAAAAGCACTTACCATTAGTTTATAGGGATAAATTTTTGAGGGTTCCCAGATCCAAAAAATAACCTCTCTTAGGCTTTTCTGATACCTTAGGACACATCTCGCTAACAGACACACAAAATAAATTGAGATAAGGCACACATGCTCACAGACACAGTTCAAAGGTATGGCAGCTAGATGCTGAGATGCTGAGCATGGTTCCCAGGGAAGGAGCTTAGCAGTGCAGCTCTCATTGCTCAAAGCATCTCTATAACGGCTCTCTGCAAACCCAGACGTTAAATGACAATAAATTATTTTTGCTTTTTGCCTTTTCCTGTAAAAGCAAAAATCCTCTTTGGATTTGTGTTGTTAGCAAAAACAGGTACTAATACAGGTCTTTCGTAAAAATGAAGTGGCATAACGAAAACTTTTGAAAAGAGGGGATATCTATATATTAGAGGTGAAATAAACCTAGCTATAAAAATCTTAACTCAGAAACCTCAAGTCTAAGAGTTTTCATTCAATTTACTACTTACCTCTAGGCCCTTTTTGTTTTTGATAGTGTGATTAAAGAAAAGACACCGTAGATGATTTTTGTTTGGAGAAGAAATCAACATGATTATGTGTGTAACTGGTCATGTCCAAAACATTCTATGGATGTGATTCATCACGGCTGTTACAGATACCCTTAGCATAGGAAGCAAGATTATTGAACCACAGAATTCTTGGGCAGGAAGATACCTTACATTTTGCTTTTCCCAGTAGTTCTCATACTAATAATAGTAGAATCAAGTACTACTGGGATCACAGTATATTTTCTAAGGCCCAAGAATGTGCATTTTAACATGTTCCCTCAGTGATTCCTTATGCAAAATAAGTTAGAGAAGTACTTATCTTCCACATACTCATGATACAAAGACATGAATGAGATCCAGGAGAGAGAAGATGCTTGGCTAAGATTTCCTTCCCTAAACTCTTTATTCCAAGAACTATTTGTTTTCCTTTTTTTTTTTTTTCTTAATTTGAATTACAGTTTACATACAATGCTATATTCATTTTTTGTGTACAACATACTGATTTGGCAATTCTTTACATTACATAATGTTCACCACATAAGTGTAGTCACCATCTGTCACCATACAATGTTATTAGAATACTATTGACTATATTCTCTATGCTATACTTTTCAACTTCATGACTTATTTATTTTTAATTTTTTTTAATGTTTTTATTTTTGAGACAGAGACAGAGCATGAGCAGGGGAGGAGCACACAGAATCTGAAGCAGACACAGAATCTGAAGCAGGCTCCAGGCTCTGAGCTGTCAGCACAGAGACCAACGCGGGGCTCGAACTCACAGAGTGTGAGATCGTGACCTGAGCTGAAGTCAGAGGCTCAACCGACTGAGCCACCCAGGTGCCCCATGACTTATTTATTTTTTAACTGGATGTGTGTTTATACCTCTTACTCCCCTTCACCAATTTCATCCATCCTCCTCTGGCCTCCTTCTGGCAACCACCACTATGTTCTCGGTATTTATGAAGGTATTTCTGTGTGTGTGTGTGTGTGTGTGTGTGTGTGTGTGTGTGTGTGTGTGTGTGTGTGTTTTAGATTCCACATATAAGCGAAATAACTTGGTATTTGTCTTTCTCTATCTGACTTATTTCACTTAGCATTATAATACCCTCTAGGCCCATCCATGTTGTCACAAATGGCAAAATCTCATTCTTTTTAATGGTTGAATAATATTCCGTGTGTGTGTGTGTGTGTGTGTGTGTGTGTGTGTGTGTGTGATCCATCCATCTACAGATGGATACTTGGGTTGGTTCCATATCTTGGCTACTGTAAATAATGCTGTAATAAACACAGGTGTGCATATATGTTTTTGAATTTAGTGTTTCCATTTAAATTTTTTTTTTAATTTTTATTCATTTTTTGAAAGATGGAGAGAGAGACAGGAGACACAGAATCTGAAGCAGGTTAGCAGCACAGAGCCTGATGCAGGGCTCAAACTCGCAAATGGCAAGATCATGACCTGAGCTGAATTATGACACTTAACCGACTGAGCCACCCAGGCACCCCTTGTGTTTTCATTTTTGAGGTCAATAACCAGCAGTGGAATTGCTGTATCATGTGGTATTTCTATTTTTAGTTTTTTGAGGAAACTCCAAAATGTTTACTACAGTGGATGCACCAATTTATATGCCCAGCACTATTTGGAAAGAACTTGGCCAATAGGAAACATAAACTGTTCCACCTTGTCCTGTCAATTGCTTAGTGTGAGCTGATCAGTCAGATCACATGGTCTGTACCTAAAACATCAGGGAAGACTTCTCATTTATTCTTTCCTAGGATGTAAATTCAAACACAGAATTCAGCATTTTATAATTACTTGGTTAGGCTTAGAATCGATATCTTTAAGAGGAACACACACACACACACACACGCGCTTTAAAGTTTGGGAAACAAAGCAAAATTTTGTTATTGGATTATGTCCTGTCTTTATCAGTCAGACCAATTTGCTCATAAATCTTTGGATAATTGGCTCTGCTGTGTCCTAACTCTGTGAAACCCAGCTCTCTGCAGAGATGCTTTATACAATGTGACCTCCCTAAGGATATTTCTCTGAGTTTTGGTCTTACATGTTCTCTAAAACTTTTCAGCCTAAAAATAATCATAAGAACTGATGGCTAGTCGGAAAATGTGGACTTGAACTGCTCATCATAAAACCATGTTTTAAAGGAACAGTTCTTTTGATTGCAAGGTTGAAATAGCACACTGCAAATTGATGAGTACCAAATACACATTTCAGATTCAGACTTCTTCCCAGACCTGTCTCCAGGATATCTAAACCCCGGGGCAGAGAAGACATTACCTCTCCTTCAAGACTTTATTAATTTTACTTGGCAGAGTCGTTTTCAAAAACACATATGCGATCTGCCTTCTTCCTTTCCTTTCCTCTTTCCCCCCTCTCTTTCTCCCTCTTTTCCTCTTTCTCTTCACGTTTCTTTATGCTTTCTTCCTTTCAGTGTTCCCTATAATTTTAAGCATGAGGTTTAAACTTTTCATTTTTATTATTATTGAGGGAAAATTCATAGAATATAAAATAAACCATTTAAAGTGAACAATGTAGTGGCATTTAGTATATCCACAATATCGTGCAAATACTATCTCTAACTCCAACATATTTACATCACTCAGAAAGGAAACACTATGCCCATTAAACAATTATTCCCTATTAACCCTCTCACTCCAGCCCCTGCAGACAGCAATCTGTCTTCCCTATGGACTTATCTATTATAGACCTTTCAAATAAATGGAATCACATTCTATAGGACCTTCTCTGCCTGAATTCTTTTATCTAGTATAATATTTTTTATATTTATTTATACTGTAGCCATATATCTGTATTCTGTTCCCTTTTTATGGCTGAATAATATTCCTCTGTATGTACATGCTACGATTTGTTTACCTATTCATCTGTTGATGGATATTTGAGTTGTTCCCACATTTTGACTATTATGAGTAGTACAACTACGAACATGGGCATGCACCTCTTTGAGTATCTGTTTTCAATGACTTTGAGTCTATACTTAACAGTGGAATTGCTGGATTATGTGGTAATTTTGTGTTTAACTCTTTGATGAACTGCCAAACTGTTTTCCATAGCAGATGAACCATATTCTACTCCCACCAGCAAAGTACAGGTATTCAAATTTCTCCACATCCTCCCCATGTTATTTCTTCCTTCCCTTCTTTCTTTCTCTTTCTTTCCTTTACTTTCCTTTTTCTTCTTTCTTTCCTTCCCTTCCTTTTCTCCCCCTTAATTCCTTTCCTTCCTTTCCTTTCCTCCTTCCCTTAATTTCCCTTCCTTCTCTGTCTCTGTCTCTCTTCTTTCCTTCTTTCTTTCTTTCCTTCCTTCCTTTCTCTAGTGTAACCACCCTAGGTTGTTTCCTCTGCCTGGGGCATATTTGCTTATATTTCCCCTGACAGTTATTAGTTCTTGGAGATTGATCTCCGATATCAACTTATTTTACATCTTCTCTTTTAGGTTTGGATTGGTTTTCTTTCGAGAAATTATGATATCTCCCTTTATTTAATCATATAATCTTGTTTATGCCATTCTGCATTGTTTTCATTATATTCTTCTCTACTTCCTCTCTCCATTTGATTTTAAACTTCTAAAGGGAAAAATCATCCTCTTTCCTTTATGGAACCACACTTCCCAAATTTGATCATGGCACAGTCATCTTTATACTCTAAGTCTTTACATAACATTTACAGGATGTTCAAAATTTGAACATGGCTTACAACGCTGTGTTCTAGCCCTGCATCCCTTACCCTTTCCCACTTCTACACAATTCCCATTTTCTTTCCTTGCCTTCTTTTTCTTTCTTTTTCTCTCTAATTTTCCATTTGCCCCCTCTTCTCTCCTCTCTTCTCTGAGTCTTAGCCTGCCATCACTCACTCTTGTCACCTCACTCAGTGGTTCTCTCTTGTGCAATCTCTCATCCTCTCTGCAACATACACTCCCTTTTAGTTCTTCCAGTGCCCTTTTGCCCTTTGTCCCTCTATTCACCCCTATTTCCTAAACTAAGAAAGCCATCTCCCATCCCACCTCCTACACAGTTGACTATTTAGCATACTGCACATCTCAACATGTGCTATCTAAGGGATGCCTCTTCTGAAATCTTAGACAAATTCCTTTCTGATATTCCTTCTCAAAGTTGTGCATCGACTCATTTTTAAGATCCTCTCTTGAGAAAAATCTATAAGTTAGGCTTCAGCCAAATTGTGAAGAGGTACACAGTTTTCTTTCCTATAAGGCAAATGGGTTGTGGGATTCGGGGTACAACACTGAACATACTGAAATAAAACAATAACCAAATGATATAAGGCACCTCAAACGTGCTCTGCAAAGGAGTAAGGTGAATGCCAGATTTTATGTCATTATCTCTTGACTCTGTTCATCCAATTATTCTTCACAGGTACATGGTAAAGTTAGTGTCACTTCAATGGTAGCATGGGGGATATACCATTAATTCAATAATAAGGTTAAAAATCCTAATTTCTTTTCATTTGACCTCTATTACACCTATCACCAACTATTTATGGAGGGTTCTAAAGAGAAACAAGAAGAAATGTGTACTTATTTAAGAGTTAAAGGTTTAGTACGTCAGTGATACCATTCAAATAACTTTTGAAAAACAGTTTTGTCTAAGAAGTCATTCATTTAACTTATGATCCTTATGACACACACAATAAGAAACACTTACAGAAACTATTAACCAAACAATAAAAGAGACATTTGTACTAAGGGTCTAGGAAACAATCCGAAAACAGACAGACCCAAGAGGTACATACGGTTCACCATCCCTCCCTCTCCCTCCATCCCTCCCTCCCTCTGGGTACTGCCCTAAGTCTATACCAGCAGCAACTGGGGATAAGATCAAAGTCACTCGCAAGCAGAAAACTGCATCAAGTTTTTGTTCCACAGACCTGGTGGCATTCCAAAAGTCATTTGTCTCCATACTGGTTATTCCTGTCCTAGCTGTCACATTGGCATTGGAAGGTGACAAAAAACAAACTAAAACATCATGTGTTTTTGCCCTTTATGCAGTTGATTCTTTATTATTTTTTATTTATTATTTTTTAATGATTATTTCCAGTCTGTTAGTTTACCCCAAAACAAACAGCGCTACTTCTCAGTGACAATGAATACAGAAAATTATAGGAACTCAGGCAGACCAAACTTTTCTCCCAGATTATACTAAAACTGCCTACAGAAGGAAGTATTTATACACTATTCACTTGCTGTATGCAGACATTATTGATGGTGAAGTCATTTACAATGTTCCATTCAAACTTCACAATAAGTCTATAAGGTATAAACCATACCTTATATTTACATGAGTGTTTAAGGTGAACTTTAGATAAGTTATAACAGCACAAAGTTAACATAGCTCCATCTAACTCCCAAGCATGCCATACTGGAGAGTCCCATAAAGTCATTAAATAAACTTCATTCGCTGAAAAAAATCTAAAGTTATTATTCTGAAACAGGATTATAGTTACTTTAAGTGATAGCAAGACTTTTAAAGTAAACAGGTGATTAAGAAGGGTGCTGGCTATGTATTTTTCTTTTTTTAAAATTATTTTTTAATGTTTATTTATTTTTGAAAGAGAGAGACAGACAGAGACAGAGTGGGGAAGGGGCAGAGGGAGAGAAGGAGACACAGAATCCAAAGCAGGCTCCAAGCTTTGAGCCATCAGCACAGAGCCTGATGCAGGGCTCAAACCCACATGCCGTGAGATCATGACCTGAGCTGAAGTGGACACTTAACCGATTGAGCCACCCAGGCGCCCCTATGTATTTATTTTCTGATCCACTGCCATATACATCTCCAATATTAAAGGAGTCAGCAATATGGAGCTACAATATTACATTCTAGTGACAAAAACAAATTACACTTAAACTATGCACATCACTTTACCATCCAATGACATAATATTTAGGGAGTTACCATTAAGTAAGTCTCTTTGGAATAAATTCCAGACAATTTTCACTTTCCCATTATGCCACTAAGAAGAGGCACTGGCTCTTGAATTTAATATACTGGGATATTTTCTAAGGTTTAGTTTCATTTCAGAAAGACAACATGCCAACAATTCACCAAAATACTTGATTCATTGTGTCTTGCAAGTAGGCGTGCAACGCTCATTTGGGGGAAAACAAACAAACAAACAAAAAGTCTTCATGGTAATGTGTTTGGATCCATTATAAAGCAAACAGATATAAAACTGGGTGGCTGTGGATACCTTTTTATTGGATTAAAACAATGCAAACTGCACACTGTGTCTAAATGTTTAATATAAACATTTACACTGAATATATTTGCAGATCAACAGCTGCTCAAACAAAAGCAGCAAATCTAATGGATTTCATAGTTGAAACCCCCAATCAGAATGGAGTTCACATTCACCACTCATGGCTTACTCAGTTGTGCTTCTGTATTGCCCTTTGGAACACAATGATTATCTAATTTTAATCACCTTCCAAGGAGCAATCAAAGCCAAGATACTTGCTCATGTTTCCAGACCAAATGAAGTGCAGGGCAATTAGTTTTATTCTCCAAACTCCAATTATTACTACTGATATGAAATAATGCTTTACTGTCATAATGCAATTATGCTATGTGTTCCCATTTTGAATGAATATATACCAAAACATTTCAAAGGCATCTGAATTCTCTATTCCTGTTCTAGGTACAATTGAAAGCATTTCAATTAAGGACACTTATAAACCTTTAATCATAAATTGAACATCTTCTTTTGTGAAAGATCAAGAACTCCATGAACTAAACTGATTTATAATTTTAGCGGAACTTTAATCTCAGACAAGGAAGCTGGTGTGTGGGAGCCAGTCACTTAGTAAGTACAGATAGCACATGTATCTCGGTTCAGCTATGTTATGTTTTACTATTCATTGTGCACATAATCATCTTGGGAAAGCGGTGATAACCAAGTTTCTTTGTAAAAAATGATAAACATCAAAAGAAAATCAAGATATCTCCATAAGTAACAATACTCCAATAAGAAATAGTAGTACCTTTACCCTCAGCAACCTACCTCATCCCACTACAACAGGGGAAACCATAAATTATCGCAGTATTAAGTTAGTTATTTGTAAAGGTAGTATATTCATCATAAATGGCAAAGCTATAATAAATGAGATTAAATGAAGCTATAATTATTCAGTTTTATAGAACACCCCTTTGAGGATGATTTTTGGATCTGGCTAGTCTCACAGGCTCGTCACAGAAGAAGGACATTAAGTTAGACTCTTATAGAAGGCACAGTGCAGTAACTCTTTTGTGTTTCCTCAGTATTTTTAAGTTGGAAGACTTAATATGTTAGAAATGACTAATCTTGGGGCGCCTGGGTGGCTCAATCGGTTCAGCATCCGACTTCAGCTCAGGTTGTGATCTCGTGGTCCATGAGTTTGAGCCCCGCGTCAGGCTCTGTGCTGACAGCTCAGAGCCTGGAGCCTGTTTCAGATTCTGTGTGTCTCTCTCTCTGACCCTCCCCCATTCATGTTCTGTCTCTCTCTGTCTCAAAAATAAATAAAGGTTAAAAAAAAATTAAAAAAAAAAAGACTAATCTTACTCACTTGGGTTTCACCTACATTCCATCTTATTCCAAATGTAGTTAGTGCATTTACCCCAAAATAAAATATTTTGACTTCTTTTCTTTATTTGATCTATGGACAAAGCACTGTGTTTCTTGGATAAATACTGACATAAACAGTCTAAATAATAAACATATACAACTTTATAAATACTTATATAAACAGCCTAAATAATAAACATGTACTTTATGATGCCTTTCTTCTCATCCTGGAAATTAAGAAATTCCACAGCTACCCTGCTGCCGAAATTCTTTTATTTTACACACGTATATTTTTTGATAAAGTATTCTTACAAATACTCCTACAACTGCTGTATCTTTATGTTCAATCCTCTTGTCCACTTTCCGTCTCCCTTTCAAAATGCTGACAAAATATTTCTCCCAGAATATCATTTTTTTATCATGGAATTTCCCAGCTCACAAATTTTAATGGCCCTATAATGTTGACTCTCAGAAATTCAAGCAGTTTATTGTTGTTATTTGCTTTGCTTTAAATAAAAATCAATCTCTTTAAATTATTTAAGCTCAAATGTCATCAACACTAAGAAGGGGGGAGTATCAGAAACTGCACTTCATATACACCTCCTCACTCCTTGGAGCTGTGCCAAATGCCTTAGAGATACCATCACATCATCTTCCTAATAACCCTGAGATGTGGAGGAGGGAGATAAGACATAGCCAATTTACCTGTAAGTGTCAACATTTTGGTTTCAGCTAGTCCCTTAGACTCCAAAAGTGGTGTGTTTATGTGAATGAGAGCAAAGGAAAAAAAGAAAAAGTTGTATGGAGATTCATGGATAAGGTAAGTTGCTGGGAGTACAAAACCCTGATGTTCTATTCTCCCATACTAATACAACAGAGACCTTGTGGATTGTTACTGTTTAAAGACCACTGATGCAGGGGCTCCTGGGTGGCTCAGCTGGTTGAGCATCTGACTTCGGCTCAGGTCATGATCTCACAGTTTGTGAGTTTGAGCCCCGCGCTGGGCTCTGTGCTGACAGCTTGGAGCCTGGAAATGGCTTCAGATTCTGTGTCTCCCTCTCTCTCTCTGCCCCTAACCCAGTCGCATTCTGTCTCTGTCTCTCTCAAAAAATAAAATAAACATTAAAAAAATTAAAAAAAAAAAAAAAAGACCACTGATGCAATGCCATGCCTACTCACACACATGACTCTGAGTTTCATTTTCAGCTTATGTCAAGCCCAGTCCTACCATATCTCTTGGAGTGTAGGCCTCAGACTGCTGGCTAACTCTGGACTGCCAATAACTCCCAGAGACTTGGCCTGTGTCCAAAAAGCAGGTGCTATTGAGAGCAACTAGTATTACTTCAGAGATCGCTGCATATTGGTATTCTAAATAAATATCTGCTACTGACTTTTTTATAGATTATGTTTACTCAGATCCTTGTCTAGACATGACCACCAGAAAGAAAGCAATTTCATAGTACGTATTTATAGATATTAGTCATTATTTCATTTTCTAACAAACATTTAAATTGATACCACATGGCAGGATATTTTCAATAAGCTTGGGGCTCTAAAGGTGAGACACATTCCCTACACCAAATATTTCATCACAATAATTGAAATTAGTGATTTTGAAGGTATTCTCCTGGGAGTATTAGAGGTTCAACAAAATGCCTTGATCTTTGTCCTTTGCTTTTTTTTTTATTTATAAATATCAAAGATTTAAATATATAACAAATGGAAATAAAGACAAAGATAAATGGAACTATATCTATGGGATGGAAAATTATGTAATCATGACTAATGCTCACAAAATTCTCATAATATGGGAATTTGTATGCATTACGTTAATGTTATTAAAATATATAATTATATTTATATATACATAAATTTTATATATCAACATATGCATAAAAGGAAATTATACATAAACTATATGAAATTATTAAAAATTATTCTCTGTGATAGACCATGAATGAATTACTTATAGTTATTTTTATGAATTTTTCTAATTCCAGAAATAATGATATATTTTCTTTCTGAAAAAGAAAAATTATAAAAATATAACAATAATGAAAATAAACTACCCTACCTTCTTGTGTACACCAACTGTCACTATTATTTTTCTAAATATTTTATGTATTTATTTTGAGAGGGAGAGAGAGGGAAGGGCAGAGAAAGAGGAGAGAAAGAGAATCCCAAGTAGGCTCCATGCTGTCAGCACAGAGCCCTATGTGGGGCTCAGTCCCACAAACCATGAGATAAAGACTTGAACCAAAATCAAGAATCAGACATTTAATTGACTCAGCCACCCAGAATCCCAATTAGATCTCAATTAGGGTTCTCAGCCACCCATTAGATCCCAACAAGTCTGCTTCCTTTGAACAATATCTCCCCATTTCTCCCTGGCAACCACCATTCTGACTATTTCAACTTTTTTAGATCTCAAATATTGCTGAGACCATACAGTATTTGTCTTTCTCTGGCTTATTTTACTTAGCATAATGCCCTCAAAGTTCATCCATGTTATTGCAAACAGCAGAATTTCCTTTTTCTCATGACTGAGTAACATTCCATGGCTTATATATATCACATCTTCTCTATCCATTCATCCATCAATGGACAGTTACGATGTTTCCATATCTTGAGTATTATGAGTAACACTGCAAAAAACATGAGAGTGTACATATCTCTTTGAGATTCTGTTTCCAATTCCTAGATCATATTGTGTTTTTTTGATGGTTTCTTTTATTGTATTGAAGCTTTTTACTTTGATATAGCCCCACTTGTTTATTTTTGCTCTTGTAGCCTGTGCTTTTGGCATCATAACCAAAAAATAATTTCCAAGACAAATGTCAAACTTTCCCAAAGTCTCTTTGAGGAACTTTATGCTTTAGCATCTTTCATTTAAGTATTTGAGGAAGATTTTTTGAGTTGTGTAAGATAAGGTCCATTCATCTTCATATTTTTGCTTGTGATTATAGTTTTCCCAATACCTTTTATTGAAGAGATTATGCTTTCCCCATTGTGTATTCTTGATCTTGCTAAAGATCAGTTGATCATATATAAGGGAGTTTATTTCTGGGCTCTCTATTCTGTCCCAATGATCTATGAGTCTATTTTATGCCAGTACCATACCATTCTAATTACTACCGCTTTAAAGTATAGTTTGAAATCAGGAAGTGTGATGCCTCCAGATTTGTTCTTCTTTCTCAAGAATGCTTTGGCTATTCAGGGTCTTTTGTGATTCCATACCAACTTTTTTGTTTTTGTTTTTGTTTTTCCTAGTTTTGAGAAAATTGTCCTTGGGATTTTGATTGGGACAGCATTAACTCTGTAGATCACTTTTGGTTGTATGGGCATTTTCACAGTACAAATCCTTCTAGTATATGAATACAGGGTATCATTCAATTTATTTATGTCTTCAATTTCTTTCATCAATGTTTTATACTTTCATTGTATACATCTTTCACTTCCTTGGGTAAATGTATTCCTAAGTATTTTATTCTTTTCAATGCCCTTATAAGTAGGAATGTTCCCTTAATTTCTTTTACAGATAGCTTGCTGTCCATGTATAGAAATACAACTTATTTCTTTATGTTGATTTTCTATCCTGTAACTTTACTGAATTCATTTATTAGGTCTCTCTGGTAGGGTAATGCCACTGGTTGGACTCTGAAATTGAGTGGATCCATAGGTTGGAATCCACAATCACTCAGTCAAGTGGAGCCCCAGGTTATGCTTTCCAGAGGCCTGTGGCTGCTGGCTGGGATTTGCCTTCAGGCAAGGCTGCAGGGTGGTCCCTGCAATTGATTAGAGCCACAGGCTATTCCCTATATAGTCCATCAGGATCACTCCTTGGATTCTCCTCCCAGGCAGTGCTGCTGGCTGTTCTCCCTCCTAGGTTCAGGTTACTACCAGGCTGTCAGTTCAGGCAGGTCAGTTGGGCAGGGTTGCTGATAGACTGGAATCTGTATCTTTCAGTTGGGTGGTAGTAGGGGCTGGGCTCCATGATCTGAATGATCAGGTGGGGTTACCGTCTGGGCTCTCTGGCCCCTCAAAACTTTGGGATGTGCTTCTTAGTTTGGCGGGTTCACAGTTAGCTCTCTGCCTAAGCAGAGCCTTAGGCTGAGATCTGCAATAGGACAGGGTTGCTGTCTGAATGGGCTATATGTTCTACAGCTGGGCAGGGTCTCTGGCTTGGCTCCCTGCATGGGTGGGACCAGCAGCTGTACTCTGCTGCTGGGCTGGACTGCTGGCTGGAAATCCCAGCCAGGCAGAACTGCCAACTGTGCTCTTTAGCAAAACAGGACCTCAGGCTTGGCTCCATGGGTGGGCCAAATGGCTGGGTGGGCTCAATGGCCAGGTGACACTGCCAGCAGGGATGCAGTGTGACTACTGGTCACTGTGAGTCTTGCCCCCCACTTCTTTGTTCTTAGCTCAACCTAGATATTCTAGCCTTACCACTTCCTCCTTGATCCCCATAAGAACTGGACAGACCTCTTAGGAAGTAGCTTGAAATGCTGTGGAAGCTGGATATCCACTGGGTGCTCTCTGTTCTCCGCTGGAAAACCGTTGGCCCAGAGAGTCCCTCTTAGTGTGGCTTTGTTTCAGCCTCAGGAAGGGGTGATGCCAAGTGAAACTGTTCCTTGTACCCTTCTAATGAGGCTTTTCTTGTATTTTGTGGTCCAAAGGGACCCTTTACCTTCACCCTGGGTTCTGGGATTTTTAAAAAGTCATTATTTTGTGGATAATTGCTTGTTGCTCTTTCTATGGCTGGTGGCTATAGCCAGGGACCTCCTATTCTACCACCTTACTGACATCTCAGTCAATATGTATATTTTAGTTGGATACATAGCCAAGCAGACATTATCATTATGACTATAATGGAAATACAGAAAAGTATTTGTAGTCAAACACAGAAAAGGCAGCATTAGCAGAAACATCAGAGATAAGTATTTTTTTGAGGGGAAATGTATAGAATTTATTATTTTCAAGCAACTAAGAATCTCTTAAAGAAAAAGCAAGCAAAATTTAGGCCAGTTCTTTAAGAACATGATGGAAATGGTGAAGAAATGACTGAAGCTTATTAACCTATTAAGAAAAATGGAGGAAGACACTGTCTTCCACTGTGCACTTGTCAGAGCTCATCACTCATGACATACTCAACAGCAAACTAAAGACAACCAGAGCAGGCGAGATTTGCAGAATGCCTTTATTCATGCATGGCTTCTATAGCAGTTACTAAGAGTAAGTTATTGGAAGTAGTAGGCCACCCCCTTCCCCTTGTCAGCCCTAATAGTTTAACAGTGGATGGACAGGATTTTAAAGATTTCTTTAAGACAGTGAACGAATTGACCTTCTGTTAAGTAATAAAGGAGATGATCATGGATGAAGTAAAATACCCTGAAGCAGTCTTAAAGATAACTTGCAGGCCTGGCAAAGGTAAAGTGCTTCCTCCTTGTAGTTTGTTAACACAGTTCTCAAGACACGACCAAAGCACCAGCCACCTTTTATATACGCAGGCTCTGCTCTACTGTACTTGCCCAGGGACAGAAAGGCGATTTTCCAGGGCATCACAGACAGTAGCCATTTGGAAGTGCTGCTAGGAAAAGAAAGGGGTCTAACTGACAAAGGATATCACATGTCCTCAGAGTTTTATACTTATAAGACATTGCTCTAGGTAAACTAAGCAAACTCATTATTTCCAGTTCTTCGTCTAATAATTTTAGATGTGGCTTAATTACTCTAGATTTGAGGAGATGTTCCATTATAACATCCTAAAGTAAATCTTTATTCCTTCATGTCAAAGGTGACGTTAAAAACATTGATTGAAAACCTATTATGTGTCAGAGTTTTACGAGTTTGCTCCTTCCAGCCTCACAACCATTCCTTGGGGTTCACATTATTTTAAAGAAAAATGGCATCCAGGGAGAGGACCTGAGGGTCACGAACATGTCACGTGTAGATCTTACAGGTGAGATATGAAACCAGTTGCCTCTGATGCTAAAATGAATAGGCTTTCAACCATATTACACTTCCAGAGTCAGGTTTACATGTGTGCTGCAAGAATAATTAATTTATTTAAATAATTTTTTTTAATGTTTATTTTATTTTTGAGAGAGACAGAGACAGAATGTGAGTGGGTTAAGGGCAGAGAGAGAGGGAGACATAGAAGCAGAAGCAGGCTCCAGGCTCCGAGCTGTCAGCACTGAGCCTGACGTGGGGCTCGAACTCACGAGCTGTGAGGTCATGACCTGAGCTGAAGTCAGACGCTCAACTGACTGAGCCACCCAGGCGCCCCTATAATTAATTTATTTTAAAATAAACTCTCATGTGTGAATTATATTAATTTTACACTATCAAAACATGTTTTTTTATACTGGCATTTTAATGTGAACTTTCTCAATTCATCAAATAATTAACATCTTATAGATGCAAGCCAACTGTAGACAGAACATTGAGCACATCTTATCTGTCAAGGTAATTTATATGGTTTATTTAAGGTATCAGGAACCATAAAACCATATTTACATTCAAGTTCTCCTTGATTATAGAAACAGTTATCAAAAAAAAAAAAAAAAAGAATAATGGTACTGCTTTATTTATGAGACAATCAAACTAAGGTAAACCTGATCAGAGGAGATGATGTAGGAGGTATTAGATTATCATACTAATGTTCTGGACTTAGTATCAATCACATAGGTTTGAAATTCATCTTTACCACTAATTGGGTATCCTCAGAAGACTCAGTTAAGCTTCCTGAGCTTCAGTTTCCTCATCTGAAAAGTAGAGGTAATAATGGCTAACTTGCAAGGTTGTTACAAATGAAAAAAAAAAAAAAAATGTGTAGCAGAATAAAGGATTCACAACAGGAGCATAACTTGTGTTAATAATTAATGCGAAGTTCAGTTAAAAATCCATGAAAATCTTCCTTGACTATGCCTTTCTGTGTTTCACTCATTCAACACATTTTTGTTGACTGTCTACATTTATGAAGCATATTAGTCTACCAGAGCTTCCAGCACAAAATACCACAGACTTAGTGGCTTAAACAACAAAATTTTATTTCTCATAGTTCTAGAGGCTAGAACCAAAATAATATTTTGGCTGGTTTGGTTTCTCCTGAGACCTCTCTCCTTGATTTGCAAATGTCTGCCTTCCCTCTGTGTCCTCCCATGGTCTTTCCTCTGTGCACACCTATCTGGTGTTTCCTTCTCTTTTTATAAGGACACCAGTCATATTGGATCAGGGTCCATTTAATTTTAATCACCATTTTAAAGTCCCCATCTCCATACAGTCACATTCTGAAATACTGAAGGTTAAGACGTCAACCTCTGAATTTTGCAGGGACACAATTCGACCCATAACACCAAGCATTAGGGTAGAGGATTGAAGAAATTATGTACAAAATGGATGTGTTATTCTCCCTCATGGAATTTTAGTTTGGTTGAAGTACAAATGAACTAAAAGGCCATTATAACACGATATGATACATTTCTGTAGGGGAATCACATGTTGAGTGAAAGCAGTGAGTTGGACCACTTTGCTTAGATTTGTGGGTCAAGAGAAGACAGCTATGGAATTTCTCCTACATTGATAACATATATAGAAATAGAAGTCAGCTTTGCAAAGGTAAGAGGGATAAAGGGTATTCCTGGCACAGATGACAATGAGTACAAAGCACCCGAATTGAGAATATGCATTTGAGAAGCTGAAGGGAGACAGAAGGTTAAGGGAAGAGAAAAGAAGAGTAGGCAGAGATAAAAAACATGGCACAGTCGTAATAGTCCTTTCAAGCTAAATCAGGGCTTTTGACTTTATCCTAAGGGCACTGACAACCTCGTAAAAATATATGAGATAAGAGGAACACATTACCAGGTTTGTATTTTAGAAAATGGGACTGAGAGACAAAAATGAAATCAGAGGCCAGTTATGAAATTGTTCCAGTAAGCCAACCACAATGACCTAGCACATGGAAATATCAAAAGGTATGAAACAAGTTGATAAATTTGTGAGCTATGTATAAGAATTCATACTTGGATTGGGTCGGAGGTGGTGGTGAGAGAGACTTCGTAAGAATCTGAGATGTGTGTCAAGATCTGGACTTGAACACATCAGTGGGTAGTAGTCATATTGCCTGCAAGGGAGTACTGAAATGAATGTCATAGGAATGACACATTTTGTTTGAGATGTACCATTTTTCAAATGGATACCTAATTGAAGATGACAAAGATACATTAGGTTCTCCGGGGTGGGGTTGCTGCTATGTGTACTTTACTAGACCACTTTCAACCAAATTCAGCTCTATTATTTCTAAGGTAAAAGTCATTTATGTCAAGTCTTAATTTTTCTAAGACACAACTAACTACCACTAGCTTTCTTTTACCTTCTTTAGAGAAATGTTGGATGATAAGAGGCAACCAGTTTGACCTTTTTGACCATTATTTCATTGTTTTATGAATTAATCTTCAAGTAATAGTTCAGTTCAGCTTAAAATATGTCATGGGCCAGAGTATATGGCCCATGTTATGGACCCATCAATGGATGAATGGATCAGCAATGGATGAATGGATAAACAAAATGTGGTATATACCTATCATGGAATAGCATTCAGCCTTAAATAGCAATGCAATTTTGATACATGCTGTAATAGGGATGAACCCTGAAGACACTATGCTAACTGAAATAAACTAATCACAAAAGGACAAATACTGCATGATTCCACTACAAAAGGTATCTAGAGTAGTCAAATTCATAAGACACAGAAAATAGAATAACTGTTTTAAGAAGCAGGGGAGAAAGAGAGGAATGGGGCTTTATCGTTTAATGGTTACAGAATTTCACTTTTGCAAGATGAGAAAAATTCTGGAGATGGATGGTGGTAATGGCTGCACAGCAATGAGAGTATATTTCAAGTCAGTGAAATGTACACTTAAACACGGTTAAGATGGTCAATTTGAAGTTAAGTATATTTTCCTACAATTAAAAAATTTAAAAAAGTAACTGTATAGGATTTCCTTATAGATTAAATTAAAAAGCAAAAGTGATGGGGTGCCTCGGTGGCTCGGTCGGTTACGCATCCGACTTCGGCTCAGGTCATGATCTCACAGTCCGTGAGTTCGAGCCCCGCGTCGGGCTCTGGGCTGATGGCTCGGAGCCTGGAGCCTGCTTCGGATTCTGTGTCTCCCTCTCTCTCTGCCCCTCCCCCGTTCATGCTCTCTCTCTGTCTCAAAAATAAATAAAATAAATAAATAAATAAAAATAAATAAAAAAAAATAAAAAGCAAAAGTGTCAGTATGGCATAGGGCAAGTACGTGACATCAACACTCCATAATGCAATCAGCAACCGGGAATGTTATCAATATATAAAAAGGTCACATTATCTTTCATGCACACAATTTGCACTTCTTTGGTTTTTTTGACAAAAACAATATTATGCAACAAATGTCAACTTTCCAGCACAGATGGAGAGTTATAAACCCTGAGATCTTCTCCCTGTCCCCACTAAGAGAAGCACAACAATTAGATGCTGAGATTAGAGTTTACTAAGATTTGGGTGCAGGAAAAAGAAAAAGAATAAAATAAAAGTCAATTTATAAACAGTATTGTTATGTCTGTAATTTATATAAATATTTCAGAGGATATTTAGAAAAAGCCCTTTGGTAATGAGTTTCAATACATCAAAGCAGAAATAAACACATATGTTCACAGTGTCTCAGAGAATAATACAAATAAATTATTACAAAATGAGAAAAAGATTGATTGGACTGATACTCTTTGAGGCTGCTGTTTCTTTTTGGTTAACTCAATTTATTACATGAAGTTGCTTGAAACTTCTTAAAAAGTCTGCTTAATATTAGCTTGTTAAATATTGTCATAAATGTTTTAGAGTTTGGTTATTGCTTTCTTCAGATCCATAACCTTGCTTTAATAACCCACATATATTCACATCCACTTAGCAGACACATTACATTGTGTCATTAAGTTACACAATGAGTATAATTGCTTTACTTCCTACTAGGATTCTCTCCTAGGTCTAAGTCACCAGAAAAGAACATTCTCTCAGAGCCTTACAGTCTGAAAGCCCCTGGCATCTGAAGGGATCAAGCAGGTGAGAGCCACCATATCTCTCCCAACACCTTAATTATTTATCACCTAGCTCTAGGCAGGTCAGGGTTTTTCTGGAGACACTGTCAATCTGACTTGAATTAGAAAAAAAAAAAAAAAAATCTCAGAGCTCTCTCTCAGTTACAGGAGGCCAAATGCCCAATGGCTGATGAGAACTCCTAGGAACTTCACATCCTCATTAGGGTATAAATGAGATTTCCTGATCCAAATTTGCATACAAAAAGTCAACTCAACTCACTTAAAAAAAAAAAAAAAAAAGTCTCTTCCTGATTAGATGCTTCAAACCCTTTGAATTCATCCCTGTTCTCTATTTCTTGCTCCTTCTGGACATCTGGCTGTGTCCATTTTCACAAATTCTTAGCATGTCCTTAAGAGACCAAAGGGAAAAGATAATGTGAAGCTCAAATGATTGTTCCGGTCCTTAGCTGTTCTGGTCCTTAAATGTGAGCAAAACTTGAAACTGTTGGCAAAATGATAATTTCTGAGCATCACTAATTTCAGTTGCTTTGACACCCCCTCAGCCAGTTGGACTGAAACATCTGCATTCCCTTTGTTACTTGTTAAAAGTGATCTTTTCTTTGAGGTATAAATGGTCTCCGTGAGACTTGAAATGCCCACTTGGGAATGCAGGCAGGGTTATCTGGGGGTGAGGGGTGACAAAAACATTAGTGAATCCATTGGTTATTATATCAAGTAAAGTAACTTAATTTCATTCTCAGGAGAACTGTGAAGGATTATGTGACTTCGGACAAGCTTTCTAAGCTCTCTCATCTCATTTCCCTCATCCATAACATTGAAATCTTCAAGAATTTCCCAAATTTTGTCTTCCATTCAGTGCTGGAAGAGGTGTGCCCAGTGTTTGACTGTGTAAGACTTCAGTGTGAGGTCTCACACAGGTGACAGTCTAGACGCAGAGATCCTCAAACTTTTATAGGCATAAATGTCCCTGGGGAACTTACTATACATGAATATTCTTGCAGAAACACAGTTACAGAACTTCTGATCTAGGGATGCTTGAAAGAGCTGATTTCTCTTACAATAAAAAAATTGAAGTCTTTTATTCATTAAACAACTTGTTTTGGCCAATGTCTACTACTACAAGTAAATGCCTGACAATAACTTTAGGCCAGCCCTGTTTTGCATTGCCATGCTATGACTAAGGCAGTGGGAAAATTCCCATTAAGCATTCCCTGCTTAACCTAAAAATGAAAGCTGACTCAATTTGCCATAGCCACATGCCTACCATTTATAGCAATGGTATACACTGGTGATTACTGGAATCAAAGATGGCAATTTTAATTTTTATCTTCTTCAGAGACTTCCTTTTCTGTGAATACTGACTGGAGGAAGTATATTTTCTCTCCAAATGGTACATGCCTTACAATGCCTTTTCTGGAAGTCCCTTAGTCACTACCCAATTACTACTGCAATGGTTTTCAAATATTGGCTATGGAGGATTCTCAGAACATACAAGGCAGAAAAATGGTTAGGGTTAAATGTTTAGTTTTGCCAATCCCTCTTCTTCTACGAAAACATAAGTAAAAAATGGCATTTTCAAATCTGGTTTGCTTACTCAATTTTCAGAGAAAGTTTTGGTTGGGTTTCAGAGCTAATCAAGGCAGAACCAAATCATCAGATTTGTTCTCTCTGATGTGAAACACACATTCTAGTATCACTGGCTGTAAACATCTTCTTAGGTTTGTCTCTCCCTACTTCTCTATGTATCCACCTTCAGGGAATTCCTTGAAATTCCTTGAATGTGCCACACTTTAAAAAACGTGATCCTGTTCTTCTTCCTGTGTTGTACTTGCTAGCTCACTCCTATGTATCTGCCAGGACTCGGAAACATTTTGAGGGCTACATCTGGGGCACTGTTTCTGTGTTTCTACAGAATTTTGTGGATAATTTTGTCATAATCCAAATTTCAGAGTATACTAATCATAGATTTACCTATCTTTCATGGGAAAGAGTCCTTTGAGGGCAGATACAATGACTGTTGTGTTTTGTTTTTATTTTTAATTCCCAATGCCTAACACCTTGGTGGGTACATGATGTGTGCTAGTACTTGTTTATAGGATGGATGGATGGATACATAGAAATATAAGTCAATTTCTTTTTTAGTTACTCTTCTAATGTGTTATTGATGTTTCTACAATTTTTTTTTCTGTTTCTCAAATAAAAAAAAAAAAAGATGAAAGCAAAACAATTCATTCAAACAACTTCAGAACACTACCTGGATTTTGTTACAGTTAAAATAGAGAAATTAGATCAAATAACATGCATGTCTTTGAAAGTATCTGGCAATACTTCAGATTCTCTATACTGAGAGGGTTTTCTGTTTGGTTGGTTGGTTTGGTTTTTACAGCTATTTAGACAAGAGGTGGAGGATATGTTTTTAGCTTAATGTCCAATAGTTCCCTACTACCCTCAAGATAAAAATGAATGTTTTCCTGTCTAGAAAGTCAGCTCTTTAACATTGAGATCTTTCCCCATTCAAGTCCCACCTGATTCTACATCCTACAAACTTAAAATCTACACATAAAATATTAATTGCCTCTTCTTTCCTTTTAAATTAAAATTAAAATTAGTTAACATATAGTGTCCTCTTTGGCTTCAGGAGTAGAACCCCGTGATTCATTCATTCATGCCCAGTGATCATCCCCAAAAGTGCTCTCCTTAACTCTACCCATTTATCCCATCCTCCCACCCAACTCCTCTCCAGCAACCCTCAATTTATTCTCTGTATTTTTTTCAGGTTTTTAAATTTTTTTTAAATTTATTTTTGAGAGAGAGAGAGAGAAAGAATTCCAAGCAGGCTGTACATTGTTAACACAGAGCCCGACCCGGGGCTCATTCTCACAAACTGTGAGATCATGACCTAAGCTGAAATCAAGAGTTGGACACTCAACCAACTGAGCCACCCAGGTGCTCCTGTCCTCTGCATTTGAGTCTCTTATGGGGCACCTATGTGGCTCAGTCAGTTACATGTCTGACTTCAGATCAGGTCATCACCTCTTGGCTCCTGAGTTCAAGCCCCAGGTTTGGCTCTGTGCTGACAGCTCAGAGCCTGGAGCCTGCTTCAGATTCTGTGTGCATCTCTCTACCACCTTCCCTGCTCATACGTGTACACTCTCTCTCTCTTTCAAAAAAAAAATAATTAAAAAAAGAAAAGAGCCTCTCATGGTTTGCCTCCCTCTCTGTTTTAATCTTATTTTTCCTTCCCCTACCGTATGTACATCTGTTGAGTTTCTCAAATTCTACATAGGAGTGAAACCATATATCTGTCTTTCTCTGAGGCTTATTTCACTGAGCATAATACCCTCTAGCTACATCTGCATTGTTATTTGCCTTTTCTTGAGAAAAAACAAAAACAAACAAAAAAATTGTAGGTGCCCATGGCATTCACCATGGAGTTGTCTACACCTGGAAAGACATTTCCTCCTAAATTGGTCAACATCTAGTAATACTTCAAGACTCAGTTCAAACGGTTATTCATTAAACAGCTTGTCTTGGCAAATATATTCTCTTAAAGTGCATTCCTGACATTATTATTATTTTTTAAGTTCATCCCTCTTCATCATTGTCATAATACGATCAAGATCGTCTGAAAATTTCCCTTCAATGTGTCAATTACCCTGAAAATAAAACATGCAGGGGCGCCTGGGTGGCGCAGTCGGTTAAGCGTCCGACTTCAGCCAGGTCACGATCTCGCGGTCCGTGAGTTCGAGCCCCGCGTCAGGCTCTGGGCTGATGGCTCGGAGCCTGGAGCCTGTTTCCGATTCTGTGTCTCCCTCTCTCTCTGCCCCTCCCCCCTTCATGCTCTGTCTCTCTCTGTCCCAAAAATAAATAAAAAACGTTGAAAAAAAAAAAAAAAAGAAAATAAAACATGCATCATTTTGTTGTAGTAAAAGCTCACTATATGTGATTAAACACTGGTTATCATTTAAGTAAAATAGGATACTATTTTTTATATTAAAATTTTTAATGTTTATTTATTTTTGAGGGGGGGGGGTGGGTGGGAGACAGAGAGCGAGCGAGCACCCAAGCAGGAGCAGGGGAGGGGCAGAGAGAGAGGGAGACATAGAATCCAAAGCAGGATCCAGGCTCTGAGCAGTCAGCACAGAGCCTGACTTGGGGCTCAAACTCAGGAGCCATGAGATCATGAACCAAGCCAAAGTTAGACGCTTAACTGAATGAGCCACCCAGGTGCCCCAAATAGGATACTATTCTTGTCATTTTATTATTTAGATTATCACAGAGTGAAACTGACTTGTTTCTTATGCTATTCTATGAACTTTAGCATTTATACAGATCCATGAACTATATCGACTGGACATAGAACAGTCCCTTCACCCTCAAGACACGTCTGTGGTTATCCCATTATAGTCTTATCTTTCCTTCAACCTAATACTAGGCAACCACTAATCTGTATTCTATCTCTATAACTTTATCTTTTTGAGAAGGTTGTATAAATTAAATCATGAAATATATAACCTTTGAAACAAGTGTTCTTTTTCACTAAAAATAATCTCTGAGATTTATTCAAGTTGTTGTACCTATTACTAGCCATTCCTCCTTATTTCATTTTCCATTGTATGGATGTACCAAGTTGCTTATCCATTTACTCATTAAAGGATATTTGGATTGTGTCTAGCTTTTGACAATTGTAAATAGAGCTGCTATCATTCATGTATAACTTGTTTTGTGAATATAAGTTTTCATTTTTGTAGGACCAAACCTAGCTGTAGTGTTTTATTGAGATATAACTGATATACAAAATATGTTTGGATATATGCATATACCTGTGAAACCACCACCACCATCAGGGTAAGAGACATGTCTATCACCTTCAAAGTTTCCTTGTGTAGTGCAGAGGTTAATTTTATGTGCTAACTTCATTGGGATAAAGGACACCCAGATACCTCGTAAAACATTATTTTTGGGTGTGTCTGTGACAGTATTTCTGTAAGTGATTAGCATTTTAATCAATAGAATGAATAAAGAAAATCCTCTTTACCCATATTGGTGGGCAGGCTCTAACGAATTGGGGCCCAAAGAGAACAAAAAAGGCAGAGAAAGGACAAATTCTCTCTCTCTCTCTCTCTCTCTCTCTCTCTCTGTGTGTGTGTGTGTGTGTGTCCTTGAGGTGGGATGTGCATCTTCTCCTGACCTTAGCCATCAAATGTTTTGACCTCGGGCGTATAGACTGGGAGTTATACCATAGGCTCCTCTGGATTTCAGGCCTTTGGGCTTGGATTGAATTATACTACTGGCCTTCTTGGTTCTCCAGCCTGCAGATGGCACAATGTGGTTTATCTCAGCCTTCATAATTATGTGAGCAAATTGCCATAATAAATCTCTTCTTAAACATCTTTACATTTCCTATTGGTTCTGTTTTCCTGGAGAATACTAGTCCATACCCCCCCCCCACTTTTTTATAATTATATGTTTGTAGTATATATACATAACACAAGATTTGCCCTCTTAACACATATTTAAGGGCATGATACGGTTTTGTTAAAAAATATTGCATAAAGATCTCTAGAAGTTAGTTATTTTGTGTAACTGAAACTTTATACCCATTGAACAACAACTCCCCATTTCCCCTTCCCCAGACTCTGAGAAACACAATTCTATTCTCTACTTCTATGGCTTTGACTCTTTCAAACACCTCATATAAGCAGTATTTGTAGTATATTGTGTTATTTACAATAAATCCTCCAGTTTCATCCATGTTGTTGCAAATGGCAGGATTTCCTCCTTTTTAAAGGCTGAATAATATTCCATTGTATTTATGTATCACATTTTATTCATTTCTTGAACATTTGGATTGTTTTAATATCTTGGCTAGTGTGAATAAGGTTGCAATGAACACTAGAATGCAGATATTTCCTTGAGATATTTTTTTCAGGTATGTACCCAGAGATGGAATGGCTGAATTATATGCTAGTCCTATTTCTAATTTCTTGAAGAGCCTCCATACTGTTTTCGACAGTGGTTGCACCATATTATATTCTCTATCACCAACAGTGTTTAAGTGTTCTGATTTGCCCACATCCCCACCAACACTTATTATCATTTTTGTTTGTTTATAATACCCATTCTGACTAGTGTTAGGTGATACGTCATTTTGATTTGCTTTTGATTTGCATTTCCCTGATGACTGGTGATGTTAAGCACCTTTTAACATACTGGTGGCAATTTGTATGTCTTTGAGAAAATATCTATTCAATTGTTAATATTCAATTAAAAATTGTCTATTTTTAATAAAATGACTTATTTTTTGAAATTGAGTTATAAGAGTTCCTTACATATTTTGAATATTAACAACTAATCAATATATGGTTCTCAAATATATTTTCCCATTCTATAGGTTTCATTTTTATTCTGTTGATTATTTCTTTTGCTGCGCAGAATCTTTTTTTTATTTAAAAAATAACTTTTATTTATTTTTGAGAGAAGGAGACAGGGCATGGAGGGAAGGAGGGGCAGAAAGAGAGGGAAACACAGAATCTGAAGCAGGCTACAGGCTCTGAGCTATCAGCACAGAGCCTGACACGGGGCTAGAACCGCAAGATCAGGACCTGAGCCAAATACAGATGCTTAACAGAGCCACCCAGGCGCCATCCCTCCTTTTTAATGTTTATTTATTTTTGAGAGAGAGAGAAAGAGAGAGAGAAAGAGAGAAAGAGAGAGAGAGAGAGAAAGAGAGAGAGAGAGAGAAAGAGAGAGAGAAAGAGAGAGAGAGAGAAAGAGAGAGAGAAAGAGAGAGAGAAAGAGAGAGAGAAAGAGAGAGAGAGAGAAAGAGAGAGAGAGAGAGAGAAAGAGAGAGAGAGAGAGAAAGAGAGAGAGAGAGAGAGAAAGAGAGAGAGAGAGAGAAAGAGAGAGAGAGAAAGAGAGAGAGAGAGAGAAAGAGAGAGAGAAAAGGGAGACACAGGATCTGAAGCAGACTCCAGGCAATGAAGTGTCAGCACAGAGCCTGATGAGGGGCTCAAACTCAGGAAACAAGAGATCAAGACCAGAGCTAAAGTCAGGCAGTTAATCACCTGAAGCACCTTGGTGCCCCACTATGCAGAATCTTTTTTAGTTTGATGTAGTCCCACTTGCCTATTTCTGTTTTTGTTTCCTGGGCTTTTGAAAGCATATACATGAAATAATTGCCAAGACCAATGTCAAGAATATTTTTCCTATTTTCTTCTGGGAGTTTTATAGTTTCGGTTCTTACATTTAGCTCGTGTGTGTGTGTGTGTATGGTCTAACACCAAGGTCCAGTTCTATTCTTTTACATGTAGATATAGAGTTTTTTCAATACCATTTACTGAAGAGAAAATCCCAGCCCCGTTTGTGTGTTCTCAGAATTCTCATTGAAGATCAGGTAACTTTATATGCATAGGTTTATTTCTGAACTTTCTATTCTGTTCCATTGGCCACATATGTATCTTTATGCTAGTACTACATTGCTTTAATTATTGTATTTTTGTAACATATTTTGAAATCTGAAAATGTGAAGTCTCCAGCTTTGTTTTTCTTTCTCTTGATTGCTTTCACCATTCTGGGTCTTTTATTGTTCCACATAAATTTTAGAATTGTTTTTTTCTATGGCGGTGGAAAATGTAATTGGGATTTTGATGAGGAATGCATAGGACTTATATATCACTTTGGGTACTATGGGCATTTTCACAATATTATGTTTTCCAATCTATGAACATAGAATATATTGCCCTTCCTTAATATCTTCTTCAATTTCTTTCATCAACATCTTATAGTTTTCAAAGATTAGTTTTTTTTTCCCCTCAATATTTTGTTTCTCAGGACCTAGTAAATAAGATTTTTTTTCTTAATTTTTATTATTTTCTTATTTTATCTTTTAAATATCTTATTCTTAGTATATAAAATGCAACTTATTTCTCTGTTAATTGTGTAACCTGTAACTTTACTAAATCCATTCATTAATTCTAACAGATTTTTGCTGGAGTTTTCAGAGTTTTCTATATATATGATCAGGTCTTCTGCAAAGAGATGAAGTTTTACTTCTTTCTTCCTTATTTGGGTGCCTTTTATTTATTTTTCTTGTCTAACTTTGCTAGCTAGGACTCTCAGTACTATGTTGAATAGAAGTGATGAGAGTTGGCATCCTTGTCTCGTTCCTGATCATAGAGAAAAACTGTCCACCTTATACCAAGTATGATGTTAGTGTTGGGATTTCCTTCTATACTTAATTTGTTTAAAAGTTTTTATCATGGAATAGTGTTGAGTTTTATCAAATCTACATCTACTGAAGTGATCATGCAGATTTTATTCTTCATTTTGTAAAAGTGGAGTTAATTTACATACGGTGAACCATCCCTGTATCCCAGGGATAAATCCAACTTGTTCATGGTGTGTAATCTTAATGTGCTGTTAAGTTTCCTTGCTAGTATTCTGTGGAGTATTTTTGCATCTATATTCATCAGGGATATTTGCCTGTAGTTGTCTTTTCATGTAGTGTCTTTATCTGGCTTTGGTATCAGAGTAATGGTGGCCTTACAGAAAGAGTTTGCAGGAGTTCTCTTTAATTTTTTGAAAGAATTTAGGAGCAGGTGTTATTTTATCTTTAAATGTCTTGTAGAATTGTCCAGTGAAGGCATTTGTCCCAGGGCTCTTCTTTGTTGGAAGGTTTTTTTCATTATGATTCAATATCCTTACTATTAATGGGTCTGTTCAGATTTTTCTATATTTGCATTATTTAGTCTTGGTAGATGGTATGTTTCTAGGTATTTACCCATTTCTTCTATATCCTCAAATTTGTTGGCATATCAAAGTCTTCTATGATCCTTTGTATTTTCTGGTATTAGTTGTGGTATTTCCTCTTTCTTTTATGACTTCAATCTTTCTTTTCTCATAGTCTAGCTAAAAGGTTTGCCAATTTTATCCTTTCTAAAAAAAATCCTTGTTTCATTAATCTTTACTGTTGTCTTTCTAGTTAATTTCACTTATCTCCAACTGATCCTTGTTATTTCCTCCCTTCTACTAACTCCGGACTTAGGTTGTTCTTCTTTTTCTAGTTTCTTGAGGTATAAAGTTAGGTTATTTATTTCACACATATTTTATTATTTACTATTATTAAAATAGTACTACTATTACTACTATTTATTTACTATTTATTATTTACTATTTATTATTTATTTACTATTTTCACACATAGTTATTAATCACTGTAGTCTTCCCTCTTAGAACTGATCTGCTACATCCCCTGAGTTTGGTGTGCCATGTTTCCATTTTCATTTGTCTCAAAATACTTTTTGATTTCCCTTTGAATTGTTTTTGACCTATTGGTTCTTCAGGAGCATGTTGTTCAATCCCCAAATAATTGTAAGTTTTCCAAATTTCTTCCTATTATTTATTTCTAGATTCAAACCATTGTGGAAGGAAAAATACTTGCTAGGATTTCAACTTTCTTAAATTTGTTAAGACTTATTTTGTTGCCTAACATATAATCGATGCTGGAGAATGTTCTACGATTATTTAAGAATGGGTATTCTACTGGATGGAATGTTTCCTGTATGTCTATTATGTCCATTTGGTCACAAGTATATTTTTAATTTTCATGGTAATATGGTTATTTGAAAATTTATTTTTTTTTAATTTTTTAATGTTTTATTCAGTTTTGAGACACCCACACCCACACACACAGAGAGAGAGAGAGAGAATACACAAGCGGCAAAGGGGCAGAAAGAGAGGGAGACACAGAATCTGAAGCAGTCTCAGGCTCTGAGCTGTCAGCACAGAGCCATCGCAGGGCTCCAATTCGTCAACCTCAAGATCATGACCTGAGCTGAAGTCAGACACTTAACCTCATGAGCCACCCTGGCCCCCCCTTTATTTGCAAATTTCATTAAGATTCTGTTCTCCTTATTACAGGTAGCATTTGAAAACACTGATTATATTACCAAAGATTTGACTAGAATGTCGTATTTAAAACTATGCATAGAATCAGATATGACCAGACAACTTTAAAGAAAAACATACTGTGGTAAGAACTCCCCTTTCTCTTGTGGATGGATAAACCTGAATAAGCCCTTGTGATTCGGGATAAGTGGAAGGACATCTGTGTTCTCTTGCAAGAACCTGAGGCATTTCTCACTGTTTTCCATGTCTTGTGTCATGATGCACTGACGCCACCTGACCATCAAAAAACTGGTGTCCTAGCCTAAATATGAATCCTGGCAACTAACCTTTCAGTAGATACAAAAGTAGATTCAGTAGATTGGATACACAGGGAGAATGGCCACCATAGCACCCATATAGATGATATATTGCTACAGATGCTGAATTGCCCTTGAAATACACTGACTTGGTTAATGCAATAACAGCAGATCCTACATGTTCTAAACAACACCTGAGGCAACTGCCAAAGGAATCTGGGGTCAGCTACCCAGAGTTCCCAGCAGATAAAGAACTGACAAATTCTATTGGCCCTTTCCCTCTGAATGAGGGCTCTCAGTATGCCTTGGTTTGTGTGGACACTGAGTATGGCCTAACCCAAGCCTTGTCCTGTTGCTCTGCAAACCAGGCTACCACCATGGGGGGATTAGAGAAGCTAAGTACCATGTACAGATACCCCTGTCAAATAGACAGTGATTGAGAGTCCCACCTTCAAGGTCATGGTTCGCAAGACTGGGCAAAAGAATATGACATTTAATATTGGTTCCATCTCCCTTATAGCCTACAGCAGCAGGGTTGATAGAAAGAAAGGAATATTAAAGCAGCAGATTAAATTACTACAAAGTAAAACCACCTTGCCCAGGTTGACTAAACCACCTTGCCCAGACTTTAATACATTTAAATAATCAACCACTAGGGCCTGTTACTCATATGCCAGACTGGGAAGCCCTGCCAAGACACGCAACATGGTAAAGGCATAGAAATCACAGGAAGGAGCCACTGCCCCAAGTTTCACAATGGATCATTGGTGGAAGTGGAACACTGGAATCTGCAGTGGGAAGTCCCACCAGCATGGTGCAGCCAGACGGTTGCCAAACATGCCACCTCCATGCTAGTGAACAACTTGCTGACCTCTCAGGGTATACTGAAGAAAAGGGGTGGGGGAGGAAGCATATGAAATCGAAACACCCAATCATAAGGGATAAATTGTTACATGAGTTCATCCAGAGGACGTGACCCTCTGTTGACCTGTGACACGCAATTGGGACATTAGAGCCTCCTCACTCACTCCCAGATCTATACGCTGAGCCCACTCTTTCCACAGATGGAGCCATTTCAAGGATATAGCCCTTAAACAGTAATGCATTTTTCAGGGCACCTGCACTCAATCCACAGCAGCTGAACTCCGTTAAGACCTCTATGCTTTTTTTTAAGATTCTGGCGGTTGGCGTGGAGGTCTACTTTTTTGCGACCGCCCAAGACAAGCCTCATGAGTAAATTCCTGCTTATTAAAATCGCCACCTACCAGTCTGAAGTGCTCTGCCTTTGTCTTCCATCTCTTCTTGTCCTCCATGCCCAGGGACCAGTTAGGAAGCAACCACGAGTGGCGATTAGATCCAGGCGCAACAGTTGCAGTCCGGCTCTGGAAATTGCCGTGTACTCCTGAGGCTGCACGGATTAGCGGCGGGCGTGTGCAGTGGAGGCCTGGGACCTGAGTCAGGGCCTATTGTATCCAGATGCAGACCTACAGGTGCTATCTGTGGGCACCCACAACAGCGCAGGCCAGTGTCAAGAGTCACGACCAGACTTGGGCCCAGGAACACCTGCCGGGAGGTTGGCTGTTGGCGCGCACTTTTCTCGTGTGGGCGCTGCACGAGTTAGTTGTTGGGCATGCGCGTGGAGGTGGGCGCAGCGAGGGGACAGCCCAACACATCCGGGTACTGAGCAGCTGCAAGAGTTTAAGGGGCTGACAGCCAAAGCCCTAGCTAGCTGCGAGGACGGCGGTCTGGGCGCATCCTGGCTCCAGGGCGTCCGTCTTCTGTGGCTTTGGCTTGGGCTGCTGGAGTGGAAGAGGAGGAGTGGAGCAGGCAGATACCCTGGCAGGTACTAACCGCAAACAAGTGAAAACCTGGGGAGCCCTCCTACCCCAAAGTTGCAGACGTCCATGGTGGGTCGGCTGGGTATTGATTGCCTTGCTGGCACAAACTGCTGGTGTTGTCCGCCTTCCAAGGCGAGGTTCTTAATGATGAAAGCTGCGGGTGTCTGAGCCCCGCCAGGGCTGCTGAGGTCCTCAGCAGAAAGAGCTGTTGAAGGCCTTTGCAGAGCAGGCTCCTGGGAACTGAGGCCGCTCCCGCGCTGTGTGTGACTGGTACCGCGGGCTCCGCTTTCTTGACTGTTCGCAGCGGTTCCTGGGCAGCTCTGCTCCACCAGTCTCGGGGGTGGGGGTGGGGGTGGGGTGCGCAGAACGCAAGCGGGTTCTGATGCAGTGCCCTGGAGCCTGGGGAAGCTAGTCACTGTCCCCGTTCTCCCTTTTCCAGTGAAGGGGTCCCTCTGGGGTCTGGAGGTGTCCCCCTGTTTCCAAGCAGAGCCATCCTCCGGGATGGGATGATACAAAGTGAAACTGTTCTGCCTTTTTTTTTTTTTTTTTTTTTTTGTAGTTTATTAGGTGTGCGTGCATGCGCTCCTCTATGCGCCCAAAGCCTCTTGAGTGGACACACCTGAGCTCTCCCAGTCCTGGTTTCTTTGGATAACTCTCGAATTGTTGTTTGTGGAGGGATGGGGGCTGCTGTGCCCTACTTCACCATGTTGGTGATGTCCATCCTACACACTCCCAGATAAATTTTAGGAGTTGTTTTTTTTTTTATATCTACAAAAATACATTGCTTTAATTTCGATTGGACTCAAATTAAATCTGTAAAGAAATTTGGAGAAACGACATCTTTACCGGGTAGAGTCTTCCAAGGCATGAACACAGTCCACGTCTTCATTTGTTAAGGTTGTTTTTGGCTGTTTCATCACTATGTTGCAGTTTTCAGCATACAGTTCCTGTCTCTGTTTTATGTGTTTATACATCAGTGATTCATTTTGAAACTGTTTCAAACATTATTTTAAAGTGTTTTAAATATTTACAATATCGCTTTTGAATTTCAGATTATAATTCTATACTATTTTGCTAGTACATAGGATATAATAGATTTTTGCGTGTTGACCTTGTTTCATGCAACTTTGATAAGTTCACTTATTCTGGGAGGTTTTATCCTTTTGTTTTGTTTTTAGATTTTTGGGGATTTTCGACTTGGACCTTGAATGATGAAATTATCTACAAGTAAGGACAGTTTTATTTCTTCACTTCACATCTGTATGCCTTTTTATTATCATCTTGAGCCTGGTATAGCTTCCTATTTAACGGGATAGTACGTATAATAGGATTGGTGTAAGCTGACAGGCTTGTCTTGTTCTTGAATTTAGCGGAAAAGCATTTAGTATTTGATGTTAAGTGTGAGATTAGCTGTAGCTTCATTATTTTTTTCCTGTTTTGTTTGTTGTTGGTGCCCTTTATTAAGTTGAACAAGTTGTCTTGATTTCTGATTTGCTGAGCATTTATATTAGTGGTGGAAGCTGAATTTGGTCCGATGCTTTTTGGCATGAATTGATAGGTGTATGTGGATTTTCTTCTTTAGACTATTGCTATATTAGGGTATGTTTTTATTTTCACATATTAAGCAAGCTTTGCATTCTTATAAACCGCACGTAGCTGTGGCTTACTATTATTGATACTTATGTTGAATCCTCTTTAGTAATATTTCATGAGGGTTTTTGAGTTTTTATGTATTACAATGGAAAACCTCCTTTATATGAATGAACTTTTAAAAGCAAGAGTTGATATAATGTCTCCAAGGTAAGTGATGGTTACTGGTTTTCTAGTATAATTTCATTGTGATCAGAGAATAAAATTTATATGACTTCTGTTATTTTAGATGCGTTAACCTTTGTTTGATGATCCATGATGTGATCCATCTTGATGTATGTTCCATCTACACTTGAATGCATGTTCTGTTCAGTGAAGTGCTCTGTGAATGTCAATCAGATCCAGTTTATTGATGGTGCCGTTCAGTTTTTCTATGTCCATGTTGATTTTATAAGCACTAATTCATATTAATCCTGGTTTTTACTGGGTAAGGGTGGTGAAGTCTCCAATGTTATTATGGCTTTATCTAACAGTTCTCCTTTCATTTCTATGGGGTTTTCTTGTATAGTCCAAAGCTCTGTAGTAAGTTATATATACACGTTTGAGTTTAAGTTTTCTAGGTGAATTTACCCTTTTATCATTTTGTAATGCCTCTATTTCTCTTTCTTTGATTGGAAATCTACTTTGTCTGATAATAATATTGTCACTCTGGCTTTCTTTTCATTAGAACTTGTGTGATACCTGTCCCCGCCCCCCTGCCCCCCCCCCCCCCCCAAGGCTTTTACTTTTAGCCTACTTCTATCATTATATTTGAAGTGAATTTCTTGTAGGCAGCATATGGTTGGGGCATATTTTTTAATGCAGTCTCATGACCTCTATCTTTTAATTGGTGCATTTAGATTATATTGAATGAAATTACTGGTATGTTTGGATTAAGACTATAATGGTATTTTCTGTTTTGTCCCCTTTTGTTTGTTTTTACTTTCCTATCTATTTTGCCATATTTTAACATTTTTAGTATTCCTATTTAACTCGACTATTTTATATTTGACTATACTATTTAAATGCTATTACTTGAGAAATCATAATATTCCTAATGCTTTTACAGTATAATTAGTAGCAACACATAACCATAGAGTTTCTTTACTTTTTTTTTTTGCTTTATGTTATAGTTTCATATAAACTAAGTCTTCCAGATATATTAAAAACCATTTCAGACAGTATAACCACTTTTTGCTTTGAACTGTTAAACACTTTAAAGATCTAAGAGGAGCTTAGTCTATTATAGTTGCCCAAATATTAAATATTCTTGTTGCTTTTACTTTGTTGCTAATATTCTCCAGTTTTCCATCCATAGCATTTCTTTCTGTCAGAAGAATTTCCTTTAGTGATTATTTTAGAACAAGATGGCTAGCAACAGATTCTATTAGTTCTTCTTCATCTGGGAATACCTTCACTCTTAACATATAATTTTTCTGGATATAGAATTCTGAGTTTACTTCCTTTTTTGTTTTGTTTTGTTTTCTTTTCTTTTCTTTTTAGCCCTACAAAAGTAATTGTACCACCTTATTCCATCCTTTAAGGTTTTTGATGAGAAATCATTAGTCATTAGGGCTGATGTTCCCTGATAGTGTGTTATTTTTCTCTTTTCAGGATGTTTTCAGGTCTTCAGTTTTCAGTTGTTTGGATGTTTAAAGTCATGATTGGGTGGGGCAACTCATTATGCTTAAATTTCACTGAGCTCCTTGTATCTGTAGGTTTATTTCTTTCATTTTGTTTTCTTTCACCAAACTCCCCCTCCCCCCCTCCCCTCCCCCCCCCCCCCCCAGCCTTGGGAATTGGATCATATAAATATTTTGTCATTTGGTACTAACATAATAATTTGTGAGGATCTGTTTATTTGGAGAGAGAAAAAAAAAAAGTAATCATAATTGGGAAATAAAAACAGCCAAGTTAACATGGAGAGACTGCTAGATAGAAGGAATCAAATAATATTAAGTAGAAACAAGAGAAGGCATACTAATAGGTGGAATTATAGAGTGGATATTTCTGGGAACCAGGATAGAAATACATAAAAATAAGCAATAGCCATCTGATGATTTAATCTTCCTCATAGCTGTTGCCCTGTAATAGTAAATGTTCATGATGCTATTTGCTGTTGCCAAAGGTGAGTCATTCGTGCAAAAATATTAAATATTAATAAGTTTAGACATATGATACATTTTAAACAGTGGTGGTGCAAGAAATAACAACTTTGTGGAAGCAAATGAATGTTTAAATTGACAATTTCAATGCATAATTATGTAAAGTGCTGTTAGTTTTGCTAGATATTCTGCATGTTACATTATTTAAATACGACTGAATAATGTTCACTGGGGTTTTAGAGTGTTTGGATATTCACTGTATGCTATTGATCTTTGAAAGAAAAAGTGCAAAGAGAATATATGAATGATGATGTGGAATACTCCAACATGAAATTAGAAACTCATCTAAAATGGGAAGTAGAAAAAGAAATCCAGATTTCAATAGCCAGATAAAAATCAGGAGAAGTAGACCAAATGTTTATTATTAAAGAAGAAAATGAACTTCTATAAAACATAATACGACACCCAACTTGCAGTGGATGTTGCTATGGATGAGCTCATAGCAGTGCAACCAACATCAGTACAAAATGAAAGAAATTTTTCGACATCTGGAAAAATTGTGGAACAATAATTAAAACTATAGGATAGAAAAAATGAAGCCACATGTGTTTTAAATTTTCATTTTTAAGGATGCTAAGTTTTAAATATTAAATATCTGCTATTATAATTTTAAATTATTGTAATTGGCACTCATTAGTGATTACATTCCCTCATATAATGTTTCTATTAACAAATAGCTTCTTATCAAGCAGAGTTTATTTTGCATACTATTCAAATATGTAATTTTATCATAACCTCTTTGTTCACAGAAATAACATTTGTATAGTTTGTATCATTTTTTTAATAAAATCTCCTCTGACACCTTTAATACAATCACATCATTAAAAAGATTCACTGTGTATTTTGTTGGTGTTCATGAGTGCGTGCATATGGGGGAGAAAGCAGTTGGGGGAGGGGTAGAAAATCCCAAGCAGGCTCTGCATTGTCACATGGAGCCCAATACAGGGCTCAAACTTATGAACCATGAGATCATGACCTGAGCCAAAATCAAGAGTCCAGTGCTTAACTGACTGAGCCACCCAGGTGTCCCAATCATAGCCATCCTAACAGGTGTGGGATTATATATAATTGTGGTCTTAACTTGCATTTCCCTGATGATTAGTGATGTTGCACATCTTTTCCTATACCTGTTGTCATTTTATATATTGTCTTTGGACTCCCATATTCATTGAAGTATTATTCATAATAACCAAGAAACAGAAACAATCTCACTATCCATCTATAGATGACTGGCAAAAGGAAATATGAGATAGATATATATATATATACACACACAGACAATGGAATATTATTCAGCCTTAAAACATAAGAGATTATTCAGTATGTAACAACATGGATGAACCTTGAGTACGTTATGTTCAGTGAAATAAGCTAGTCAAAGGAGGACAAATACTGGATGAACCCATCTATATGGTTTATCTGAAATAGTCAAATTAGCAACAGCAAAGAGTAGAATGGTAATTGTGAAGGACAGTGGAGAGAGGAGAGATAAAGAGTTGTTCGGTTTTAGTTATGAAAGATGAATAAGCTGTGGAGATTTGAAGTACATCACTGTATCTGTACTTAAAAATTTTAAGTGTGAAATACAATATTATTTAAGGGAGTAGATCTCATTAAATACTCTTACCACGGTAAAAAGGGAGGAGACCTAAGTAAGAGAAATGAGATCTCCGTGCATGTCAGGGTGCAGTATTTGAGCATCTTGCAAGTAGAAGTTGTAAGTATTTGGGGTGAATAATGGAAAAAGAAGAGGACATAGAATTTTACCAAATAACATTGTGGCTTGTGAAAAAGTTACACTTTGATATACTTTGAAATAATATTTAAATGAAAAACTTCTGATTATTATTTAACACAATTATATCAGACTTATATAGGCCAGGACACATAAAATCTGTCTGCTTTTGTAAGGATTACATGAATTCTGTATCACACCCAAATGCCTCCCCTCTTGTCCAGAAAAAAAAAAAAAAAAAAAAAAGACTGTAATTTCTTCTTTGTAATTTGTCCCCAATGTTGTCCCCACTAATTCTTTGAGACTTAGATTATTATCATCTCTAGGAAGGCATTTTCTCCTGTCATTCTCTCACACCTGTTAGCTATTCCTTCTATGTGCATCTGTTATTTAAGTCTTAACCTTTAGCAAAACATTAGATGTACAGTTTCAAAATAGGTGATTTCTGCTGTTCATACTCTCTTCTGGTCCTCAGATTTATCCCAACAGGGCCTGGATGGATAAAATGCTCTATAGAATATATTTTAAAAAGAGTAATAGATAAATGAGCTAAGGTAAAGACACCTGGCATGGAAGACCAGCTCAGTGTCTATTTTTAAGGAGAAGAGTGTAACGTGGAAGGAATAATGGCACTGGGACCTGAAGTGGAAAAGAGAGTCTTGCAAGTGAGGAAATTCTCTAATTTCTGACTTACAGCCCCACCGAATTAAAGTCTCAAGAAATACTCGGGAACTGGGTCCAGCAAGTTAAAGTTTAGAAACCAGTTCAGTGTGAGAGAAGCCTTCAGCCTTAAGGGGACTGCAGCAGAGTATTTCGTGGGGGGTTGGCCACTCAATAGGCTATTCAAAACACAACGGGCCATATTTTTTCATAGAGTTGGGATGTGATGTATATCCATCAAAACCTTTCTTTACATTCTTGAACATATACCATTGTTCTCCCTCTGGGAAAATGACCTCACACTTTACACACAGTTCCTTTAATAATTTGCCATATTTATTGCCATAATATATTTTTCACTTCACGTCCTTCATGTCCTTCATGTCTTTAATTATTTTTCATACACAGAACTAAATTAACATTTAATAAAATAGAACTTTAGTGTTGGATATGTAATTCTCTACCTTGATCACAATTGTCAATACACTTAAATAATTTTTTTAAAAACTTCTGTTTGACAATATCAAATTAGACAAAAAAATTCTTTTGTATTTACTAATTACAGATAATAGTATATTTTTTTAAATGGTCAAGTGTGAAGATAATATATGTTTACTTACTGTTTAAATACTGCAAGCTGGGGTACCAGAGTGGTTCACTTGATTGGGCGTCTGACTTTGGCTCAGGTCATGGTCTTATAGTTTGTGAGTTCGAACCCCGTGTTGGGCTCTGTGCTGACAGCTCAGAGCCTGGACACTGCTTTGGATTCTGTGTGTCCCTCTCTCTGACCCTCCCCAACTTGTGCCCTGTGTGTCCCTCTCTCTCTCAGAAATCAACATTAAAAAAAAAATAATGCAACAAACTGTTTTCTCTTAAAAAGAAGCAAAAGACAGAGAGGAAAAGAAAGTGTATGTTCTTACAGTTTCCCACTGGTTGTATTTACTTAATTTCAAGCACTTAATATTTTTTCATCCTTGGTGTTTACTATAACTGAACAAGATACTTGAAATAATGCATTTTAATTAAAACAATTACATAAAGTTTTTTTTTAATTAATTGTCAGCCTAATATACCATTTCTCAAAGTGTGCTGCTGGGTATCTTAATAAAAACACCTCATGATTAAAAAAAACAAATTTGGAAAACGTTTGTTTACACAGTAAAATGGACATTCATTGGTGAGATTTTTTTCAGAAAATATTGGCATACAAGAATCCTCAATAAAGATAGACTAGGCACTACTTATGAAACCATTTTTACTCTGTGTGCTCTTTATTTTAATTTCTTGTGTTCTATATTTATTGATAGCAGGTAGAAATTATTTTTAAGTTAATTGAAAAGTGGGACATAATATATAAGTTACACGTTCACATTAAGTGATAGCAAACTTCTTTGCATTATCTGAGAATGAAGATTTGTCTGTAGTTTGAACATAAAACAAGAGTATAAAACCTGACTCATTACCTGGTATCTACAGCATAGTTATGCACGATTCAAAGGAAGCTATCTACTGTGCTACTAGCAACTGGAAACCCTAGCTCACCTGCTACACACAGCCTCATATTTCACATTAATGATTTTTTTCTTTTATAATTGTATTTATTTTAATGTATGATTCCGTTTCGGTTTTAAAGGTTTATAGTGAGTATAAGGATTTTATTTCTGAAATAATGTTTGCATGTATTTAAATAATTTTATAGTATTTCAAACCCACTTGCAGTATGTGTTTTTTTTTTTCTTCCCTAAACAATGGTCCTGTTATTCAAGTCTTAGAAACTTTGCCGCATGATAGACATCATCTAAAGCTACATTTGTTCAGTGATGTTTTGGTTTCTTAAGTATTGATTTGGTGCTAAAAATCACTCGTATTATTTATTGAAAATCCTGTCAGGAATAAAAATAAAAGTTAATAACGGAAATCTCCAAGTGAACTAGCCTTTCAGAAACTTTATACATCAAAATAAAATCCTTACTTGATACCATGAAGATTCTTAAGCATATAAGTGTGATGTTATCACAGAACAAGTAGATTTTGGCAATTTCTGGTTGAGTGTTACTGATGATTGAAATCATTTATTTGTGAAATTCCGAATTATAATAGCATATATTTAATACATTGTTTAAGATATTGTTATAGAAAAATACGGTTATAGACTTATGTGTGTTCTGAGACACAAAAGCTGCATAAGAATGAAGATACATAGACTTGAAAAACAGATGGAGGGGCCCCTGGGTGGCTCAGTCAGTTAAGTGTCTGATTCAGTTTCAGCTCAAGTCAGGTCATGATCTCGTGGTTCATGAGTTGGAGTCCCACAACTGGCTCTGCACTGACAGCACAGGATTCTTTGCTTGGGAATCCCCTGCTTGGGATTCTCTGTCTCCCTCTCTCTCTGCTCCTCCCCACCTGAAAAATAAATACTGGAAAAAAAAAAAAAACAGATGGAATAGAAATACCTACTCTGTCACTTATTTATTTTGTGGTACAGGCAGTCAGACACTAAAAATATGAATAAGAAAACATCTTTAAAAGATTGCTCTGATATTGCATGAAATGATACAGTTACTGAATGTTAATTTTTTTCTCTAAGTATTCCCTATACAAATTTAATGGATAAGAGAAGAAAATAGATCATCTTGGGTATTCATTCTATGGACTCCAATCCCAAATCTCTTTCCTTTGAGAAGAGCATTTAATAATACGCATCAAGGAAGAAATGTATGAGCTCTAAGTTTTACCTAAGAATAATTTAAGAAGAAAATGTTTTTTTATGAGACTATATCCCCTCATGCTTTTATGGCATAAATGTAGTTTTCCAGTCCAAATGTCTTTTTGATGAATTTGGTATTCAAATAAATATTAACATAATTCACTACAATGCCCATTGAAAAGGTTATGGGTGAAAATTCAAGAGAAAACTTTTTTCAGGGTAGTGTTCAAATGAGTTCATTGTCACAGAATCTATTTTTCTTCTCATTTGAATCATAGTTTTCTCAAAAGTAAGAACAGTACTCAGGTTTTCTAAAGATTTCTTATTCTGTGGAATATAGTGTTTGTAAAAGATACAAAATAGATATAAAAGTATTGAGAATTACTTACCAGCTATTTAACCTCTTACACATTTTCTATATCTACACTTTTTTTTTTCTTTTCATTGGAAGTAATTCCTGTATCATTCTAACCAACATTCTAGAGATGAAAGAATATTCTTTTTTTCTTTCTTCTTTTCTTTTTATTTTTATTTTTTTTTTTTTTTCGAGAATGTGAGGAGGAGGAGAGGGGCAGAGGGAGAGAGAGGATATTAAACAAGCTCCACACTCAGCACAGAGTCCGACACAGGGCTCAATCCCAAGACCCTGGGATCATGACCTGAGCCAAAACCAAGAGTCAGATGCTCAACCAGCTGAGCCACCCAGATGCCACAAGAGAATATTCTTGATAGACTTTAAGATGTACCTCCTGTTTTGATGAGTTTTCCTGGCTATTTAAACAAATCAATAGATCTTCAGTTCTTTGTGATATTGTTATCATCCTTGATGTCTTTCTTTTAAGTGAGGGAGGTAAAATAGCATTAGCATGTGCTCGTGGCTTGTCACCTTAAGTACCAAAATTAATTTTGACTAGAAGAATGCAAGAGAACAGTATCATCTTGCTCATTTTACATTTGAGATAACAGATGCTTAGAAAATATAAGGGGAAATTACTAAACCTATAATAATTAAGTTTTGGCTTTAGATTTATTTGCCACTACAGCCTTGGTCCTTTTAAAAGCCAGGCTGCTTGCTGATTGGTAGGACCTTGTCACAAATGCCATCTGTTTTTTCTCTGTTCTGGAAATTCAGATTTAAAGCCTCTTTGACCCACTTTACTGAAACTCATGTCACTTAAAAAAAAAACAAAAACTTTTTAATTGATGCTTATTATAATCTTTTTCCCCCCCTTTTCTTTTGACTTAATACAAGTTGTCCAGTTGCAGGCAAACCTTATAAACATGTGAACATGTCCTTGCTGGTTGATTTCTGTCAACTACTGATTATTAGATACTAAGTATGTGACAAGCTTTGCTGTAGATCCTACATCTGACATTCTACTACTATATTGTTTTAATGAATACCTATTAGGATGGTTAATTTTCTATGTCAACTTGACTAGGTCATGGAATGCCCAGGCATTTGGTCAAATGTTATCTGTTACCCAGTATTGGTCACGAAGGTATTTCTGTGTCGTAGACTCTTAAGTCTAGAGTTCTCTTTTGGCCATCAAAAGAGCGGATATAGGATTAAAAGCGAGAGATGGCTAATGTCTGGGAAAAGACCAGAGAATTGGTAAGGGTGAAAAGTTAAGTGATGTCACATTTCTTACTAAAAATGTTCTTTTTGAGGCCCCTATATCTCAGAACTGCTAGGGCAAATTGTTGGAAAAAATTAGGGAGAAATGAATGATAAAATGGATGGCCTCATACCTACTGAAATTCCCTGTCCACAGCACACCAACGTATGAATATTAGGATTATCCAGAGAAACAGAACACAACATTCATTCATTTTAAGGAATTGGCTTATGTGATTATGATAGCTGACACGTCCCAAGATAGGCAATCAGCAAGTTGTATACCCAAGGAGAGCTGATGGTTTAAGTTCTAGTCCAAAGACCAGCAGGCTACAGCCCAAGGGAGAACTGATGTTTCAGTTTAACTAGAAAACAAACAAACAACAACAACAACAACAAAAACTGATGTCCCAGCTTGAAAATATAAGGCAAGAGAAGTTCCCCTTTATGTATCTGTGACTATCAGCCTTTTTGTTCTATTGTGACCTCCAAATGGTTAGAGGAGGACCACCCACCTTACAGAAAACAATGTGCTTTATTCAGTTTACCAATTCAAAAGTTAATCTCATCCAGAAATGTGGGGATAAGTTTAAGAATCTCCTGGGCTTGCACCAATGGGTTAACAGGGCATAAAGAAATACAAAGTTATAAAATGCTCACACCCAAGTTTAGGTAAACAAGAATAGGGGGGTGCAAAGGCACCCCGAGAATAGGTCTGTTCTCTCCCCATTCCAATTGAAATATATTTCTGGAAGATTATTTGCCATTTGTATCCATTGCTATTGGTCAGTTTTTCTAATTAGTCATTTCTTGCCATATCCATGGTTTTGTCACAACCAAGTGTCATCTGCTATACTGACTTAATGTTGTAATATTCACAACATATTTAAGTGCACATACCAAAGAGGTTTGAATATATTGGTATTTTACAAGGAACTAATATTACTTGCCATAAAGACAAGGTGAAGATAAACCTAAGAAAATAGAAGAATACTATTAAATTCTAATTAGATCTCATTGTTACCAAAGCTCTGAACCTGAGACATTTTTTTTCCTCATTGTTTTATGTGAAAATTATCAAAGAGTATTAAAACTTTCTCCTTGATGTAATTATCATGGATGAAAGATAGTTCAAAAAGAAGAAACTTCTTTCTGCTTTAATTAGTCTTGAAGAATTACACTTTTTGCATACACTTTAAATAATCACTCTAAATGTAAATGGACTATATGCTCCAATCCAAACATAGAGGGTATCAAGAACATATATACATATATATATGTGTGTGTTTATGTATATGTATATATATATATAATATGCTGCCTGCCAGCAACTCACTTTAGACCTAAAGACTGAAAGTGTCTAAAAGTCTAAAGACTAATTTTATACCTGTAGGTTGAAAGTGAGGAGATGGTGAACCATCTATCATGCTGATGGAGGTCAAAAAGTATGGCTACTCCAGCTTTGTTATCAGACAAACTAGATTTTAAAATAAAGATTGAACAAGAGATGAAGAGGGGCATTATGGGTCTATCCATCAAGAAGATCTAACAATTGTAAATATTTATGCCCCCAACTTGAATAATCCAAATATATAAATTACTAACATAAATACAATAATAGTGGGGGACCTTAACACCACACCTACATCAATGGACAGATCATCTAAGCAGAAAACCCACCCGAAGCAATGGCTTTGAATGACACAGTGGACCAGATGGACTTAACGGATATATTTAGAACATTTAATCTTAAAACAAAATACACATTCTTTTTGAGTGCACATGGAACATTCTCCAGAATAGATGACATACTGGGTCACAAATCAGCCCTTAACAAGCACAAAAAGACTGAGATCATACTATGTATATTTTCAGACCACGGCACTATGAAACTTGAAGTAAACTACAAAAAAAAAAAAAAAAAATTTGGAAAGCCCTCAAGTACATGGGAGTTAAAGAACATCTTACTATGGTAAGATGAATGGGTTAACCAGTACATTAGAAAAGAAATTTAAAAATGCATTGAAACAAACGAAAACAGAATAGTCCAAATGTAGCAAATAGTTGGGGTGTAGCAAAGGTAGTCCTAAAAGGGAAGTATATTGCAATACAGGCCTAAATAAAGAGGCAAAAGAAGTCTCAAATACATAACCTAACCTTATATCTAAAGGATTTAGAAAAGGAACAGCAATAAAGCCAAAAGCCAGCAGAAGAGGAGAAATAATAAAGATTAGAGCAGAAATAGACAATATCGAAACAAAGGAAAACAGAATATCAACAAAACTAAGAGCTGATTCTTTGAAAGAATTAATAAAATTGATACACCCCAAGCAAAACTTACCAAAAAGAAAAGACAAAGGGCCCATATAAATAAAATCAAGAATGAAAGTGGAGAGATCACAACCAACAACACAGCAATACAAATGATAAGAGAATACTATGAAAATTATGTACCAATAAACTGGGCAATCTGGAAGAAATGGATAAATTCTTAGAAACACACAAACTACCAAAACTGAAACAGGAAGAAATAGAAAATTTGAACAGACCCATAACCTGCAAAGAAGTTCAATCAGTAATCAAAAATCTCCCAGCAAACAAAAGTCCAGGGCCAGATGGCTTCCTAGGGGAATTCTGCCAGACATTTAAGAAAGAGTTAATACCTATTTTTCTCAAACTGTTCCAAAAAATGGAAATGGAAGGAAAACTTCCAAACTAACTCTATGATGTCAAAACTACCATGATTCCAAAACCAGACAAAGACCCCACTAAATAGGAGAATTACAGATCAGTATCCCTGATGAACATGGATGCAAAACTTCTCAACAAGATACTAACAAACCAAATCCAACAGTACATTAAAAAAATTAGTCACCATGATCAAGTGGGATTTGTTCCTGGGCTGCAAGGCTGGTTCAGTATTTGCAAATCAATCACTGTGATACATCACCTTAATAAAAGAAAGTATAAGAACCATATGATACTATCAATAGATGCAGAAAAAGCATTTGATGAAATACAGCCTCTATTCTTGAGAAAAAACCCTTAACAAAGTAGGGATAGATGGAGTGAACATACATCAGTGTCATAAATGTCATATCAATGTCTCACAGTATCTTCCTTAATGGGGAAAAACTGAGAGCTTTTCTTCTATGGTTCAGAACAAGGCTGGGATGTCCACTCTCTTCATTACTCTTTAACATAGTACTGAAAGACTTAGCCTCAACAATCAGACAACAAAAGGAAATGAAAGGCATTCAACTTGGCAAGGAAGAAGTCAAACATTCACTATTTCCAGACAACATGGTATTCTATGTAGATAACCCAAAAGACTCCATCAAAAAATTGTCAGAACTAATACATGAATTCATCAAAGTTGCAGGATACAAAATCGACATACAGAAATCTTTGGCATTTCTATATACCAGCAATGAAACAGTAGAAAAATCAAAGAACCAATCCTATTTACAATTGCACCGAAATCCATAAGATACATAAAAATAAACTTAACCAATGAAGTAAAAGATCTGTACTCTGAAAACTATAGAACACTCATGAAAGACATTGAGGAGGACACAAAGAAATGGGAAAAGATTCAATGTTCATGGATTGGAAGGACAGATATTGTTAAAATGTCTATAGTACCCAAAGCAATCTATACTTTTAAATCAATCCCTATCAAAATAACACCAGCATTTTTCACAGAGCTAGAACAATCATAGAATTTGTATGAAACCCCAAAATACCCTGAATAGGTAAAGTAATCCTGAAAAAGAAAAGCAAAGCTGGAGGCATCCTGATTCTGGACTTCAAGGTATATGACAAAGCTGCACTCATCGACACAGTATGGTACTAGAGCAAAAAACAAACACAAAGATCAATGGAACAGAATAGAGAACCCAGAAATGGGCTCATAATTATACGGTTAACTAATCTTTGGCGAAGAAGGAAAGAATATTCAGTGGAAAAAAGAGCGTCTCTTCAATAAATGGTGTTGGGAAAACTGCATAGTGACATGCAAAAGAATGAAACTTGCAACACTTTCTTTTAACTTTTTTTTAAAGTTTATTCATTTATTTTGAGAGAGAGAAAGAGAGCAGGGGAGGGGAAGAAAGAGAGGGGGAAAGAGAAGAATCCCAAACAGGCTCTGCACTCACAGCAATGCTGGGCTCAAACTCACAAAGCATGGGATCATGACTTGAACCAAACTCAAAAGTCGGATGCTTAACTGACTGAGCCACGCAGGCTCCCCTAAACTGTACCACTTTCTTAAACTATATGCAAAAAATAAATTGAAAATTATGAAAGACCTAAATGTGAGACAGGAATCCATCAAAATCCTGGAGGAGAACACAGGCAGGAACCTCTTTCACCTTGGTGATAGCAATGTTTTAATAGACCTGTCTTCGGAGGCAAGGGAAACAAAAGCAAAAATGAATTATAGGGACCTTACCAAGATAAAAAGTTTCTTCACAGCAAAGGAAACAATCAACAAAACTAAAAGTCAGCCTATGAAATTGGAGAAGGTATTTGCAAATAACATATCAGATAAGAGTTAGTATCCAAAATCTATAAAGAATTTACCAAACTCCATATCCAAAAAACAAATAATCCAGTTTAAAAATGGACAAAAGACATGAGTAGATGTTTTTTCCAAAGACCTACAGATGGCAAACAGGCACATGAAAAGATGCTCACCATCACTCATCATCAGGAAAATGCAAATCAAAACTACAGTGAGATACCACCTCACACTTGTCCGAATGGCTAAGATTAAGAACACAGGAAATAACAAATGTTGGTGAGGATGCAGAGAAAGGGGATCCCTCTTGCACTGTTGGTGAGATTGCAAACTGGTGCAGTCACTGAAACACAGTATGGAGTTTCCTCACAAAGTTAAAAGTAGAACTATCCTATGACCCAGCAATTGCACTGCTTGGTATTACCCAAAAGGGTAATTGCACCCCTTTGTATAAATTGAAAAGGGTACATGCACCCTGATGTTTATAGCAGCATTGTCAGCAATAGCCAATCTATGGGGAGAGCCCAAATGCCCATTAACTGATGAATGAATAGAGAAGGTGTGGTGTGTGTGTGTGTGTGTGTGTATGTATGTATATATATATATATATATATACACATATATATGTATATATATATATGTGTATATTATATACATATATATATATATATATATATATATATATAATGGAATATTACTCAGTAATCAAAATGAATGAAATCTTGCCATTTGCATTGATGTGGATGGAGCTAGAGTGTATGATGTTAAGTGAAATAAATTAGAGAAAGATGAATAGCATAATATTTCACTCATGTGGAATTTAGGAAAGAAAACAGATGAACATATGGGAGGAGGAAAAGAAGAAAAAGAGAGGGAAACAAACCCTAAGAGGCTCTTAATGATAGAGAACAAACTGAGTGTTAATGGAGAGAAACGGGTGGAAGATGGGCTGGATGGGGGATGGGTATTAAGGAGGGTACATGTTATGATGTGTAGTGGGTGTTTATATATAAGGGATGAATCACTGAATTTTCCTGAAACCAATATTGCACTATATGTTAACTAACTGGAATTTAAATGAAAATTTGAAATGAAAAGTATACTTTTCACTACCCCTAAATTACCTCTAGTAATATTAGGACATGTGTAGTGCATTTTGAGGAATGTTAGTGAATATTTCCGTCTTTATTGGTAAATTATGCCTTTGACCATTATATCCTGGCCTCATGCCTCCCTTCCTCAGGTCAACATTTCCTCATAAAGGTGTCTCCTTGGGCAAATCTGGTGTTGTTAAGTATAACTGCCTCCCATAGCTCAAGAGGTTAACTAAATTAGTAAAATATTATAATCACCTGGAAAAGTTTTGAAATGTCACTACTTGAACTCTTTCCTAATGGAATGAAACAATCCCCAGAGATAGAATCTAATAAACTGTATTTTTAAAAACAGCTTCCACCCTCATCAAGTCAGGAACCAGTCTGGACTGATGCAAGCTACATAAATTCAATAACCTAGGATTTATTGCTCCCAGGGTCCATCAATGAGTAAGAGGTGCTGACCAAGTGGAACTAATATTAAGAAGAGAAGTTCAAAGAGATCATGAAAATGTGTCATTAAAGAACCAGAAGAAGTGTCAGAAGCCGCACAGAAGTGTTGACAGCCGCAGTCAATAATCTAAAGACAGATCTGCCTCCTGCTTTGCCTTTTCAGCCTAAAACATGATTCTGAGTGAAATAGGTAGAATGTAACATCTCAGGTACAATACAGGCAAATTAAAACTTTTGGTTTATTAGTTTGGCTCAATATTGTATTCACTCATTCCACCATTTTTTTGTTTTTTGTTTTTTGTTTTGTTTGTTTGTTTGTTTGTTTTCACTATTTCTCAAGGTAGGGATTTGGGACAAAGAGAAAATAGACATAGGGCTTCTCCTGAGAAACGTGTAGTCAGGTAGGAATGACCTAATACTCAACACACACACTGATAGATCTGTAGCTGAGTGATCCCATGATCTGGTGTGACTTAGCCTGCTGCACAGGTGAAAGGTTAGACCTGATGACATCTCTGGCTTTTTATAATCTATAATCTCAAGTACTACTACTGAGTCGTTGCAGAGGTGGACTATAAGAGAGAATATGTGTCTGTGTGTGTACAAAATACACACCTATGTATCTATTTGGAAGAAATCACATGTATTCTCCACATGGCTTTCAACAAGCCCCCACTTCTCCTTTTATAGCAAAGAGAAGAATGAATTTGGATTTGGAAAAGGAAACGCGTTTTTTCCCCCTCTATTCTGTTTTTGTTACTATCATAATTCTTGGTTACTTTATTTATAGGAAAAGGAAGGGACTTAGCTTTGCTTTGGCTCTGGCCATTCTTTTTTTTTTTTTTTTTTGCAGTGAATGGAGTAATTTCCAGTTAGTGTGTTAGGGATCGATTGCAATTTCAGGGTCCTGTCTCCAGCATTCATGTTACCTTGGATTGTGAAAAAAGGTAACTTGTCCACAAGAGGAGAAAACTCTCTCCTTTCCTTCCTACATCTCTCCAGTCCCATTTCCTTGAGTCTTATTCTGTGCTTCCTGGAATATTTCCAAAGGACTACATGTCAATGATGAAACGTTGATTGCACCTTTTTTTAACGGCTATCCACACATAGTATATGAATGTGCAAACCAGAGAACACAGAGAAAGGTAGCCTTTTGCCCTCCAAAAAATGTACTGTTACACAGCAAGTACAGTCGGGGAAAAATACTTGAAAGAAGTTAGAGGGGTGAAATGTTCTAGGATGCCAAAGAGGGGGGAATGATCTTTAACTGATGGGGACATTTGATTTGGGCCTTGAGGTACTGCTTTGCACAAGTGACATCACATGGAGAGAACAAGGGAAGCCAAGGTATGAAGAAAACCACAGCTGATAAGTGGAAGGCTGATGGTTAATGGATCACGTGGTCTGTAATATATGATAGGAAAAAGGAGTTGATATACAGGTATGGATGCATAGAAAGAAATCACTAGATTATTCCAAGATAAGCTTTTCCCTTAACATGAAATACTTGAATAAAATTAAACCTTTTGATAGGGAGATGGGCAGACTAAGATATAGAAAAATAGAGCCTTCCTAAGGTAATACTGAATATAAGTTGTCTGACTATAGAAGCAACATAAAATTGCTGATAAATATTTTTTTTTCCTTGTGTAACTTTACAGTGCCCTGGCTAGAGGATTCTAGCCAAAGTGAGAACTTGATTTGGCATGTTTGCCAGAGAGTAATGAAGAGAAGACTAAAGTGACAATTAGAATCAAAGTACGCAAAGCCTTGAATGCTAACAGAAATAGCACATTTGGAAGCAGCTCATGGGGAACTTGCTGCATGCGACTCTATTTTATTCATTTATTTTTAAATCTTTATTTGTATTACAAAGAAAGAATGTGACAACTATAAGAAATTTAAAACCATGGAAAAGTAGGTAAGAGAACATGAAAGTCCTCCCAAATCCATTACTCAGAGATAATAATTATATTATTCATACATTTCCTTCCAGTTAAACATGAATATGTACCTCCCTTACATACATACACAATTTGACATGGATAGAGTCAGAATCATACTGACTATAGTTCTATGTACTTATTTTTTCCTGTGACTTAGTTTTTCCTTTTTGATTTTTTAAAACATTTATTCATCTGAGAGACAGAGAGTGAGCCAGGGAGGGCAGAGAGAGGGAGACACAGATCCGAAGCAGGCTGTAGGCTGTCAGCACAGAGCCCAACCTGGGGCTTGAACTCACAAACCGTGAGATCATGACCTGAGCCAAAGTCAGGTGCTTAACCAACTGAGCCAACCAGGTGTCCCTACTGTGGCTTAGTTTTAAAGTGATTCCTCTCTTGTTCTATTAACTAGTCCGTAAAAAGAGAACAATGTCCGATTATAAGGCCAGTAGAGGTTATCCTTCAGTGTCTGGATGATATACCTTTCCATCGCTCTATAATGTATTTCCAGTGAGATATAAAGATAGACAGATGGATAGATTTATTTTACTTTCATTTCATTTCTACACCTAAAAAAGGGAGGCCTCCTAGTTGGAGTTGGCCAACCATCCCATTATATAAAATGCCCATGGATTTCCACAGGTGGAAGTAGGTTGTAAATAGCTCTGTGCCCACTTCCCGTACAGCTCCTGTTTAAATCTACTTTAGACCTGTTAGCCTCATCCTGAGTGTTAAGTTTTCAGACAATCTGGCAAATGGAATGCCTGACAACAACAGTCGCCTACATGCATGCCTACCAAAAGCCTTCCTGTCATCCTTCTATCTACATCCTACCCCTGTAGCTTCTACTTACTGGCCAATGACTTTCTGCATCTTCTAGTCCAAGAGTATAAAGAGTAATTGAGATCCTGATGTGGATGAGAAAGGAAGAACCCTCAGGCTGTCGCAGCTGAAAAATCATATGTGGTGGCAAGAGGTGATTGTAGAGTTGATAAATACATCATTTCTAAACTGAGATAAGAAACATCAATAAAGAGATAAAGGAATCTCCTAACATATCCGACTGGTAGATTTCTATTTGTCGTATAGCAAATATGAGCTATAATTTCTCAGTCTGGTTCCTTTTTTTGGCATTTTCAGTCCTAACATTTTCTGGCAGTAAGTAAACCTACTGTTCAATATAGTTATGGTTTTCTCCCTGCATGTTTGGCTTAACATCTATAATCTGTAACCATGACTCTTTTTAATGGAGTCAACTTTTGCATATGGGTATTTCATGGATTCTTTGTGATCTGCACCTCTTTTTCTTGCTGCCCCTTAGCCTACATGAAACATGTCCTATATTTCTGGGATTGGCTGAAGACCCTTTTCTTTGTATCTGGTATTCCTATATATTTAAATCACTTTGACATTAATGTTTTATAAGAGAGTCTGTTTAGTTTTCTGACCTTACATTTATCCATGGATGCTGTGAGGCCTAGGTTGCGTCTACATTTACTCAGTTTCCAGAGCTCTCTTTCAGAGTTCTTTGGTTGCCTGGAAGAACGTTTGGGATTTCTGTAGGTTTCTAGTTATTTTAGTGGGAAATTGGGAGAGGCCGAGCCAGCAATTCTGTGCTGCTCAGATGGCATTTAAAACTGGAAATAATTCCAATAGCGTTTTCTGAGGACACGAATGAGTGATTGGCACTACACTTAAAGATAATAAAAACTTGGCTACAAGGATATGGAAGGCTTTAACAAGGAGCTGAATTTGGGTGAATCATTAAAAAAAATCACTGTAGAATTTTAAGCCAGAGTAATAAAGGCCTGACATAGGGCAGTGTTTGTGACAACAGAAAAACCGGCATTATTTGGCTCTTGACTCAAAGCCATGCCAAAAAGAAAAAAAAAAAAAATTATGTGGTCTTTGGATGGCTTAAAAAAGATGATGGTGGGGAATTGAGCTCAATATGCTGAACTTCAATTTATTTTTCCCTTTTTTTTTTGGAAAAGAAATGAAGATTGAAAATAATATTACCTACATGATGAAAATTATGATTATTAAATCAAATATATCAGAAAGATTCTGGCACACAGTAGGTATGAGATAAATATTAGACTTCTTGTCATTTTTAGAATTATTTATTTATATTCAACTGGTTCTATTTAGCTATTTTTAGGTTTATCTACCCCTTGAGTTAAAGCAAAAATCTTTCTGTTGTCTTAATTTTATGAAGCTGGATAAATAGTATTACTATCTTGCTTTTATTACCTTGTCCTTGCATCCAAAATAAATGATGAACATCACTATCTCTGGGACCCCTGGGTATTATCTCTGGTTTTCAGAATTGTATGTCTTCCCCATGTATGTTTTCAAGCCGATATGTTTCACTAAGATAACTCAATGTGAGCTGCAGAATTTGTATCATTGTATCACTGAGGCTTCCTATCATTTGCCATGGCTGAAACAACCTGACATGAAACATAACACTATAACATGTCAGGTGGAAAATTTAAACATTGCTTTTTCCCCAAAGAAGAGTAGAATCTTTATATTTTAAACCACACTATTTCAATGGGAGGGGGGGAGTTATGATATAGTATTGATTCTTCTAGGGAGCTGAGTTAGCAAAAATCCCTTTGTACTTAAGGATTGTTCATTCCCCCCTTTTGACACCAGAACAGTTTTAAACAGGCTGTTTCATGGCCAAATAAAGTCCTGTGAAAAATATCCCAGGAAAACATTCCGATAAGTACTGAGCCAGTAAGGCTGTTGTTTAAAATGTCTTGTTAATTTCTGTTCTCACACTCAGGTTCTCCTGGTGAAGTCTAAGGAATTGAGGGGACAGTCATCTACAATTTACAAGTCTCTCTCCTTCCTATTTGAATTACATAAAAGCAGAGTTAAAACTAGAACATTCTGAAGCCAGTAAGATCTTATTTTTATGCAAGAAAGCTGAGTTGTAGATGTATCAATTTCCCTGAAGCCATCAGTCTCCAGTAATTAGCATGATCTAAAGAGAGGTTCCAGTAGAAACTAACATCTTTTCTCTGTCATTATTTCTTTCTCCTTTTCTCTTTTTTATTTGACTCTTTATTATTTTTCTCTCTGAATCCTTTGAGTATCTCCTAAACATTCTGCGTGGCTCAGTCAGAAAACAGACTTTGGTTCCTTTTAATAAAAGTAATTTCTAAATCCACACTTGAGGTTTCTGAGACATGACGTTTCCCATACCTGCTGTCACTCTGTTTTCATAGTGATAATCTTTTCTTGATTACAGGAGCCACTGGAGGTAAATAAAGCAACAGATAATCTTAAAATGATGATGAGGATAATGATGGCAAAAATTATGTACAAATAGTTAACATATAATTATTTATTATGGAATACATTGGAAACTGTCTAGGATGTTTTCCAATCTGGGAGTGTAGGCTGGTGGGTACATTTAATGTGGTAGGTACATTTAATGTTCCCATTTCCTCATAAGGGGATTGATAAAATCATTCCTCTGAATTACTCAGTTTATTAGTAACAGGACCAAAATGCAGACCTTTTTTGTTCTGATTTGTGCCTACTGCACATGCTGTACTGGCTGGAAGATGGACTTAAACACCAATAACATAGGATTTGGAATGTTAGTCAAAGTTTGGTTATTGGAGACAGATCCAGGGGGGTTTCTAAATATAGTCAACACTCTTCCCTAGTGATCCTGTTTACACAAAGGAATGTATGGACTTGTAGTGTTTTGGATTACTAATGAATTTTGGGATGCTTGGATTCCACAGGCAGAACCTGGAAAACGAAAATGCTATAATTAATTGGCATAGGTAGGTTAATATGCAGACACTTGCAATGATTACAGTACTGTCATAGAAGAATGGATAAGGAGATGAATTTTTAGTAGCATGCAATTAACAGTGCACACTTGACGTGACTTTGGCTAGTTCATTTTGCCTTGGTTTCTTCCCCAAACATGTTTATACTATCATTCTCACAGGCCTGTTGTGAGGCTTAAATAAGATGATACCTATAAAATGATCTGTGTGGTATGTACAAATAAATAAACATTCCACAGGTGCTATTTACCTGTTTTTCTTTATCTGCGGAATGTTGGTATTAGTCTCTCTGGGGAAACTGACAGACTCTAGATTATCAACAACAAAAAGTGACATACCAGATAGCATTGTTGATAATTCATCCTAGACTCAGACATTTTTCCCTTCTAAATTTAAGAATAGCAAAGGCTTATCCAAGGTGGCAGAGATTATTACCCTTCCTGTTATATCTTAAGAGCTTGGAAGAAGATCACATTTGAGGGGCCTTCTTACGAATCTGCTTTGCTCCTAAGACTGAATATGGGTGCATGTAATGCCTTGTTTGAGTAGATAGATTTTTGCACCTTGGTGGGAAATTCTGACAGTATCTTCTGTGTTCTAAGTATTGCTTTGAATTTTCGTAATTCATTAATGTTGTAGAGTAGTTTTGGGTAGTGCTCAGCAGTAAATCAATCACAGAAGAGATAGGATTTAAATATAATGTTGTGCTGATGCTTTCCCAAGTCCCTGGAGTGCCTTTTCCCCTTGGAGCATATTACATCATCCTCCAAAAGCAGTTCAAATATCACCACCCACCCAGGGCATTCCCAGACCCTTTCCATTTGTGTAAAAATGTGTGTTACCTTGTCTCTGTAACTGGAAAGAATATTGGATATTAGTAAAAATTTATTGGACACTTTAAGGCATTGTGCCACCTCCTTAATATACTTCATTCCTTTAATCCTTATATGAATCTCTTGTTAAAGACATGATTAGTATCTCTGTTTTACTGATGAGGAAATGAAGGCTTAAAGATGTCAGACAGTTTCCCCAAGGTTACAAAGCTAGTCTTGGGTTCTCTTCAGAGAAGATAGATGTGCTTTGCCCAGTTGATGCATAAACTAGGCTCATTCTGGAATATTAATGGAGTCAATTAATCTTTTTATTATAACCTCCCTAATTCTCTGGAAATGTTTGTCAAAGACAGAATATTAATAAATACTTAAAATGCAATATACTGAATAATTAAACCCACAAAGGCCTGATTTATCTTTAATGCTTTTAATGATATTTTTAAAAAGGCAAAGTTTTGATAACATATGTTTGGGGCAGCATATGAAAAGATGAACAAGCTGTTCCTTCTTATTGTTTATTCTTAGAGGCTGTTGGTGGGGAAGCAAAATGCCAAGGACAGTGATACTGTTGGGTATGATTGCTGAGTGCATGTCTTGGGTAGTAAATCATTTTTTTCTTTGCTAAGTTTTATTTTTGTTCCCTGTTCAGAACTCCTTTTGTCAGTTGTGTTTTTTTTTTAAGAAAACATTTGTAATTTTGAAGGTGTGTGTGTGTATGTATCTATCGAGTTCACTAGATCAATACTTTCAAATTCCTTCATCACCAATTTAAAGGAAGTGAAATCATGATACCCTTAGAGCATACCATGAATCTCTCCCTAAAGAAATACATTGCAAAAGTAAAAAGAACACAAAACTAAAAGAAATGAGCCATCAGGCCATTAAGAGACATGAAGGAAACTTAAAGGAATATTCTTAAGTGAAAGAAGCCAATCTAGGATTCCAACGATATGACATGCTGGGAAAGGACAAATCTTTGGAAAGACTAAGAAGATTAGGGAGTACCAGGGGTTGGGAGGTGGTGAGGGATGAATAGGCAGAGCACGAGGACTTGTAAGGAAGTGAAACTACTGCATATACTATAAAGGTATACACATCTGTATGTCATTATAAATTTGTCCAAACCATAGAATATGTGATTTAATGAGCGGGCCCTCATGTAAACTATGGACTTGGTTATTGTGATGTGTCAAGAAAAGTTCATCACTTACAACAAACACACCACTTGGGTGGGAGAGGTTGACAATGAGGTGAGGTTTGCATGAGTGGACGTAGGAGGTATATGGAAAATCCCTGTACCTCCCTCTCAATTTTGTTGTGAGTCTAGAACTGCTCTTACAAAATAAAGTCTTAATAAAATAATAATAATAATATTAATAATAATAATAAAAAGTGTATAGTCACCTTAGTGACAAAGCCAGGGAGGTAGGTGGGGTCTGCATTGTGAAGAGTATGATGTATTATGGTTAGTTTGGGATTTTTCCTATGACGACCCAGATAAGGAAACTGAGAATGATAATGGTTAGATATGATTTTCATTTTTCATCTATTTATGTGATGTTTTAAAAGGAAAATCACTCAAGTAGCAACATAAATAGTGAAGTATATAGGAAATGAGGATCCTCAAGTGATCTTATAAGCCGTCTATTAAAATAGAAAAGAATTGAAGAATAATACAGTAGGGACTGGAACTAAGACATAGGTAGTGAAGACAGGAAAGAAAATAATGCATTTATAGATTTTTGTGAAAGAATCAGTTGGACGTACATGGTCAGAGGGTGTTGACCCCATGTCTGTAATGTGGCTTATGGCCTGAAAATATAAGAGTTTAGAAGGAAATAAGGTGCATTCAGATGGGAGATGAGATGAGGTTTAGAAATGCAGAGTTGAGGGTAGTGTGGGGCAGTTATGTGAACACAGAACCAGGAAGAAATTGGTAGAATGAAATAACTACTAAAGTGAAGTGAAAATGGAATAAGGCAGTCCTTTGAGACTTCTGCAGCCACTAATGATCATAACGACTGGGCAGAATAGGGCTGATTTGAAGTCTGGTAATGTGATATCAGTTAGCATTTGGAGGTTTGGTGAGCTAATATTTGGTGAGTACCTCTGTGGAGCAGGCACCATGCTATTATTTTGTACTCATGTAAAATCACATAAATTTCATAGCAACAGAGACAGGCTTTCAGTCTTTCCTTCAACAAATGTTTAATGTATCTTGTTTTTCAGATACTGTAATTATCATTGGGTAATTATCTTTTACTTTCAAATGTGAGGATTTATGCTCAGGAAGGGAAAAAAGATTTATTGAAATAACAAGCTAGTAATTGACAGAGGTGGGATGAACCTGTCTGTGTTTAATTCCCAAGTTTTTCTGCACCACTTTGCTTTCAAGGTATTACACCTAAGAACAAACCTGATTATGAACTGGTTAATTGCATTTGGGTGGAGGTAGATTGTTTAGGATGGGGCCTGTCCCCCAACTAGAGTCTTATATAGAAAGAATACGCAAATGTCAGACTTTAATTTTTCCCATCAGGCATACAGTCTAAAACAAAAGATCTAAGTAGTACAATGACAGACATAGATAAAGGTGCATCCCTAGAAATACATTGTCATTTGAGCCTTAATATATGGTAAGGTTGTCTCCTGGAAGGTAGAGAAAATAATTAGAATATCCTAGGGCAGGTACAACCAGAAATGCAGGCCGGTTATTGATGTTTTCAAGAGGGAGAAGGACTCACCTCATTTCTGTCATGGTGCTAGGCAGTTTTCTTTGCTTGCAGAGAGTTTGTGCGTCAATGGTAGGGATAGACGTGCTTAGAGGTAGTTTAAAGTTCTTGTACTCCTTTCCTATTTCCCTCCCTCCTTCTCTAGCTTTCTTTCCTCCTTACCTCCCTTCCTTTCTTCTTCCCCTCCTATTTTCATTTTGCCTTCTACAAACACTAATCTATCAATTAGTGTGTGATGCACTTGGAATATGACAAGGAACAAGAAGATCATGGCATTGCCACCATAGAGCTTATATTTTTACACAGAAAGTTAAAAAAAAAATAAAAATAATTCACTTATTACTAAATGAAACAAAAACTAAAAGTGTGGGGCTAAGCTAGATCTATTTTACATAGAGAGTTCAAGGTGAAGGTTTTTGAGGGTTGATAATTAAACTAAGTCTTAGAGAATGAAAATTAGCAAGTGCACACACATGCAAGATTTCAGATCTTCATAAGAGGAACCTCCAGCCATGTACTTGCTCAAACCTCAAATGATGGTTACCCTTTTCCTCCCTTTCTTCACGAAACCCATCATTGAGTCACTATCAGTCCGAGATCCAAGCAGGAAAATAAAAAGTATTGTGTTTACTTAGAAGAAAGGTGATTTGCCTGGGAATTGATGACCTCGGTGGTAGATAAACAGAAAGCCAAAGAGAAGACTCCTTTGGGAACCTAGGAACACAGGAAGCCGCTACCTTGCTTAGGTTGGTAGAAGAAACTTGGGATTATGCAGCAGAGATGAAGCCCTGGAAGATATACAGCATCCTTTGAGGATGGAGCTGGGAGGAGAGGGATCATGTGAGAGACACCATCTGCTCTGTTTCTTTCCTTTCAGATCTCCCACTTGTGCCTCCCATTGGTTGAAAATCCAGATGACAATGAATCCTTAGAGATACTGCCTACTAGGATAACCTAAAAAGCAGAGCAGCACAAGTTTGAGGAATTGATTTGATGAAAAGTTATGATCTCTCACAGTTTTACCTCAAAATGATATCACAAACCAGTCCACTTCACTCCATTTATATACCCTGATCTGAATTACCATTATCACTATCATCATCATAGTAGCCTCCTAATTGCCCTCCTTGGTTGAGTCTGATGCCCTAACTCTGTAGTCTCCACAGAGGAATTAGGATGAATGAATGACATCATTAACATCCTAAGGAGATTGGCAAAGTTCAATATATTCTATATTATACTCCTACTTACCAACTTTTCTCTGACAAAATCACAAATTTTTCTGAACCTCTATTTTTATTGTTAAAATACCCACATCAACTATCTCACAGGAATGATAGAGTTAAAATATTAGGTAAAAAAAGTGCTTAACAAAACTGAACACACAGGCAGCCACTGTGGAAAACTCACAAACATTGGCCCCATGAGTAGCTGTGGGTTTGAATCCTTACTCTGACATTTACTATTTAATTTCTGAACTTTTCTGAGCTTCAGCTTTCTCATGTTTGCCATGTTTCATTCACTACTTTGTGAACCTGGCTTGACCTCAGGACCTGCTCTGACTTAAGAGAAAATCATGGAAGAGAAATTAGACTGCTTCTTAGGCTGAGCCTTAAGAAGACTTAGAACTTCGATTTGTAACCTCTTGGAGCATTGCCCTGAAACTGCCATGTGAGGAAGGAAGGTGGTTTAGCCAAATGGAGTGTGAGAGAGCACATGGAGGAGAATAAAAATGCCTTACTTGCAGCACCATCAATTACCAGACATAGGAAAGAGGATCTAGAATCTCTTTTAATAGCCAATCCTCCTCCAGATACATGCAAGAGTGAATCCAGGTGAAACCAGTGGAAAATCTCCTAACCACCCCGCATAATTAAGATAAATAACAAATTGCTGTTTGTAGCCCCTGGGTTTTAGGGATGATTCCTTATAAACAATAGTTAAAACAGTGTCCATATGTATCAAATGGTATAGGTTCTTATTAAAAAAGCACTATTAACACCATTGTTATTTTTAATTAAAATATTTATGGTACTGTTGACATAATAGTATCATAAACTCTTCAAAATAATTCAACCACATATGGATTAATATATGACTTCAACATTATATTCAGGGCAGGGTCTGGCAGGGTCCAATTGCAATTCTTAGCGTCTCTTCCCCTCCACTCTGTGGCGTGTTATCTCATTCATAGTGGGTACATGTACATATTATGTAACTTAAAGGAATATAAAAAATGTGCACTTCTCAGCTACTAAAATTTATTTTCTTTCCAAAATTGGCAAACACTTTATAGACCATCCTTTGATTTAAGCCTATTAAGAAAGAATTCAGGTGGCATAAGCCCCTTTGCTTATGTTTGGAACAAAGACTGGGACAGGCAATTGAATGCTGTTTTAAAGGACAAAGTTTGACCCCACTTGCCCTGTGACCATCTCTTGTTCTGTGGAAGAAGCTTTTTGAAAGTCTTCCGTAGAGCCAAACTTAGAGCGCTCTTATCTGAAAGGAGCTGCTTGTCTCCATCTATGACTCAGATTATTTCTTTGCATATTAAATTACAAGAGACAGTTCCAGCTGGATCCATCAATGTATTTATAACTCAGCCACACAATTTTCCTCCAGGCGGAAAACTTGGCAAACACACTCTCAGCCTGGCTGCGACTTTCAAAGATGAGAACAGGAAAATAATCGTGGCAGTTTTTATATCAAACTTCTTGTCTAAATCCTGAATATAAAGGGAAAATTTCAGTCCCCCAGCACCATTTCCACCAAAGGAGTGAGTAGGGCAGTTGAGGAATTCATGAAGAGTGAGAATATAATTTCTTTTGCCTCTCTCAGATCTTGTTCTCAATGAGTTATCCTTGGTACCCACAGTGAGAACCCCCTTGAATTATGTGAAAGACAGGGGTGTGGTCATTCACTGATGACCTGGCACACTATGTAGCTTACCATCTACACTATGGTGCTAGGTGCTCAGTGCTCAAGCTTACTGTCTCAGGAATCAGTAAGATAGATTTGATTTTCCGTGTATGAGAAAACTTAGGTTGTGACAAGTTAGCATACTCAGAGTCCAGATATGTCTCCTATAATTTATGTATACCTTTGTTTCCAAGGGCAATTAGGTAAGTAATTATATATACATATATGACTTAAAAGTGCTCTTACCTGAAGGAAGTCACTTGTGTATATCTATCAGTCACATATATATTTTATTTAGCATATGACAGAAAATCAAACTCCAAGTAGTCTAAGTAAAAGGTCATTTGTTTAATCCTATAACTAGGCATTCAGGGATAGATCTTTATCAGTCACTGCTGTACTATGTTAATATCATTAAGAATCTCTCTATATTTTTCTAGACATCTTCTCCTCTAGTAGTTCCGAGATTCTCATTCTATACCTAGAAATTCTAGCACAAAAGAATCTTCTATTTCCTGATGAATTCTATTAAAACACCTGATTTGAGTCTTAATAAATTGTTATAAGCATTTAACCACACCCTAAACTCATTCCTGTAGCCAAGAGGAGGGATTAGGCTGAAAAGCTGAACTTGGATCATGTGTCCTGTGGCAAAATAGTAAGATCTATGTATTAGTTCATATAATTGTATCAATGCTCACCTTCTGATTTTCATAATTATACTGTGACAAAGTAAGATATTTATATTAGGGGAAGCTAGAGGAAGGTTATGTGGGAACCTACAATTGGATTATAACCTACAAGTGGATTATATGACAGTAAAAACTTTAAAGTGTAAATATATATGAATGACTCCACCTAGCAGTCTCTTTCCGTCATTTGAAGTAGAACTGATTCATCAATTGAATTTGAATTGATCTCCGTGGTTGGCCTTTCCAGTATTCTGTTGCTTTTTAATTTTTTTTTCCTTTAGATTCACAGACCACTTCATTTTTATATAGATACTATCGATTGCAAAAACATGTATTATAATTGATATGCTTGGAATATTTATCTTCCCCCCGCTGGATTATAAGCATCTTGTGGGTCAGGGCTGTAGGTTATTTATTTTTAAAATCTCAGAGCCAAGAAGAGAGCCTAGTAGAGGCCACAAGTTCATAAAATGTTACTGGAATACATGAGCAGGAGCATGCTAATTTGTTAATTCATATCAGCAGCTGGGATATAGACTATTATTTTAACTAGCTAATGATTTGGTTTTTAAATCAATAAATAGAATTTATGGTATTAATTTTAATTCTTCCCTTTCATAGACACCAATACCCAATACCATGTTACAGCTAGAGAAAAAACATCCTGTATCTGTTTCTCAGGAAATAAAAAACAAAAACACACTGATAGGATTGTGGTTGTTACTGCTTTTTGTATGTTGGGTGTAGGGGGTATGGGGGAGCATTGGGAGTTCATTTATGCATTTATTCTACCAATATTTATTAAGTATATCAATACATGCATTTATTCTACCAATATTTACTAAGTATATCAATGCTGTTTTAGGATATGGTCTACACCAGCCCATTTTAAGAGATTAGTGAATTCATTTGAAGAAGCAGACAATTCAGTGAGGGAGAAAATCACCTTAAAGTGTAGCATATTGAAAGTGAACTCTTAGTTCCTACACCCCACCCCCTGCTATTGTCCCCTGCTGTCTTTGGAATGAGCCAGTTTTCAATCATCCCTGGTGTTGTCATATGATATACATCTATCAGCAAACATTCTGAGCTCCTGCTGAGGACAAGTGTCATGGGATAAAATGATCTTGAAAATGCTCACCTGAGTATCTTTTAGTGCTGAAATTTTTTTATACCCTATATTTGGCGATTTTTTTTATAAATTGCAATTAAGATGGATTAGATGCAAATATGTATTAAGCAATGCAAATGTAACTTTTAGTAAATAATAAATAAGCTATTCTATTTCAATGAAATGTGTTTATATGTCTTGTTAGAGGAAGTATAGTAAAAGACTAGAGGTCTTGTTTCAGGTGAAATTCAGGAAGAAGGAATTGGGCATCCACTGGCTGACTAAATGTTGTAGGCTGGAGATACAGTTTTCTGTACATCAAGATAAAGTCCAAAAGATTTTCTGAATACATATGAAAACATTAAGGGGATAAACTTCCATGGAGTTCCTAGTAATAAAGTAGTTGTCTAAAGATTATATGTATTCAGTCTCCTGAAAATGGAAACTGACCTCATTCCTACTTGCAGTGCACTCAGTTGAATCCTCCAAAATTCATATGTTGAAGTCCTACCTCCCTATGTGATGATATTTGGATATAGGGCCATGGGGAAATAACTAAGTTTAGATGAGGTTCTGAGGGTAGATTCCCATGATGGAATTAGTGTCCTTATAAAGAAAGTCAGCAGTGAACTTGTTCCCTTTCTCTTTCCTGCCATTTGAGGACACAGCAAGAAGGTTGCTGTCTACAAGCCATAAAAACAGCTCTCACCAGAAGCTGGTAAGACTGACATCTTGATGTTGGAATTGAGAAAATACCTTTCTGCTGCTCGAGCCACCTAGTCCATTGTATTTTGCTCTGGCAGCCTGAGCTGACTATGATTATTCTACCTTTCCCTCTTCGAATGTTTAATGACAGTGGAGCTGTGAACACATATTCACAAATTTTTTTTTTTTTTTTTTTTTTTTTTTGCACTGGATTCCCTTTGACTCTGAAGGATGAAAGATTTGACCTAAGGGGTACTTCAATAAGATATTGGGAAAGCTGAAAGTAATCAGGTGTATTTCAGAAAAAGCTTCTGCTAATATTGAGACAGTTTATATTTCAGAAAACAAATAATCCAAGAGTAGTGTCACCTGTTGGTAATATCCTGACCTATGCCTGAGACATGTAGAAAAAATGGAGTACTATAGTACGATACTTTATTTCCTGGTTTGATCACTAAAGTCCAAATATAAGTGGATTCTGCTTAAGCTTCTGCATGTCAAAAGTACTTAATTAAAATGGTCCATGTGGTTGGCTTAAGATGCTGGAATGAGTAGTTTGTGCTTGTGGTGTGTTTATTTCCTCCAAAGGAATCTCTGAAGACCTGTGCTGAATCTGCTGTTTGATGGTCGAGGAAGCACTGCACCTTGATCACATTTGACCAAGAACTAAAACATATACCATTGGAAAAGCTCATAATCCTCAAAAATTATGATTTTTAATATAGTAGGTTTAGTAACTGAGCTGGTACTAGGTTTCTGAAACACACTATATAGAGAGTTTTAAGTGTCTCATTTACCTTGCCCATAATGTCTTAGTGATGTATACTTCCTTAATTTTCATTTAAATTTCAATGAAATTTTCATTTCATTTCACTTTTAGTGCAGGGACCTCTTTAACATTCCCATATTTAGCTGTCTTATTCATTTCCAAACAGAAAAACATGAGACAAGGTACGATGGCCAATAAAAAATGAAATATATGAACCTTGTATTTGAATAACTTATATTTAATGGGAACAAATAGTATAAAATTAAATATTTAAGCAATTTGGAATAATGACCAATGAGTTTTTGCTGTTATTCCTGGAGGGATAGGGACTTATTTGGATCGTCTTAACTTAGGGACTGAAATGAGAATAAATAATGTACATAAAGGGTTTTGTGAGGCAAGGTCCATGGGTCAGCAGCAAATGGAGCATTTTGGGGAAAGGAAGGCAGCTATTTCAAGAAAAGTTGGCCCACCCCCATCACAAGAGAGTAATGAAGATTGGTTGGGGCCAAACTGGAAATAATTTAGCATAACTATAAGAATACAAGCAACCTCCATTCACCCAGAAAATAGGATAAAATGTTTTGGGAACACTGAGCCAGTAGCAGTTTATTGTAGAGTGGAGATGGTGGGTGGGGAGACTTGGAGGTACACAGGCAAATAATACGGAAAGAATTGCATGGTTTTAAGAACCCCCTCCCTTCTCCCACTAACGGCCTTTTGCTTAAAGAATTCACAGCATCACCTGGTAATCTAACAGGAAGTAAAGTGTCCTTTTCGTTAGTCCAGATTAGAGAAGGCAAGGCAGGTTCTTTGTTTTAACCTTGACCTCTGTGATACACAGTTCCATGGATGCATTTTTGGTTCTCTTTCACTGACCTTTTAGATCGAAACAGACTATGCTCTTCCAGCAGCTGTGCTTTTGTACACTTGTACATCCATCTCCTCTCCTTGGAGCACTTTCCCTTTCCTGTTGTGAATTTATACTCGGCTTTCAGATTTCCATGCATATATAACTTCATTGATCCGTCTTCCCCATGATCCTTATATTTAAGCAAGCTTACTTGCTGCTTTCATAGTGCATGTTCTTTCTGTCCATTAACTTATCTCATTTTATACTACGCTCTTGTTTGTGACCATGTTGATTTGTGTTTATTCCCACTGAAATATCGGTTTGAGAGCATGGGAAATATCTGTACGTGCTGGGGATGCAGTGATACACAGACACAAAGCATTTCACCCATATTTGGCATTGAATAAATATTTGTTGAATTTATGAATCAATAAGCCTAAAATAACCAGTCTGTAGCCAGAAAGTGGCAGAGTCTAGACCTGAAAGTAGGTCTCCCTGAAAAGATGAAAAATGCTAAAACGTATCTCAGAGTAAGAACACTGATAAATCTGGCCACAGAACAAAAACAAAAACAAAAACAAAACAAAACAAAAAGAAAACAAACATACAAGAACACCCAACAAACAAACAAAACACACCAGGATTAAACCTATTTTGATATCACTGAGACAAAATACCTTGCACCAAGATTTGAAATACTTTAGCCTTAAAGAAACATGACATGCCAAAAGTAACATTTTACTCTCAATGCAGACAATGTCAACTTTCTGACATACAAATTTGAAATAGAGTTGCACAAAGACACCAGGGAAATGCTTGGAAGCCCTGAAGTGCTGAGAATTCTTTGGGCAGACTCCTTCTCTCCGCACAGATGAACACCATGAGCTTGCTGGAAGGGGTTCAAAGAACAGCCCACAGCAGCACTCAAGTTTGCTAAAGTGACTGACGTTGGCTTCAGCGTGGATTCCAAAGGCGACAGCTGACAAGGAAAAGAGGAAAGGAAAGCAGAGGCGAGATTTGAATAGTTGCAAAAGCCCAAGGCAGCAGAAGGCAAACATCTTCTGGGGTTATCATGTGTTCATAACCAGTTGCACCAGAGATCTTTCTAACAGAGTAACAGCTGGTGACTGGAGCAGCCAGCTCTAAAGAAATGCCCCTCTCCCCCTGCATTGCAGGGTCTAAAACAATAGGGGTGACAATAATGGGTTGTTTGTCTTTTGATATCTCATTTATTCGTGTGTAAAGGGAGGAGTATTAGCAGACATTAAAGAGCAATGTTTACTATATATCAGATATTATTCTAAGTGCTTTACTTAACTAATTTATTAAACCCACCGATCCTGTCATATAGGTACTATTATCAGCCCCTCTTTTCAGATGGGGAAAGGAGGCACAAGGCATTAAAATAATTTATCCAAAGTCCTACAGCTAGTATTAACAGTCGAGCTCCTAAGAACATTTGCTTAACTATGGCACTACATTGCCTCCTATATTATAGTATTGCATAAAATGGTCGACATTTATTGAATGTTTACCATGAGTGTTTCATACACCAGACAGATACCATGTGAAATCTGCAGTTCAAGCTCAGGAAGAGTATTTTCCATCATGACCTGACAGATGAGAGAATGGAGGCAGAGGGAGTGTTCTATTAAGAAGCAACAGGGGCACCTAGGTGGCTCATTCAGTTAAGCATCTGACTCTTGATTTCAGCTCAGGTCATGATCTCAAAAGTTCATGGGATCAAGCCCTCTGTCGGGCTCTGCACTGACCACACTGGGCCTGCTTGGGATTCTCTCTCTCTCCCCCTCCCTCCCCCTCCCCTCCCCCTCCCCCCCTCCCTCCCCCTCCCCCTCCCCCTCCCCCTACCCCCCCTCCCCCTCCCCCTCCCCCTCCCCTCCCCCTCTCCCTCCCCCTCCCCCTCCCCCTCCCCCTCCCTCTCCCTCTCCCTCTCCCTCTCCCTCTCTCTCCCTCTCCCCCCCTCTCCTTCCCCGCTCCTCCCCACTTGTGCACGCGCTCCCTCCCTCTCTCTCAAAATAAATAAACAAAATTTTAAAAACAACATATTGGCAATGTAAATGCCAAGATGTGAAGTGATGAGCTCACATGTGGAGATAAATGCCCTGCCCATAAGGAGTTTAAGGGACTAAGGGTAAGAGACTAATTCTAAATGATGGAAGTAAACATTTATTAACCACTGACCCTGTTCCAGGTTCTGGGCAAGGCATTTTACATATATTATGCTGTGTAATGCTTATATCATTCCTATGAGAAAGGTCTAATTCTAACCCAGTATTCTACAACTGTGCAGTTTTTACTATATACATATTTATAAACATTAGGGAAGGAGCTGAAGAACCTGCCTTAGCAAAGATATTTAGCTAAGCAAGCTGTGTATCAGTCATAGCCCAGGTTCTCACAGTCAAGTCCATACCACCTGGCTACAGCTTCTCTACATCTCAGAATCCAGCCACATCCACTTCTTTAATCCTTATCTTTTCATAGTAAGCATGTGTGAGGAGCTCAGTATTGATAAACAGTGTAACTGCAAAATCTTTAGAGAACAATCCATTCTGATTGTTACTCATGAAAACATCCAAAGTACTCAATAATTGATATAAATGACCAGGTGCTTTTCCCTCCCCCTCCGCATTTATTTACTTATTTCTTTATTTTTCAGAGTATTCTTAAAAAAGACAGATGGGAACAGATTGAGAAAAGAAAGAAAAATGTATTTGCATAAAATACCAAAAAAACCCACAGACTTTTGCACTGTTTCAGATGCCTTTGTAGGCAGAAGTAGTTCTTTTTAAGGATAATTATGCATATTGTAGCAATGCACAGCATGGATTTTTCCTGTGACAATAAAATCAGTAACTCATTGCATGGCCCTGAGTACATCCCTTTACCTCTCTTGACCAAAGTCTCCTCGATTTCCAGTTCTGCATGTAGTGTGGCATTGGCAAGATTTTAAAGAAACCCTTTAGACCAGAGTTCCAAGAAAATAATGCCCAGGGATCTAGTGCTTGCCCTTGGCCTACACAATAGACCCAGACTCTGCACCTTGAATTCCAAGGTTCTGTATTCCTCCCCACTCTACATTCATCTGGCTAGCTTCCTTCCTTAACCCCACCACACAGCCCTAACTCCAGGCTTTAAGACCTGTGTTGTTTTGTTTGAGAAAATGCCATGTTTATTCAAAATTCAGTCCCTTTTCAGATGATTTTTCTTCCCGTTGCTTTGTGTTTACACATCTTTACCTCTTAAAGTATATCTACTCAACCTTCAAGCCCCTACATTCCTGCTCTGTGAGAAGACTGGCTTTAAGAAGCCACAGTTATTGTCCTTAAAATGTATGTATTTGTCTAAGTGCTAGGTGCAAAATGTTTTCTTTTTGTGATTCCCTAATTTCTAATGAAGTTCATCTTTTTTGTTGCTTGGAGATGTGTTTTTTAAGCTAAATCTCTCTGTATAGGTGGAACATTTTGAGTGTTTAACTTGCATAGTTGTTTGTTTGCTGAGTTAAGGATATGCTTCTCCCTCTTATGTTTCACTTGTAAACATCTGGGTCTTTAGAATGTACTTGTCATATGTTCAGTGATAGAGTATCTTGTGTAGATTTCCATGACAAAGTCAGGTGAGACTCTGTTGGGCGTCAAAGGTTCAGCAAGAATTTGCCCTGGTCTTTCTGGTTGGTGATCTTTGGGTAGCAATAGCTGTTTGTGTCTCTTGGCATCACTGCCTGATAGAATTCACAAATGAATGGAGGAGTTTTTGCTTTTGTTGTTCTTGCTTTTGTGGAAATCATTCATGACTCTTTTCTACCTAGAAGAGTATATAAGGAAATAAAATGTCCACACCTCCTCCATTACCTGTTTTCTCCCTTTCTATTTTCACAATCTGCCTGAACTCCTGTTTCAGAATGTAGCACCCAGCCTTTCCTCCTCTTCCACTCCTACAGCTCATTTTAGCAATTTTCATAAGGAAGCAGAAGAAGAGGAGCAGTGTGTGTGTGTTTGCTGGGTGGATGGGACTAGATTATTGATGATGGGCTTTCTGGTTGGTAGGCCGTGAGTCTGTTCAACCTCTGATTTCTTCTCAGTTGTGTCTCTCCACACCATAACTCATGGTAATTTTCTCAAATATATTTGAACAATTTGCATATCTCTCCATATTATTGTAAATTTGAGTCAGTCTGTCTTTCATGGGCATATTATTGGAAAACTTTTATACAGTGAGAGTGAATGCCCTTGGGTAACTGATCAGTGAGTCATATCAGTCATATCCTAGCACTTAATTCTTTTAATTTATTGACAGTTCCCTGTGCGCTGTAAACCTAGCCTTCTACCTGATATATAATAGGTGCTCAATAAAATGATCAATAAATTGATTGTTTCAGTGTGCACTTGGGTAATATGGAATATGCTAAATTAAAGGCTTTCTTAACCCCCCTACAAGTTTAAATACAATTCTGTCCCCATGGCAGTTTCTCAAAAGAGAAAGGCCATTAACTCTGCTGACATGTGTAATCTCCAACTTGACTTAGTATCCCAACCCCACATTTCTCAAATGGGCTTAGTTGATTAAATGAAACTATGTGGGGCTATTTGTCTCTCTGTCTGGTAGAATTCATGACTGAGTGGCCTCCTCATATTTCAGTTCAGGCTTCAGTAGGCTTCTGAGGGAAATTGCTTTTTTTTTTTTTATTATTTTTTGGAGGAAAGAGGCTTAAATATTTTATTTTTTAAAAGTAGGCAGATGATTAAACATACAACTTAATTGGAATAGTTTGTATTCACTGCTTATTTGAATTCCTTATTCTAAATTATCTAGTGTACTACAGCTTTTCATTCATTCCCTCATACTTACTAACCCCTAGAGAAAATATTCATCCCAAGAATAATCTCAAAGATTGTGTCAGAGTAGGATTAATGCTATGATCTTTGCCTTCTTATTAATTTTCAGCTTCTAAATGTAGAACAATTAAATTACTTTTTTAAACTTATTTTATCATATCAGTACTTAAAAAATATATAAGAATTTACTCTGGCAGAAGCACAAAGTTTAGAACAAATGAAACTGTTTTGAAACTGACTGATCATCATTATCATGGCCACTATTTTAAGAGGTGAAGATAAGAAACAAAATTTCTGTCCCTCAGCTAGTTTTTCAACTAGAAGAGTAGGTAGCAATTCTGAGGTTTCACATGCTAGGTCTGAGACTGTATTATGTACATGGTCCACTGGGTCATTTGTATGGAGGCATACCTTTCAGATTCCTCTTCAAGAAAAGACTTAATGTTTATCTTCATGGAGTATGGAAGCTGACAACCTTCACCTGGTAGCATTTTCAGGGTTTCTTTCAGTATTTTCATGCTTATATCACACTCCTTCATGTGTCTTCTATCTAATTATTAAGCAAGGCAGTGGTAAAAAGTCTGGCCATTTCCCACTCATCATGGGATTCTTCAGATTGGTAATCTTTGGTCCAGACTTTTTCTTTGGGACACAAGAGACTTTGCCAGCTCTGCCTTGCAATTTGATGGCATGTCCTTCTCAATCATGCTTGCTCCTGTTTCCTTTCTCAGGGTGACTCCCCAGTAAACTCTTTGGACCCCTATTATGTCTCAGCATATGCTTCTCAGAGAATTCAACCTTTGGACCATGTGTTAGGATCAGTAAGAAGGGAAACCAGATGGATGAAACACAAAGAAGAGTTGGCTTCGTTTTACCTCTACTCTTATATTCATATGCAGTGATACTTTCTGAGATTTTGAGCAGCCATTGGCTCACATAATTTGGGTGTAGCGGGTAGGAAAACTTTGTGTTTGGGACTACAATTAGGCCAACTGCTCACTTCCAGAGAAAGTCATACTAGGGTGTGGAGAACAAACCTTTCTCCATCTAAAAATGATAATAGTGCCATAGTTTCCCTTTGGTTTCATCCTTTGTGTTTGCATTTCCTTTTTCATGGTAAAAAACAAAGTAACAACAACAACAACGACAAAGCACCAATAAGCCAAGGTAGAAATGAAGCCTTCTTGGCCCAGTGGCTTTCTTAACAAAAGCAGAAATAATTCTGAGTGGTGTTCATAAAAATTTTATCACCCAGCATATGCACATTATGCCTGGAAATAAATTTACCATGGTTTAGGGTACTCCTATGATCACTGGATAGTGCAAAACATAATTGCCTAAGGACATTGTAGTTCAGGGAGTTAAGACCTGACTTAGCTGCCATTATGATCATTATCCTCTTGTCTTTCTATTTTGTATGTGGCAATTACTGGAATGGACATTTTATATTACCTAATTTACAACCTATAAAAGTTCTATGACATTGATATCACGTTGTCCAATTTTCAGATGTGGAAACTAAGTCTAGAGAGTTTAACATATCTAACTAAAGTCACACTGTTAAAAATATCAGCTTTGCTCTGTTGATCAGGGATAACAAATGGATTCATTTTGCCTGGATCCAAGACCATTGGTCTTTTTCTTTATTCTAAGAGTTCTATAATAGGAGTACAAGAAAGACTTTATAACACTTTGGATGCCCCCACCCCACCCCCAAAATGTCTTTCTGGCATGTATAAAGAACACAGATTTCATTGCACAGAATGTATTTTCACTTATCTGATCAGTCAGAAATGTTTATTTCCTTTCTTTTGCTTTTTCTCATCAAGAATTCAGAAGTTAATTCTGATTCTCTTTGTCAGGTCTATATTGTTTTTCTGGTGTAACTCTTTCCAAGCAACAGCCATTTTCTCTTTTGTGAGGTTATATTATAATTAAAGTATTAAAATGTTTCTGAGTGACAAGAGTATGGACTGTACGTTTGACAGATAGGGCTTTGAATCCTGGAGCTGACACTGATACTCTGGGTATTTGAGTATTTATGATGTGTAAGATTCAGCATAACACCTACTTACAGGTTTTCTGTGAATGTTAAAATGGGGCATTCCTCCAATTTTTATTTAACTATCGTTGATGACTGTAAAGACAGATATAACCAAGTAGGTGCAACAAAACAGAACCACGGGTTATTAAAGCAGCATAAAGAAACATAGTATAGGGCACTGAACATGGCAGGGAATTGGACGGGTAGGATTTTATGGACAATGTGATACCTGAGCTCAAATTTTAGATACAAGGAAATATGACTAAGTAAGAATAAAACACTGGAGCCGGAGAATATCAGTCAATGCAGAGGAGGACAGTAAAAGCAATTTTAAAAAGTTCTGGAGTAAACATACCAAGGTTGTTTCAGTTGGAGTAATTACTTGTTGTGGTATATAAATTATGAGGCAGTGGGTAGATGGAGTGGTGCTATTTAAATGTTCATTTTTGTGTATTAAATATCCAAAGACTACAGTGATGTCTCATACATAGTAAGTGATTTACACTTCTCCATTTTCTTCCTCACACTCTTGATTCTGTATATTTACTTATTTTTTATCTTTTTTGTTCTTCTCTAGGAACTACCTAATTTCTTACCAATCTTCATAGTTCTCTCATTTGAACTGCCATCCACTGGTTGGATTCCAATCAGATATTTACCTTCCCCACCCCCCCCACCCCCGCATCCAGGAGATATTTCCACAGAACCCCTTGGGTGTTATAAGTCACTTCACTGCCTCCTTTTTTCCTATCAGACGTGGATCATGTCTTAGGAAGTGATATCATAGCTATATTATCTGGAAAGTTTTGGGGAGAGTGGAAACAGAGTAGGGAACTTGTTTATTTTAAAATAATAAAAAAGCATGGAATAAGAATTAAAATTCTTGAAAATAAAATAACTGAATTATCTAGACATAAATAAATACAGTATAAAAACAACTTAGGAAACACTTCTTTTTAAAATATATTTTCATTGCTATTTTATTTTACTTTTTAATTTTTGAAAAAAATGTTCAAGTATAATTAACATACAGTATTATATTAGTTTCAGGTGTACAGTATAATGATTCACCAAATCTATACATTTCTCAGTGCTCATCATGACAAGTGTACTCTTAATCACCATTTCTATTCTTGTTTACATTATTTGTTTGCTTTGGATGGTTTCATTTGGGTTGATTGGAAACTGCTATGGAAATAATTTTATAGGAATATTTGAAATTATCTGTTGAAGTGGAATTCTAGAGAAGAGATTTGAGGGCAGAGAACCATGCCAGTCATCATTGAAACCATTTTAAAGGGATCTGCTGTGTGCAAATGGGAATTACATTTCTCCTTTACCAGATGCTTACGTGGCAAAGATAACTGCAAAATGATGTAAGGGAACACTCATTTATTTTTTGTTCATTCACTCATTTATTCCATCATTGCTTTTATAGTTTACATTACTTAAGTGACTACTGCTAGTTGAGCTCTGTGTTTAGCATATGAAGAAAATTAAAAGTTACCATTTTTTCAGTAACTTAGCATTTTCAGTGGGTAGGCAGAGTCTACACAAATAATTATAGTTTGATATAATCTATAGTACTGAAGCAAAAGTGATGATTGGTTGCCCTGGGAGAATAGACATATGAGCCACAATCTGCATGGAAAACATCAGGATAAATACAAATTTTCTGTGTGGACTGCAGAAGAGGAGCATCAGACATGGTGCAGAGCCTCAAAAACGTATTGTGTAAAGTTAAATGACTAAGATTTTGGATTATGGAGTCAGAGGAGTGATGTTAAAATCCGCCCCCCCCCTTGTTATTCCTTGCTAGTATCTTACCCCACTGAGCATTTGATATATACTAGGCATTGGGTACGAAATCCCTCAGCTCACCTTGTCCAGTGTTCATGGCAGCACTGTGACTTACCACCATTTTTTACAGGTGATGGATACAACTGGCATCAATAGTTTGTGGAGACTCTAGGTCATGCAAGTATTAGCAGGGATCCTTAGCCACACAGTTTGAGCTTAAAGTCAAACTTGTCTTCCGGGAAAGTTCATACTATCCCACCCATGTGCTTTATCTTAGCTTTGAATATTAAGACCTTTGCATAAATGGGGTCATAATTGACCTTAAGCCACACACGTGTCAGCTTCTGTGTTAGGTATTTTCTAACACTAATAATAATAGTAATAACAACAAAAGTGGCGCCCGACTGGCCGGGCTCCGCTTCCGGGGGGCGCTGCTGCCGCCTCCGCGGCCCCGGAGCGGGGGCGCCCGAGGATTCTTCGCCCCTGGCCACGGCCCCCGCGCCGGGGCTTCGCCGCCCCCCGTGTCCGAGCTGGACCGTGCGGACGCCTGGCTCCTCCGGAAGGCGCATGAAACAGACTTCCTCTCCTGGTTCCGCAATGGCCTCCTGGCATCAGGCATTGGGGTCATCTCCTTCTTGCAGAGTGACATGGGTCGGGAAGCTGCCTACGGCTTCTTCCTGCTGGGCGGCCTGTGCGTCGTGTGGGGCGGTGCCTCCTACGTGGTGGGCCTGGCTGCACTGCGGGGACCCATGCAGCTGTCGCTGGGGGGCGCAGCGGCGGGCGTGGGGGCCGTGCTGGCCGTGGGCCTGCTCTGGGCTTGTGACGTCGGTCTCTACATGGGTCAGCTGGAGCTGGATGTGGAACTGGTGCCCGAGGACGATGGGACCGCCACCACCGAAGGCCCCGACGAAGCCGGCCGGCCGCCACCGGAGTGAACAGCTGGGCCACGGGGAATGGCCGGGCGCTGGACGGCCCGAGGACCGGGACATTAAAACCTGACCCTTGTCCACAAAAAAAAAAAAAAAAAAAAAAAAAAAAAAAAAAAAAAGTATTTTTAACAAGTAGTGCTTTAATCATTACTAAAATTAAGAAATGGCTATTTTTACTTGGCGGATGGAGAGGCCTGGGTTTAGCTAGGTTATGTAATTGTCTAGCCACACAGCTTGATGGTGATAGAACAAATACAGTATCCCAGTTCTCAGAGACCATACCTATGTAGCCTCCTCACGGAACTTTCTTCAGCATAGAATGGGCTAGATCCACCTCCTCACTGGCCTGCTGCCTGTGCTTCTAGCACTGCTGCATGAAAATCTAGAATATGTCCATTATGGCAATGAAGAAATACGCAATTATTCAGAGGCAAGAAATAGCACAAGGCTCTGGAAGGATAATCTGGAACTGCTTAGCTAGTCCCTTAGCAAGAGGTACCCATTAGGCAGCAGCTGCCAACAGCACTGGCCACTCCCATTGATTTGGTTACCACCATCATTCAAGGGAAAAATCACTCCACTAAAGTCCTCTCTAAAGTGTACTGTGTGTGCAGACATGCTCAGAAAACTCCACACATCTCCTTATCAGCCCATCTATCATTTCTTTGTGGAGGCTAGGATGCTATTTTCTATCTCAAAATATATTTTGAAGCATTGGAGTCAGTTGTGTTGAGTATTTGTTATTCAACCTCAAAATACAATAATCATGATTAGGTTTTGTTTTCTAGCCTCCGTTAACTTTGGTAAATAAAATAAATTTATACTAGGAAGAATTAATAATTGACATATGATAAATAAGGTAAATAATTATTATGATACCTAATACTTACAAAACCTTTACTATATATAAGCATTGTGCTTGCTTTGACTCATTGAATTCCTGTGACAGACCTAAGGAAGTGTGTGTATTATTTCTTTGTCACTCTACAAATTGAGAGGCTGGTATAATATTTGGGCTGCTACTACAAAAATACCATAGATGGAGTGGCTTAGAGACAATAGAATTTTATCTCTCACAGTTCTGGAGGATGGGAATACAGTGAGAACTTGTTTCCTGGTTTATAGATGACTGTCTTCTTGTTGTATCCTCAGGTGGTACAATGGCAAGGAGGTTTCTGGTATTTCATTTGTAAGGGTACTAATCCTATTCATAGGGGCTCCAGCCTCATGACCTAATTGCCTTCCAAAGTCACCACCACCAAATATCTTAACATTGGTGATTCGATGTCAACATATGAATTTTGGGGAACACAGGCATTCAGTCTGTAGCAAGCAAACATACTCTAAGGTGACTCGCCAATGAGTCACAACATTATATAACCCTCTCTCCTTGAGTACAGACAGCCTGTGACTTGCCAAAGGTAAATGGACTTCTCAGATGTGATTAAGTTCCCAAGCATTTGATTTTGAGTTAATCAAAAGGGTAATCATTCTGGGTGGTCCGATCCAATCAGATGAATCCTGTAAGAGTGCCATCTGTTCAGCATATGAAGAAGTCATATTACCTTCTTTATAAGAATTTAGCATTTTATATGGGAAAGCAGCTTCTACACATAATTATAATTTGTTATGATTTGTAGTACTTAATCAAAAGTACTGATTGATTTTCTTGTAAACACTGATACATGAGCCACAACTTGCATGGAGAACATCAGTACTGAAAGATGAATGTAAATGTCTGGGTGGACTCCAAAGGGGGAACTTGAGTCATGGTGCAGAAACTCAAACCTGGAATGCAGTGCAGTCAGGTGGCCAAGATTAGGTCAGAGGGTTTCTTGTTTGCTCTAAGGAAACAAGGTACCATTCTGTACAGCACAAGAAAATGAATTCTGCAAACTAAGGGGTATGGAAAAAGTATCCTTTCCCACTCAAACCTGTAATCAGAATGCAGCCTGACCAATACCTTAACTTTAGCCTTGTGAGATCCTGGGTAGAGGATACAGCTAAAATGTGCCCAGATTCCTTACTCATGGAAACTTGAAGAAAATAGAAGAATGTTTTTTTTTAATTAAGTTAAATTTCACATAGCATAAAATTAGCCCATTTTAGAGCCTATAACTCATTTATTATATTTACCATTTTGTACAGTCATTAATTTTTATTTGCACACATTTTCACACATTTTACCCCCGAAAGGAAACCTGGTACCCACTAAGTAAGTGGTCATTCCCTACCTGCCTCCCTTTCTACAGCTCTTAGCAACTACTAATCTGCTTCTGCCTATATAGATTTACCTACTATGGATATTTCATATAAATGTAATCATGTAGTATGTGACCTTTGTCTGATTTCTTTTCAAGGTTCATCTACACTGTAGCATATATCATTACTTTGTTTCTTTTTTCTTTTAGGCTTATTTATTATTTTTGAGAGAGAGAAAACACAAGTGGGGGAGGGGAAGAGAGAGAGGAAGACACAGAATCCAAGGCAGGCTCCAGGCTCTGAGCTGTCAGTGCAGAACCCAATGCGGGGCTCGCACCCACAGGCTGTGAGATCATGACCTGAGCCAGAGTCCGACGCTTAACTGACTGAGCCATCCAGGCACACCAGTACTTTATTTTTTTCTATCCCTGAATAATATTCTCTTATGTGGATATATAGTATTTTGTTTATTCATTCATCCATCAATGGCCATTTGAGTTGTTTCCATCTTTTGGCTATTGTGAATACTGCTACTATATATGTGTATACATGCATTTGTTTGATTCAGCGCTTTTGAGTGTATTACTAAGATTGGAATTACTGGGTCATATGGAAATTCTGTGCTTACTTGTGAGAAGGAACTACCACACAGTAGTAAATGTGTTTTAAACCACAAAATTTGTGGCAATTTGTTAAGTAGTGATAGAGAACAATTGCTCTGAAGAACAACAACAACAAAATTCAGATAAAATGACCATGTATAGACTGGTACCTAGAAGATCAGGGATCTGACCTCATACTTGTCTGACATTAGGTGTAGGGATCATAACCACATCCATATCGATTCATATTTTCAACAAAAGTTTGCTGAGTTCCTAATATGCATCGGGTTCTCTCAGTTAAACCTATTAAAACCTGTGTTTTAACAAGCTTCTGGGAATTTCTAGTGAACAGTAAAGTTTGACATCTACTGGTATTGTCCAAGAATAATCTAGGAATATATGCTATGGAAATGGCCAATATGAACATTCCTTCATTGAATGCACAGCTTACTGTGTGAAATGGATAGATTTAAGGAGACAATTTCAACACAGTGTAATTAGCAGCTAGAGAGAGGATATAAATTATGTTCTATTAGCCTCATAGGAGAATTACACCTTCTTTGGAAACTTGTTTCTTCACAGAAAAGGTGACATGCAAGAAGAGATGTGGGGAAGAAATAGGATTTCTGTAGCTGATGGAAAATGACGGCATTTAAGGGGATGCACATATTCTGTGTGAAGTTACAGAAGCGCAACAGTGGGTTGGGAAATGTGGGAGGCAGGCAGGAGAATGTAGGGGAGGGTATCAGAAGATGAAACTAAACACCCAAGCACCAAAACGTTTGGGCTTTATCTATTGCTCTTCATGAACCAGATGAGAATATTTAGAAGAAATGACATCTACTTGGAATTTCATTTCAGAAGCCTGAATTTGGCAGGAGAAAGATGTAGAACATGACTAGCAAGATTTTATTGTATAATTTGCTACTCGAGTGCACAGGAAACACCATTAGGCTTCAGTGTTCTCTTCTCTCATATATTAGTACATAGTAATCCTTTCAACTCTATTAATGGAATTTTGGTTAAGGATCAGTTATTTGGTAATGTGTGTTTTGTTTTTGTCTTGTTTTGGGGGGAACAGCATTGGATAATAAGACATTGCTCTCATTATCCTAAATAATCATCTCTACCTTGAACTTCTGAATTATGACTAGTTAGTATTTACTAATAAGCATAATAGCATTTATGAGTTCTTACTGTTTGTTAGGAGCCATTGTAAGTTCATTCCTTGTGTTATTAGATACAGTTGTATAAACTAGTACTTCTCTAATCAGAAGGTGTGAGATTAAGCCAGTGATTCTATATTTCTAACAAGTTCATTGAGGAGCAGGCATATAAGCAACCTTGCTTTTGTAAATAAGAAAATGGGATCAAGATGGTAAATAATTTACTGAGACCCTGAAGCTCAGCCACGTAGAAGTGGTTGAATCAGGGTCTGAACTCAGGTGGATGTCATCAAGCACAAAGGAGGCTGCCAAGATGCTGGAGGAGGCAGATAGTACAGCCAGCAGAGTATGTTTCGAGGTGGGACGGGCCTATCTTACATGTGAGAATTTCCTGGGAAATACTGGGAGATGCTATTGGGTAAGTCAATTACAAACTCTTAATGGATTTTTTTTTTGAAAGCTACTGAACAATTTCGAACTGATAAAGATGGCTCTTAAAGTTTATATTTAATAAAATCTAATTAATGGAATGCCATGATAAACTTTTAAAGCTAAGAATGAATGACCTTAGAAATAGATGAATCTTAACTACTGTTTTAAAGATAGGAAAATAGGCATAGAGAAGAGCCCCAAGGTGAAAATGTAAATCTAGGGTCACTTTGGGCCTTACTCACAATGCCCCTCCATTCATTGTCAGGGCTTAATAAGAGATTAATGTGAAGATTTAAAATTGTTAGTATAAAATACAGAACTAGGGTCCTTTCTGAAGAATAACAAAAGCTCCAGGACATTTTCACATACTCGACAATGATCTCCTTTTCTGTGTGTTATGTTTGTGTTTTTATGTATAGGTCCTGTTTTAATATTATAATTTCTTGTTCTTAAAGTTAGTGAAACTGCCTAGAAACAGCCTGATAAAACAGTACTAAATACCGAAACATTTTCTGGGTTAATCTGGTGCTGCTAAGGAGAATATTATACTGCAATATGAGTGTATTTTGGGTTTGGGGAGGGGATTGAGACTTATACTTCCATGTGAAAATAGCCAGTGTAGGTGCTGCAGATGTTAGCAGATTTCACCACATGATTTCAAGTTTAAGCTTTTCCTATGCCATTTTATTCCGGTTTATTAACACACTCAGAGGGGAAATTGTCAAGTTCACTGAGCACTGGAGAACTTGTGGGTGAGTGTAAAGTGTTCCCATTGCTTTTTGAGTCCGAGGGGTCCCTGCAATTTCATCTGAAACCCCACTGACAAACTGAAATAGAGACTACTCCAGTTACTCTGCATAATTTGAGGCAGCCAAGCTGAAGATTATTTGGAACTTTGTCTTATTTTAAGATTTGCTCTTCACTAAACCTACAATCGTTAGAGATCACTCTGGAGTCCATAGCTGAGCTATGGAACAGGGCAAGGAGCAGAGTGCTTCTTCTGATTTTTCATTTTCAGACGCACTGCCAGAGATAATCTTTAAGTAGAAGAAGCGCATGACTTCAATTAGTTTATGGGGGATAGCAGCCTGAAAACTCATTTATTTGATACCTTGAAGTCTTAAGTTGTTTGTATGCACCACAACCATGGAAGCTGAAGAAACCAGCAACTTTATTACTATCTGTTATGTATCTTTTGAGCTACAGGTAGAAAGAGCTTGTTCCTAATATATACACATATCTCACACACACACACACACACACACACACACACACACACACACAATTTGTTGAAGGAATGATGGGGATCCAGGGCATTTTCATGATCCTGACAATTTGTATTCAGGTATTTTCAGGTTCCCTTTCTTGGAAAATTATTTTTGATATAGATAACTACTTGCAAACGACAAGATTTTGATAATACTCTTATTTGATGGAGGTGGACAAAATAAAAGGGAGAAAGATGTCAATACATACTTCAGTCATATGCTTCTTCCATTTCCCACCCATCATTACATTGTATAGAAGTAACATAGAGAAGTTCCCAGTTAACTAGTACTACCCAGAAACGTTGATAACTACATTTTGGTCTCACCAGTCTGTCTACCACTACAAGACCACAAAATTCAGGACTTCAGTGTGCTCATTGGATCACCCCCAAAATAGGAACACAGACAAGGTATGTGGCCTTGAATTTTCTTCTAAACCACTTGTCTATTATGGATACTTCCTTTGGTTTGTTAGATCTTTCCATGTAACTTTTTTGGATGAGCTCACACAGTCTCTGTACGTTGAATGAACTGATCACCTAGAATCAATTTGTCAGCCTTAAGTGATGGATATACTTTACTCCTTTCTGGGGAAAAGTCTTTCTGATGAGGATTGTCTTCCTGGTCCTTAAAATCCATCTTTTCTCAACTTTTCCAGTAGGTACATACCCCATGGCTGAAGCTTAATATCCCAGACTCAAATGCCCCTCCAACGCATTATTGCTTCCTACTTTTCTGTCACAAATAGGAGACAAAACCCTAAACCTAATCCAATTGTCAATTCATTCTTGTAATTTAAAGTATTTTTGGCGGGGTGAGGGGGGCACCTGGGTGGCTCAGTCAATTAAGTGCCTGACTCTTGATTTCAGCTCAGGTCATGATATCATGGTTTATGAGATCGTCCACTTGTGCTCACTCACTGTCTCAAAATAAATAAATAAACATTAAAAATAAAATGTTATTTTGTGTGACCTTGGGAAAATCAACTTATTTATGAATCTTACTGCCCCTTACCTGTAAAGTGCAATGACTCAAAATGTTGCTGTCATAAGTCTCTCTATCGCAATCAAATTATAGTACTAAGAAAGTAAGGGTGAAGTGTGGTGGGAATTACCAGAATGAGGGAATATCAAAGTGAGAAACCAAAGTACCTTTGAAGAGTCAGTCTGAAGCTGATAAGATTAGGTAGACATTTCCCAATTTCCATAATCAATAATCAAAAAATCATCAAGATGCAGCGCTGCTATGCATGCTCCCTTCTCAGCTATCTGTAGCATTTCCTTAGTAGAAAAGCTAAAGGAGCCCTAGTTGTCTATTTGCCCTTTGATGTATAGCTGTGCAGAAGATGTCTCTCTGGCAACTAGGCTGTTACAGTCACTAAATATAAAGTTCTTTGGATCATTGAGATAATTCATTCAGAAAGAGCTTCCTGAGAAACATAGGCATAAGGTAGAAGAACTTCTACAATACGCTTTTGAGAACTCTGATTGTCAAAGTGAAAAGTTGTAGAACCACAGGAATTGTTCAACATTTTTATATGGTAAGGGAGTATAGTCTGTGTGGTGTTCGCTAGTCTGTGATTCTGTGCTGTTAATAATCACTAAATGTTTCCAGCATGAATAGCCCATAGAAATTAAGAGAATTAAATATGGCTTATTTGCTTTACTTTTTCTCAGATCACTTACTTTTCAGGCCAGGAGCCATCTTCATCCCCTCTCTTTTTCTTCACCGTTGCATCCAATGAGCTACAAAGCCCTAAATATGTTATCTCACATATTGAAACTCTCATGACAGCCCTCCTACCAATGTTTATCTTCAGGTCTCATCAAATCTTACTTAAATTGTCGACCAATTATTGTATTTAGTCTTAATCTTATCCTCAAATTTAACCTCCTTAATTTGTCATATGATGTTACAATCATGTTCCTAAAATGACATGTCTGATGTCACCCCTGCCTAAAAACTTTTCAGTGCATATATATGGTCCATATATTCAATGTTCCTTTATAGCTTTGCTTCTCCCATCTAAACATCCCCATGTCATTTCCTTTACTCTAAACAAGTGTTTGAGAAACATGCTCTTCACTATAAACATCATACATTTCCATACCCCTTTGCCTCAGTACATACTATTTCATAAGTATGTAATGTACTTTTGTGCTTGCCAAATCCTTTTTCTTTAAATCTCTGTCCCTCTGCCCTCTGTTTGAACAGAGTTGTCAGGTCTCCAGGAGCAATTGGGTTCACTTACTCTGTAACACAATAGTAACCTGTTGATTTATCTATTAATATTCATAATATTGGCCATTCTGTGGGTCTAGGAGAGAGGACACCATGTAATCTAACTTACAACCCTAGGGCCTGTACTATATCAACAATATTTCAGGCACTAAATAAATGGTGTATATAGAAGATGGATTAGGAGAGAGCATTTGAAAGAGCAAGAAGAATCCACATGGTGGAATTTAAGGTAACAAAAGAGTAATGGGTAGAGCTAGTTCTATGTTGTCTTTTCTGAAGGATGTTCAACACTTTTTCCAGAAGTTGTGTGTGACCTATATTAAGGCTTATTGGAGGATCCATTTTTTAGAATATTTTTGAAACAGCTAGAAATTTTCCTGTTCAAGGTCATTTTAAACTTCCCTTTCTTTTCTATCTTGGACAAAAATAGCTAACCCATCAAGGGACAGAAAATGCAGCAGGTAAAGTAATGGCAGTTGCATCAGAGGAAGCACCTACGTGAGTAAACACAGATGCAGATACAGCAAACTTCGGTGAGAGAGAAAGAGAGCATAATCTCACAGCCATAACGAACATTGTGCAGAGCCCATCAGAAAGAAAATATGCTATTTGTAAAAATTAATTAAAACTCACTAATCAAAGAGTATTCTTATAGCAAGGGCAATGTATTAGGGTTTTCCAGAAAAGCAGAGCCAACAAAGAATGAATCACTCTGACTTTCTTTTTTATATACATTTATACATCTAAATGTTTTTCAAATATTTGGTTACATAGATTGCATTATTACATTTTATTTATTAAATTATATTGCCATATTATATTATTACATTTACTTATCACATCTATGCATTTATAAAATAAGTAATAAATATATTTATTTATATATGTTTTATGAAGAATTGGCTCAGGTGATTATGGAGGTGGAGAAGTCCTATGATACTTTGTCTGTGGCCGGAGATCCAGGAAAACTGGTGGTGTAGTTCCAGTATGAGCCCAGAAGCCTGAGCACCTACCATCAGATGGTGTAAGTCCTAGTCCATGAGTAGAAGACAAATATCCTGGCTCCAGCATCAGGTAGAAAGAGTGAATTTTCCCTTCTTCTGTCTTGTTGGCCCTCAGTGGATGGGATGCCCACTCACATTGGGTAGAGGAATCTGCTTCACTTAGTCTCCTAATTGTTTGTAGAGATGCAAAGATTCTATATGAAGAGTGGTTCTTAAAGTTTAATGCCAATAAGAATCACCTGAGAGATCTGTTTAAAAATGCAGACATCCTGGCCACACTGCTAGAGATTCAGATGTTAGCTTGTGGTAGGCAAATGTTGGCTGCTTTGTCATTATTTAGTTTCTTCTTTTACCAGTACCACCTATATTTAATTTTAAGGGACCATTCCTACCCTCAGCCCAGAAGCTTATTTAGAATTGACCTTGTAGTTAATTCTGCACTGGTTCGTGGATGGATACACATCCCTAATATGGAGCAATGCTCACTAGTGCTGCTGGAAAATAACTGTACTTGCTTTTTCACTGAAACCCTCTGTTCCTTGAGTGATATGTGACTACTTATTTGAGGTCTGGAACTCTTGAAACTCCTGTAACCACTTGTGAGGAGTTGACTTAAGGATAAAACTGTGTGCCTGAATTTACTATGTGTATTTAAAATGAAAAATAATACATGGGATACATTTAAGACCATTTGACCATTTTAAGAATACATACATTTCACAATGAGCAGTATACCCAAATTCCCTTGATTTATTCTAGAGTGGATCTTATGCTGCTAGCATTTGATATCAGAGAAGAAGGAAAGAAAAAAGTACATATGTGCTGTGACTAAAACCCTCAAAATAGTTTATATTATGTTAGTACTTGACACTATGCTTATGCTTATGTTGAAAAAATATGTTTGTGCCTATCAAATGTGTTTTATTTTTTAACACGTTTTCATATACATCAAAGTAGGATTTTGAACTAATGTTCACTACCAGGATTGAATCCCTGAGTTCTGTTTTATATCTCACTGAAGAAATACTGAGCTTAAATAAGATCGAATTCAGAGGTCAGTCATGCTATTAAAATGAAAAGTACGAAATAATTTATTTTGTGCATAATCTGATGATATTAAGCTGGCATTGGTGTAATTGACCCTTTGGTACAATTTTAAAACCTTTTTTTATTGCTGATAGGCAAATATTGCACTAAACTGAGAATATCTTGTTTAAACATATTATCAAAATTGTGAAGACTTTTTTTTTTACCTCAATTCAACCAGTTCTAAATCAACCAGATCTCTTTCATATTTAGTAATTTTAATTACTAAATCTGATAATTTCTAGGTATAACTAGGAACTTTTTTGAAAATAGGTCCATTAATTAATATTTTCTACTCTGTGCTATGAATGTAAATTTAAAACTGGATTTTATTGTACCATGGGTATACTGTAAAAATGCAGACATCTCATCTAACACTCTGTGCTATCCTGTGGAGACAAAAAAAACTGATAGAAATGTAAACCAGAAACGGTAACTAAAATTAAGAAGAATTACCATTTTTGACTGTCTGATGTATGCAAGTTACTACTGAGATATGTAGTCACCGTCTATAATGACTACTCATTACAGTTTGTTTGTAAGACACCATTGATTCCGAGTTTTAAAGGACCAAGTTATAAACAAACTTTTCTCACATTATATGTAATTCAAAGACAGCTTTACTAGGAAAGAGTTGGCACACAGGAGTCTTAAGAAAGGCTGAATAATCTTTCTCTCTCTCTCTTTTTTTTTTTTTCTTCCTTGACAAACCTCCACAAAATCTTTGCAAGGGGTCAGGAGTTTGGGGGTCATTTTCATAGACCCTAATATTAGGTCTCCCACCTCAGTCCCCTTGCCAAGATTTCCCAGAGATGTTCCTGAATATTCGTTCCATCAGACAACAACTCCTACTTGAATTTTATTTTATTTTTTTGCCCACAAAAGCTGGGCAATGCAGCAAAAAGCTATTCCTCACTGTCACGCACATCACATAGATGAGACTCTGCTGGCAGTTCAAGATAAGTAATATCTGTTGGAAGAGAGTCAAAGATGTAAATCCTCTCTGTGCTTTATGTACTGCAGACTTCTTTAGCACAAGCGTGTCTGGATGCTGGAGAAGTTGATTTCCTCCAAATGACTTAGAAACTTCAAAACCACAGTGGTGGTGAGGAAGTAGGAAGCTGATGTCAGGGGCAGGAGTGGGGACACAGTGGAGTGGAGGAAAAGAGAAGAATATTTCCCTTCATAGGAACAATATAATGTAGGGAATCTAGCAGCAAACTTAGAGTCAGAAGTTACCAATTATTTTTGATACTTACATTTGGATAAATGACCTTGGATAAATCAGTGAAGTCTCTAGTCCTTGGTGTCCTCATTTGGAAGGTGGAAATCATTGCCTATGGTACCTACTTCAGAGGGGTGTGCATTCTGAGGGTACAATTTTATAGTTAGAGCTAACATAAGCTGCAGCTCTGCCTGTGGCCACAATTCCTCTCCAAATGGTACATTTCTTTTCTTCTTCTATGAGGATATGCGTGGAAGGCACCTCTCAGATCCCTCTTGCTGTATAAAAGACAGAATGTAAGAGGCAAGAGTAGTGTTGGCACTGTAAAGATTAGTTTTATTGTCTTCACCCACGAGGTAGGAGCAGGTGGCAACCAGAATGGTTTGTGGCGAATACTCCGACTGTGTTATCAGACCTAGATTTGACATGGAATAAGTTACTTACCTTGTTAAACCTCATTGTAATTCATGAGCAGAATGACTGTGATGATAGCATCCAACTCCTACCAGTTGTGAGTATTAAATGACATTATGCTTGGCACCGTGTCTGACATCGAAATGCTCTCAAACTTTTTTTTTTTAATTTTTTTTTTACATTTTTATTTATTTTTTTGAGAGACATAGAGACAGAGCACAAGTTGGGGAGGGGAAGAGAGAGAAGGAGACACAGAATCTGAAGCAGGCTCCAGGCTCTGAGCTGTCAGCACAGAGCCTGACATGGGGCTCGAACTCACAAACCGTGATCATGACCTGAGCCGAAGTCGGATGCCCAACCGACTGAGCCACCCAGGCGCTCCAGTCTCAAACTTTTGTTGTTGATCTTCCATTGTTTTTGTTGTTATGCTTATCTGTTTTTATCAGGAGTATTGTTAGCTTATACTTAATAAATACTGTGTAGCACTCACTCAGAAGAGCCCTATAGACTTGTCTACCTGAGAAGCAACCCAATAGCATATCAGCGTCGACAATTAGGGATTCTTATCTTTCGATTTGGGGTCCATACTTGGAAGCCCTTTTTGTTTTCTCTGTTCACAGAAGTCTAATTCACAGGGTGCACCTCTCCCAATAGAGAGTCACATGAGTACCTCACATCTTAGTGCCAGCTATTCCAGAGGATATAGTTACAAGTTACTTTCAAGTGTCTGATTGACCCAGGCCTTACAAAGTGAAATTTTACATATGCTATCTAGTCTGTATTGTAAGTCAGGTAATCAGTCCCAAATAGACCTTTAAGATATGGTGATATAGTATAGACAAAAAGGTAGAAATGTGACTTTACTTATTTAGTTCACTGCTCTGCCCAATCGAAGATATCCCTTTTATGCTCCATGCATGTGGATAATCTCATTCTGAGGTCCCCAGAGCTAAGAGCTCAGAGTACTGCCTTGGAAGGGGCTAAGGAGCTCTGGAATGAGTCATAATGCCTGCTTGGTGATTGAATTCTGTTCCTGCTCTGCTTAATCTCTCCTTTTCAGAAAACTACCCCCAAGAGGACAAAAATTGACTCTTAATGGCCAAAATATGTTAGATATTGAGAGGTTCTATTTGTGGCCCTCCCTAGGACCAAAAAGGGCCCCTTAGGTGGGTAATGAAAATAGGGTTGAAAAATACTGCTCTAAGACTACTGAAGTCTTCAAAATGATTCATCTGCACTATCTTATGCAAACATAATATTTGAAAACAGCTGAGAGGAAAACAAACGGTAATCTATGAGGGACTGAATCGTGTCCCTGCAAAATTCGTATGTTGAAGTCCTAAACTTCAGCACTTTAAAATACAGCTATATTTGGAGAGAGAACCTTGAGAATGTTGGTTAGCGTTAAATGAAGTCATAAGAGTAGGGCCCTAACTCAATAGGACTGGTGTCTCTTTAAAAAGAGGAAGATATACCAAGGATATGCATACACAGAGAAAAGGCCATGTGAAGGCATGGTGACAAGGTGGCCATCTACAAGCCAAGGAGAGAGGGCTCAGGAAAAATCAAACCTTCTGATACCCTGACTTCTAGCCTCCAGAACTGTGAGAAAATAAATTTTGGCTTTTAATCCACCCAGTGTGGTATATTAAACATTGCCGGAAAGCAGTGGACTTGTTAATACTAAAATTGAGAAGCAGCTAGGTTCACCCACCTCGCCACGAGATGTGATGTGAAACTGCATGCGTCCCATGTGAAGGGCTAAGCAGAGAAATTTTAGCAGGACACAGAAGGAAAAAGGGTATGCTGTGTGTAATAAGGACTGAAATATCTTGCAGGAGTTATGTTGACAAAAGTGACTAGGTTATGTATGGCCCATTTCTCCTTCAGTATGGATCATCGGATTCAGTAATTCTCCACTGATGGAAATCAGTGAATGAGAAGTAGAAAGAGGTCAGAGATGTCAGGTTACTGGAACTCCCTTCACATGAAGGAAACAGCGACCGTATCTATCACCAGTCTAGCAACTCCTTCACTAGCCTTCTCTTCATAGTCTGACATGACTGAGTCCACACATGGTGGGTACCAGGAGGAATTAGCCCTTTTGCTCTTATACCTTTGTGGCTAAAAATAAGTGGCGAAATGGGGCGCCGGGGTGGCTCAGTCGGTTAAGCGGCCGACTTCGGCTCAGGTCATGATCTCGTGGTCCGTGAGTTCGAGCCCCGCATTGGGCTCTGGGCTGATGGCTCAGAGCCTGGAGCCTGCTTCCGATTCTGTGTCTCCCTCTCTCTCTGCCCCTCCCCCATTCATGCTCTGTCTCTCTCTATCTCAAAAATAAATAAATGTTAAAAAAAATTAAAAAAAAAAAAAAGTGGCGAAGTAAACGACCGAGCCATGAAATGAAAATCAGGTTAAAATGAATAATGAGTGAGATGCTGCTGCTGCTGCTGCTGTTCCTGCTATGACTCCTAACTACCACTACTGCTACTGACACACAGCTAAGGTATGTTGCTTAAGTCAGATGCTATCTGACTACTACGTACTTACATGCATCCTTTAATGCAATTTATACTGTAACTACTATGTAGGTGTAGTATCATTCATAGTTTAGATGTGAGGAAACTGAGACTCAAAGAGGTCAATTAACTTTGCTGTGATCCTTCAGTTGGTATGTAAGGAAGCCCCAGTGGATACACGTAGAAGCAGGGAAATAAACATACTTTCTGTCTCCCATATGTTTGAGTGGCTATAGTTTGACTTTTCCTGGGTGGACTTCTGTAGCATCTGTGGCTGGGATATAACTCTTACCACCAGAGTGAACCAGGACACTCAGAGTCAGGGAAGAGAAACTAGAAAAATAATCAAGAGACTGGGAGAAATCAGTCTGTAAGATTATTGAATTAAAGGGATCAGTAGATACAGCATAAAGGTTTGGAGACAAAGATTTTGAGCCCAGAAGATAAGAGAAACTATCCTATGAGGACAGTCAATGGTGGGTTCTTAGAATTTGGGGCTGATGATTATTCCTTACTTTCCTGACATTCAGGTATAGAAGATGGAGGAGACTGATGAGAGAGTCAGGACCTAAACAGAAAGAGAAGGGCCCACTGGAAATCTAAAGTTACCCAAAAACGAGAGTACAGTGATATTCTTGGCACCGTGGTACTGCTCAAACACAGACGCGCCCTCATCATAGCCAGGGTACTTTGGAGCACCTGACAATTTGACCTGCACGAATGAAAATGTCAATTTTGGCAGTAATTTATATGTATGCCTTTTATTTATCATTGTTATAACCATTCCGTGAAATACAATGAAAAATTAATGCATTTTACAAGCAAATAAACTGAGAAGTGACCTATCTGAAGTTACACAGCAAGTTAGTAAAGCTAAGATTCTGATCTAAGAAATAAAAAGAAAAACACAACTGAGATGTCCATGTGTTAGGCACCTACCAGCCGCTGTTGCTTTCTATTTTCCTATAAATACAGGGCCCACGGCTCTTCTATGGATATAGCTGAATGATTAGGATAACATGACTCATTGCTATAAAGGACAAAATTTGGCAAAGTCACTACTTCTTATTTGACTTCATTTTCCCCTCCAGGAAAAAGATGACACTAACTTACAACATGTTGGTTGAGGTAAATGAGATAATAGACTTCTATGTACCTTTCTGAGAAAAGAAATATCACATTTTTGAGGAGTAGACATAGTACAAAAGGCTTTATCAATGACTTTGAAGCTAGGCTGTGCCCTTTTGAATTGAGAGTCCCAACAAAAGCTACTGGACACACAAAAGTCACAGGCATTCCTAGTAAGAGTGTCACATATCCTGTGACCTAAGATTCTGTTCTCTAATAGGCTATTCAGTGAGTTAGCCAAGGAACTGACCCTCAAGCAGCTCATGATCCAGGGATATTTATGTAAAGACATCAAAATCATGATGTATCATTCCCAGATATTTGCAGAATATCATTGGTAGCTACTTGGGAGAAACATCTCCAAACAGTTTAACAATTGTTAAAGAACAGGGCTGATCCTTAATCAATTCTGTTGTTACTGAACTTTCTTTTGTGGGGAAGTCAAAATGCCACCCACACCAAAGAGATTGTTGCAGTGTGTGTGTATGATGTTTGATCTTCAAATCTCCACTAATGTTCTCAATTATAACTGTAATGAGTCCTCCTTCCTGCCTCAGAGTTACTTAAGGATCAAGAACAAAAAGGCAGGAGCAGCACCTGGGTAGCTCACTCAGTTAAACATTCGACTTCAGCTTGAGTTGTGATCTCATGACTTATGGGTTCAAGCCCAGAGTTCTGTGTCTCCCTCTCTCTCTGCCCCTGCCCCTCCCCCACTTGCATTCTGTCTTTCTCTGAAAAATCAGCAAAATATTAAACTTAAAAAAAAATAACAAAAAGGCAGAAATTCTCAAAAGGAAGTGACTTCTTGAAAAGTATGTTTTTACCATCAGCCTAGTTGCCCCTTCCTACTACCCCCAATAACTTTTGCCCAATCTATCCAACCAGCACACTTTTCACTTTAAGGTGAAGGTGGAGGCAGTGAGGGAGGGGGATTGGTTAGGAGAGAGGAGGAAAGACAGAAGGTAAACAAGAGAGCCTATGCTAGAATTCTAACAGACCGTTAAGGCTTATAAGCAGATAATATATATAGGTGCTCATGAGAATTCTGAGCGGGAGAATATCTAAAGAGCATCTTTTTTTTCTCCTGGGAATGGCATTTTATCCCATCAATTAGGTATAGACTAATATGCAGTGTTGATATTGGCTTGGACTTCCATGTGTACAAACATCCCCTAGATTGGATAGTCTTTTTACCTGACTTCTGTTCATTGTGAAATATCTTCCACAATGGTTATTGGATAAATCACTGGATTTTTCTGGACTCACCACCTTCATCGATTCTATTTACTATTTCAACTATTTTATTGCCACATATTCTCTGACCCAACTATTTATGCAATGATTTGCCTAGTATTTTGGTTTATACAGTTCTCTTTCATCACTTTAGAAAGTTTACAGATATCTTTCTAGAAATATAAATGTATGAATTATGTTTTCCTCATATAATTATCACTGATAGGCATCAGGTTCCCCTCTGTCCAGAAAAATGCAATATTTTCAAAGCCTTAGCAGCGTTTCAAATTAGTAGCAGAGAATTAAAATATTACTTTAAAGAGAGACTTAAATTTCTCCCCACAAAACTTCTCCATCTCATCAGTCAACCCAGGAAAATAAACCATCTATATTTTCTTGGGTAAGATAAAGTTTTTAGACTTACCTAGTATGTGATTTTTTTTTCAAACAATTTGAGGAGGAAGAAGATTTATATTCAATACCCTTCTATAGTCTTTCAGTTTCCCCATATATATGAATAACTTAGTCTGGTTTATTTTTCCTTCCTCTTTTCAGTTAAATTTCCTTTAGATGTAATAACCTTTTCTCTCCTCACTACCCCACCAATCCATACCAAATACTCTCTACACATAGCTGTTCATTTTTAATGTCCCTCTGAAAGTTTAAATGTCACATTTGCATTTCACTCAATGTTTAAAATACAAGAAGCTGAAAATGAAAAGAAACCATAGGCGAGGGCCTTTTCGTGAGTGGAAAATAGTAATAAATCCAGTGTTCTGACCCCAGTTATGGGTGTTCAACCTTGAAGACTCCTTTCATTCATCCTTCTCAGTAGGAAACAATGACAGAGTCCCCTCAGTGGACCCCACACTCATCTCTTTCTGTTCCCAGCAGAGTTTCTGGTGTTGAGTGATCACAGTTTTGAGACATTTGCTTTCAGTTTGTCTCTGTATTCCTTAAGATGAAGCCTTGTAGCAAAACAAAGCCTAAATCTTTCTGTGACTGCACTGGATTTTAAAACTAAAAGGATGATAAGGACTCTGGTGATATGCCCTATCCAGGGAGAACCATTTCTACCAGTTTTCAAAAGCAGGTATATTGTCAATAGATAGCATGGCAGCTTTTGTATTCTTCTCATGGAATTAGAAAAATTATCTATCATTGGAAAATAACAAACCAGCATTGAGAAAACAAAACAAAACGCAATAGGTTGCTTCATGGAAGAGATTTTACAAAGAATATATCTTTACAGGCAGATAAACCTGGGTTTAAATACTATCTGTATCACTTGGTGGTAGAGTGACTTTGGGATGGAGCTTTTCTGAGCCAGTGGGTTTTTTGTTTGTTTGTTTGTTTGTTTGTTTGTTTGTTTGTTTTTGTCTGTGGAACAGGCATGGTAACATCTGCTTCAAGGTGGACATATGTACATTATCCTAACCCACTTTGGGTAATTGTTAACAATCAATGTTTTCTTATTATTGCTATTATTGCAAGTAGTACTATTTACTACTATTAGTATGCTGCTGTCTTGTTTTGTTTTGTTTTTCCTCTACCTCTGTCTCTACTATGAGAATCAGTCAAGTGGCTATCTTCTTCCTTGGAAATTTCAACTTTGCAGGATATGTGTATTCTAAAATGGACTTTTAGACTCAGAAGAGCTTCAGGGAGTAAAGTTAATTCAGTATTTCAACAAGTGCTAATTGGAAGCCTAGTCCATGTCTTACATTGTTCTACAGGTTGCGAATTCAGTAACAAATAAGGTGGATGAATTTTCTAGAGCTTACATTCTAGGGAAAGAAGACAGAAAACAATTAACAATTAAATACACAATCAAAGCAGATAATCTTATAGAGTAGTATGTGTTACATAGAAAATAAAATAGAAGCATCTAACTGTCGAGGGAGAATAATCTAGATTGTGTGGTCAGGGACAGGAGCCACTTTGTACTTGAGATGATTTTGAGTTTACTTCTGAATTCCAAGCAGGATCCAGTCACAGGAAGAGCTGGGATGCAAGGAAAGAACATTTTGGACTGGCAAGGAAAGCCATTCAGCTGGCACTAGAAAGAAGACCAATGAATCTGTGGGCTCCTGACTTGGGCAAAACGGATAGGGTGTTGAGGTGAAGAGGAGGGGTAGTCAGAGCAATGTTGTGTCTGCTTTTCTAGGTCACAATAAGGGATTTGCATTGTGTTATAACTGGAGAGGTGGGGAAAGGGCACCAACATGAGACTGGTAAGTTGACTCTTGCTGATTTCCAATTGTGATGTGATGATGACGTGGACCAGGTGATGTCTCATAGTATAGATGGGAAGTAGTGGATAGATCACAATAAATTTTGGAACTAGAGCTGATAGGCTTTATTTTATGGAGGTCAGCAATAGAGGGAGGTAAGGAATAGAGAAGGAGGATAAGAATTAATTATTCCTAAATTATTTAAAGTTATAGCAATAAATGAGACAGATGTGAAATATCCAGAAAAAAATAATACATCTCAATCATTATAAAATTACACCTGGATATGGAATTAAAATATTGGGAGTTGTATACCAACTATTCAACTTACTATGTGGCCATAGGCAAATAATATAATCTCTTAACTTCCATCTTCCGTAAAATGGGGATAATAAAGCTATATTTATGTGTCTATAAATATAAACTATATTTATGTGAAAGGGTTTTTTTTGAAAGCCAAATAAAATGAAATCACTGTAATTTTATGGTAATATATTTTTGAGTGTTCAATATATGCAATACATTGCACTGAATGCTTTCATTTTATTGCTTAAATACTCATTACTAGCCTCACTTTACAGGTGATGAAATTTAGGCACAGAGATTTAAAAATGTGCACATGGTCAGAAAGATAGATCATAGGGTTAGTTCCCATGCATTCTTGAATCCAGAATCTGTGTCATTAACTATTACCTAAAAGGCTGCCTAGTAAATCCTGTAAAAGTTACTGAAGTTTATTTATATAAATCATCCTTAATATTCTTAGGAATGATAAAAAAAAAAGGAATGTTTTTATAGGGCTAATTTTAAAAATACGAGGATAAACTATGTATGAATAAAAGTTCAACTTCCCCTGAAACATGGCCACTTTGAAATGGGAAAGAAAACTGGAATGAAATTATGTGATAACTTATCTTAATCCTTTAAATAAGAAAAAAAAAAAGATTTAGTCTGACAGCAGTGACAGTATCTGATGCTTATTTGCTATCTCTTATAGCACCTAGAATCTAGTAATAGGTCCTTAAATAGGTGTTTCCTAAACTCCTACAGAATCCTAAATAGAATTTTGGGGGCAATAGTTTGTATATTTCTATAGTATACATTTATGAAGGGTAAAGCCTCGTCTTTTTGTTTTTCTTGTCTTATTTTGCTTTCTTTACAGTGTTTAGAATAGTAGAGGTTCACTGAATTTAGTATTTATCAAACAAAATAAGCTCTTACTACTAGGCACTAATGAGAAGGAACATGAGCACAGATGGTACAAACGTGCCAATAAGTCAATGACTATTTTCGTCACTATCCTAAAGCAAAGCAATCATCAAATTGTTGAAGCCTGGAGTCCAAATTTGGAGTTTAAAAAAAAAAAAAAAAAAGTTTATTCTCTTGTTTCTGTTGTTAGTTTTCCTAGTTGGTTAAACTTTTGTTTAAAAACTTAAGATTCCAGGGGCGCCTCGGGGGCTCAGTCAATTGGGCCTCCAACTCTTGATTTCAGGTCAGGGTCACAATCTCATGGTCTTGAGATTGAGCCTCACATTGGGCTCTGTGCCGAGCATGGAGCCTGCTTTAGATTCTCTCTCTCCCACTCCCTCTGCCCCTCCACTACTCGCTCACCTGTGCCTGCACATGTGCTGTTTCTCCCTCTCAAAAAATAATAAAAATAAATAAAAACCCAAGATTCCAGAGCACATGGAACCTGAAAGATTTCACAACTTACATAATGGATTTTATGTCTAGCCACATTTCATTTTCTATCATGTGGCTGAGCTTTGAAATAGTCAAGGATATCCGAGAGAGGTCAGGATATGATGGACAGTTAGGGAATACAGTCACTATCCTCCCTGGCCCCTCCCAGACAGTCTATGTCCCTGGTATATGACCTTCTTGAGTATTTTATGTCCTCTACGTTAGTACTTCTAATGAGAAGCATCTTTATTAGTTATTTACACCTAACATGTGTATCTCTCCTGTGCTCCACATATTCCAGGAGTGTAGACTATGTGTGCTATACTATAAATCACCCTTGCTTAGAAAAGTGTCTGAGATAACATATGCTTGTTAATTAAATGAGAGGTGCCTATGCTGCTGGGCATTTACACACATTTCCTACCAAAGTCTGATTCTTAAACAACCGTAATGATAAGTTGCAAGCTGATACATTAGGGGATGAATCAGCCATCTATTTCTACACAAGTTACCCCCAAAGTCAGTAGTTTATAACAGTGTTACCATATTTCATTCTATCAGAAATTTGGGGAGGGTTAGGCTGATGGTTCCAGATGGGGTTTGCTAACACAGTGCAGTCAGATGGGGGCTGAAGGTGAAACAGTAGGTGACTGGAGGAGATGGGGAGTGGCCAGCTGGTATATCTGTCCCTTTGTGTAGTCTTAGGTCTTCTCTCTGTGAATCTTAGTGTGGGCTAGTTTGAGCTTACTCAGAGTATAGTGGCCTCAGTTAGTCGTATTGATTTCATGCTGGATGGGTTCTCTCATCTGATTCTTCTAGAAAATGAGGCAGGAGTTGCATCACCTTCACAACCTACACTTAAAAGTTACATAATGCCATGTATGCCATACTTAGCAGTTGACTATTTACTAAGTTCAGCCAGACTCAAAGGGAAGGGTTTAAGGGCCACCTTTTGATGGGAGGAGTATCAAAGCATGTACAGACCTGTTTTGAAGTTACTACAGTGGATTCTATAAAGTACAATTTTTTTTAAAATTTCAATGTTTATTTTAGAGAGGCAGAGTGCAAGCAGGAGAAGGGCAGAGAGAGGGGGAGACAAAGAATCTGAAGCAGGCTCTAGGCTCTGAGCTGTCAGCACAGAGCCCAAAACGGACTCGAATCCATGAACCATGAGATCATGACCTGAGCTGATGTTGGATGCTCAACCAAGTAAGCCACCCAGGTGCACCATAAAGTGTAAATTTTTCCTTTGGAGATTTTTCTGAAATCTCTATGACTGTATTCTCCCCTCTTCTATTCACATAGCATTATGTGTGTTGATAGGGAAGTGCAATTCATAAAACAAACATTACCCTTTTGTGTAGTAGGAAGGAGGCCCATTTCCATGAACTTTTCCATGAAGAGGAGAGAGGATTTAGAAATATGTCTAATGTCTTTTCACTTTTTTGCCCACAAAGCCTTAGGTCGGAGACTTCATAAGGCTGAGGCACAAACCCTCAGAGCTGTATGAGCTGGTTGGTAGAAGGGAAAAGCCTCTCTGGGAATCCCATTGTGAGTGGGAGAAGACAGATGTGTTAGCAGCTGTTCAGCTAGATAATGAGTCAGCTCCCAGTGCATGTGGATAATCTGCAAGACAGCTAATCCATTCACAGATAATCAAGAATTGACCATATGCCACAGCTGGACTACGTGTGAAGGCAGCACATAAGGAGGAGGAAAAACAGGAATTTGATTGTTACCTTAAAAATAAACACACACACTCATAATATTGTATGGGTAATAAGTCTGGCCCATTCATATTTGTTACATTTGTGTTTATCAAAGCATTATTATAATCTCTCTTTTTTTGTGTGCGAAATAGGCAAGGTAGTTCTATTTCCATTTTTTTTAATGGAATGTTTAAAAAGGATGGGAAATAAGGGCGCCTGGGTGGCTCAGTCATTTGAGTGCCCGACTTTGGCTCAGGTCACAATCTCTCATTCTGTGAGTTCGGGCCCTGCGTTGGGCTCTGTGCTGACAGCTCAGAGCCTGGAGCGTGCTTCCGATTCTGTGTCTCCCTCTCTCTCTGCCCCTCCCCCACTCATGCTCGGTCTCTCTCTCTCTCCAAAATGAATAAACGTTAAAAAAAATTTAAAAAAAAAGAAGCAAAAGTATTAAAAAAAAAAAAAAAAAGGATGGGAAATAAAAAGAGAAGAGTAACATGTACTGTTCACCAACTCAGTGTTAGGCACTAAGACATGCCCAGAACTACAGAAATAATTAATGATGTGATAGAAAGAATATTGGTATTTTAACTAGCAGTCCAATTTTCATGGACCACAATACTATCTATTGCAAATCCAATAAAACATGCCTTTCAGTTGTAAATATTTTTTACTATGTTCATCTACAAGTCAGAAAAATACATGCTAACCTCATAGAAACACTATCTTTAATCTGCGTCAGGATTGAGTATCATTTTGTAGTTATCTTATGGTAACTTTGCATATGAAACTTGGAATTTCCTCAGTATCATCAAGTGTGCTTGTGAAAAATTCAGATTTCCAGAACCTCCTCCCTAGAGACTTTAAGTTAGTTATGGGAGGGGCCAGAGACCTTCATATTTAAACAAAGACTTTCAGTCAGTGGGGCTCTGAGAAATATTTTGAGGAACATTTTTCTAGAGCGTGTTTTTTAACCTGGGGTGACTTTGCACCTCAGAGGACACTTGGCACTGTCTGGAGACATGTTTGGTTATCATTATCAGGGAATGGGTGCAACTGGTACCTACTAGGTAGAGGGCATGGATGATGGCAAGGTCCTAGTGTGAATAGGGTAGTTTCCATAACAAATCTGGCCCAAAGTATCAGTATTGCTGTGGTTTGGAAATCCTGCTTTAGAGGAAATGTAAGAGTCAGTCACATGGAAACATATATAAACAGGCAGATAGGTGGGTAGATAGATAGTTAGATAGTATAATCAATACTTCATATACACACATATATATACACATATATATCAAATATTTAACAATGTTAATGGTCATTTGCATCTGTAAACTTCTATAACTTTTATAGGACTTACTAAGAGACATTTTAGGCAGTGATTCATGGCATAGACTCTCTATTCAAGATTGCATGGTGACTATATTCATATGTGTGTGTATACACATATGTAGATATATATGTGTATACACACACATATACACATACATACAGGGAGGGGTATTTTTCTTGAACATAAAGTTTTTTTCTATACTAAATAATGTGAGATTAACTTCCTTTCTGTAGTGGAAGCCTGAGTGATAGCTCAAGAATAAAATTTCATCTAATAAGCTTTATTTGTTGGGTATTTTTAACTACAGGAGAGAAAATGAAATATGCTTTTTATATAAAAGATAATTTTGAACCCTCTGAATAAGATTGGACAACCAATTCCAAATTCAGTCCCTTAAATCCACAGAGACAAATAGGACAGTAAATTTGTAAAACTGAGAAGTTGTAAAATGGGTCTTTAATATGTTAATGAAACAATCACATATCTGGAAAAATCAGTCTGAAGTATACCCATGTGCATGTGACTGATTAGTGCCTTTAGAAATCCTGCTACCTGGAGCTGTACCCTAATATACATAAACTTTTCTGACATGCTCTCATAACTTCTCATTTTTTTAGCAGAAAGGTAGAGACTAGGAATAGGGAGGAATGGGAGATTTTCAAGAATGGGACATCCTATGAAACCCCATGAAAATACTTAGTATTCATAAGAGGGAGATGAAAAGGAGATATATTATGTCAATGCTCATTTTTTTGTTTTGTTTTGGGTTTTTTTGGCTATTACCTGTCCTCGCCACCCAGACTTCATTCTGTTTACTGGGATACCCATATTCCATGTATCCACTGGCTGTTTCCTTGGGATATCTCTCAGTAAACAGTGGCAGCCCCTTCCCCCTACCTCCTGCATTACACTTCATATAATAAATTATAGCTCTTCTAGTTATGCATTCAAATCCTTCGAGGTGTGCACAAACGAGCTACTTGTGGGTCACTTTTGAAGTTTATCTCAGTAATCCATCTAACCATTTATTCTGTAATTACCTATTGAGTGAACAGTATGCATAGACTTTCTTGTAGACATTATGAATAAAGAGTGAATAGCAGGACAACATTCTAACCTTCCTCAGGCTTATTAGTGAGGAAGGAAGGCAGCAAACAAATGTATATATTTTATGAAACTATAGCAGGGTAATGGGAAAGAGAGATTCACAGAGGTGTTTTTTCCAATTTAGAATGGTCAAAGGAAGCCCAAACTGAGAAAGTTACCCTTCTGTGAAGACCTATAGCATCAGGATTCTTTATTATCCATGATTTTACTCCTCCAGTGTGACTCTCTTTCCATGTTACAAAGCACCTTAATGACGAACACAGAAGAAATTCCAGAGCCAAGACTTTAGAACAGCCATTTCAGATTAGTCAAGAGAAGGTGGCCAGTTTAGGGCAGGTGAGACTCTAATAGCACCCTTCTAATAAGAATGCATCTGTCCACTCATCTTGCAGAGACGAGGCTCTGATTATTCTATCTTTTCTACACAAGCAAATAAGTTTACTTACCTTGTATTACTACCCAAATTATCATGATATTATGATGTAGTGAGATGAATATTTAGAGTTAACAAAAAGTGCCTTAATTTGAAAGCTTGACACATTCACTGTATATAATTTTGGGATTCCTCCTGAATCCCATCATTTATTTTTTAAATGAAGATAATATTGACGGCACCCATCCCCATCCTTAGTTCCAAGCATCATCTCATACATAAAATTGAGTTACTTTTTACTAAAACTTGCTGTTTTCTGTTTCCATATTATTACATGTCTATGGATTTCCTTCCACCTTTCTGCCGACAAGTTATCAGTCCTCTTTGCTATAAATATTATTTATCAGCTGTTTATTCTCAAATATTATCTCAAGTATAGATCCCTCATGCCAGCTGCAGACACATGTGTGACTATATCTGTGTGGGTGTGTAAATACAAAAATGTCTAGTTGGCATCTGCCCTTGGATTTCTTACAGCAATTCCAAACCTAACACATTCAAAACAGAACACTTAATCTTCACTTTAGTTTTGATTTCCTTAAAGCTGTCATCTCTAGCAAAATGTCCACATATGAGTCATGCCTTTCCAGGCAATTTAGACCCCCTAGGTAGTCTTTAGACCCTCAAAGCTCATGCTACAATCATGTGGACTATTACAGGAACCTTATGTCTGGTAACCTCCTTGCCAGTCTTGCCCCTTTTAGGTTGAGTACGGCATACAGAAAATGGAATCATTTGAAAATAAAAACAATAGCAGTTAATCCTTTGCCATTTGTTCTAGAATTAAATTGAGGATTTTGAAATGACCTCATGAGGCCCACGTTACGTACCTTCTCATCTCCTGCTATCTTCTTAAGGCTTTTCATTCTTCAAATGGGCCATCTCCCAGGCATCTCATGCCTGCTGTTTCTGCTGTCTGGATTTTTTTTTTTTCTGTTCATTGTGACATAGCTAATTCTTCTTCTTCAGATCAAATGCTTCTTTCTCAAACTGGCTTTCCCCATTAATACCCTCCACCTCCATTTAGGTTGTGTTCCTGGTTAAAAATACTTTATTTATTTATTTTTTCACATAGTTAACATAGATGTAAATATTTTGTTAAAAATGTGATTTTCAGATTAAAATCCATTTCTCCATGGAGCACGTATGATTGTTAAAGGGAGAGAATGAGTTTATTCACGGCTCCTTTGCACACCAGATACATGGCTGGCATATTATACGGTTCAATAAATATTTTTGATAAAATGAGTGTATAATAAATACTCACTAAATCTCATTATTATTCAGAGCAAAATTTATGTCTTATAAAAACAATTAACCTGTTTTTAAAGTAGCTTAGGGGCATCTGGGTGGCTCAGTCGGTTAAGTGTCCAACTTGAGCTCAGGTCATGATCTTGCACTTCACAAGTTCAAGTCCTGCATGAGGCTCTGTTGACAGCTCAGAGCCTGGAGCTTGTTTCAGATTCTGTTTCTGTGTCTTCTCTCTCTGCCCTTCCCCTGCTCTCTGTCTCTCTCTCAAAAATAAACATTGAAGCTACGTTACTGCGTGGTAATGATTTCAAATCTTCTTCAGCCTTATAAATAATTAGTCATATAATTCATTGATTGTTTCATTCACCAAGTTTATTTTGAGTCTTACTAAGCCTCAAGCATTGTGTTCAGCCCCAAAAGAATCAAATATTGAAGAATATTGCTATTTCCCTGGCTTGAACTATATTAAATTTGTTTATGGTGTTATAATCTTTATCAATCAAATACATCAACTAAAATATCCAGTCCTAATAAAAAGAAAAAGGTGTTTACAAGGAAAGATATTTCTAGAGGAAATAAAAGGAGTTTCTCCATGCAATATTTTTAACTATCCAAGGGCAAATCGGAGTCTTGGAGAAAATTCTTCTAGCTGAGAGAGCAAGACAAAGGTCACTAAGTTATTTTAATTAAAGTGATTCATTTGAGGACAAAGGGACAAATTCTATGGAAGACAGAGCCTCAGATTTCAACTCCTGCTGTCAGTGGTGGATTCCACCTCAGAATGAGAAGGGGCAATTCATATTCTAAGCTAAAAGCAAATAACTTTAATTAAGCCTGGCTCATGGGTCCAAGCTTGGGAGACCTTTTTAATAAAAGAGATCACATGAATGAAGAAAATTTTATTCACAATCTCACCAGGCTGTTTCCCCCCTCCTTTTGAACTGCCTTTGACAGTTTTTTCAACATATTTGAAGATGAGAATAGATGAAAGAAAAGCAGTTCTGACCTGTGGCTTTAAATTTATGAAATGAGAATTGGTGGTCGTGCTAAGGATACTTCATCAGCAATATTCAAGATTGAAAATAAGGCAATATAAAAGTCTTTCTGTATATAATCCTTCTCAATGTAAGAATAGTTTTTTTGTCCCCTTTTGTGCAACAAATCAACTCAACAAATAGTTAAAAGCATCTTTTGTGTACCAGGCACTGTTCTAGATTCTGGAGTGGGTACAGAATCCAAAACAGGGTAAAAAATATGAAGTATATATTATAATGGATCGACTGGCATAAAATAAAGAATATGCCATATATAGTATTACAGTATAATATATAGTCTATCAGGTGGCTTACAGTAAAATACAGAGTAAAAACAAATATTTAAAATAATAGGTGAAGGGAAAAAATCATGCTGGGCATGAGTGGATAGTTGAAGGAAAAACCCACATTGAAGCATTTCAGGTGACCAGCTTCTCTGGGCTGGTGCAGTCAGAAATCATGACTGTAGTCAGAAATGTCAGGAGTTCTCTTGAGCTTCACCCTTGGATTGACCATTTAGGAAATCGCTTTGCTCTCATTTTTACAAGACCTATAATTCTAAGATTTTTAATGTGGTCTATGGACAGAATCTGCTGTTGCATGTGGAACAGAGTAAACAAATGTGGTCCAACATTCGATGTTTGTCTGAAACATTATTTTTAATGATTAAGCTTACGAGCAACAGCTGGTCAACCAGAAAGTTATATACTGAATATATTGAACCACTGAATGTAAATATTGAGCTATAGTGTTCTCTTTATTATTAAAATGCAGAGACAAATACTTACCTAGCAATGTTACATTTCCATTGCTCAAGGTGTTTGTGCATGTGATACAAAGACACATGTGCAGGTTCGCTAGAGTTCATTGGAAACAAATATACCCACATGCACACTTCCCCCCACCACACCCTCCACTATAGACTGAATGGTTGTGTTCTCCCCCAAATATATGTGTTGAAAGCTAATTGCCAATCCAATACCATTTGGAGGGGTTGGATCTTTGGGAGGTTATGGGGTCATAAAGGTAGAGCCCTCAGAAATGAGATGAGTACTATTATAAAAGAGGCCCCAGGGAGCTCCTTCATCCCTTCTGCCATGTGATGTTACACCTGGAAGGTGGCCATCTATCAACCAGGAAGCAGGTTCTCACTAGAAATACATCTGCTGGAAGCTTGAACATGGAATTCCCAGTCTCCAGACATGTGAGAAATAAATCTCTGTTGTTTATAATCCTCCCAGACTGTTTTTTTTTTTGTAGCAGCCCAAACACAGTAAGACACCCTCTTATTATTAAAGGTGCATGGCTGTATACAGTTGAAAAACCCTGTACTTGGTTATGGAGAATCTAGGACCAAACCCTTGATTCACTATAGATAAGCTGGTGACTTTTACAAGCTTGAATTTCTCCTCTGTCAAATGGGAATATTGATACCTGTCTCAGATATTTGTGAAATAACTAAATTACTTTGAAACTTACCCCAAAATGTTAGGCAACTAAATAAATGCTAGTGCAATTGCAGTATGGCTGGTGAGTATAATTTTTAAATTATGGCCAGATGCTCCTGGGTGACTCAGTTGATGGGGTCCAACTTCAGCTCAGTTCATGATCTCATGGCTCGTGAGTTCAAGCCCCACATCAGGCTTTCTGCTATCAGCACACAGCCTGCTTTGGATCCTCTGCCCCCCTCTCTCTTTGCCCCTCACCCGCTTGTGTGCACACATGCATGTTCGCTCTCTCTTTCTCAAAAATAAACATTAAAAATAAAAATAAAAATAAAATATCATGGCCAGATATGGCTAAAGTATTAGGAATTATATCCCTAACTCCAAGAATGGAAAACAATATTGCATCAGCAGCAGAAAATATGTGGTTAAATTGCATGCTGTGGTACATCTTTTTAATCAAAAAACGCAATTGATTTGTTTTCAATTTCACTAAACATCTCTGTCAACAACTGATAAAACATAAATTATAATTTTCATGTGTCAACATTAAACCTATAAAATCTCACTAACAGCTGGCATCATTGTCTCAGAATGTTAGCCTGCTGGATAAATATGTACTTAAGGAGACATAGTGCATGGCCTTCCCAGAGCCATGCTTCTAAATGTTACAGCAGTTCTAACATACTTTCAATTAAATAAAAATTAAAACTGAGAAAATGTCACAAAAGGGTAACCTAATATTTGATCATTAATGTGCTTATTCAAAGGGATATTTACAGTTGTGCATTCAGAAGTGATCAACTTCCCTTTCCAAGTTCCATGAAACAAAGGTTTAAGATAATGTTTGGATAAACTTTACCAGCAGAGTTTCTAGATAGTCTTTGCCCTGTAGACAATCTCTACTGATTTTGATTCTAATAAAGTGCTGAGAGGTATTTGCATTGTATTTTCCTTTTTTAGTTTAACAACCAAAATATCTCATGATTAGAGCCAGTTAAATTCTTGTCTAAGATAATAAAAGGTCATCTTGTGCAAGATCACATTGTCCAACAGTGAACTCATCTCTTCCAAACAGAAATGCCTGAACCACGTGTGTCTACAAATTTTAAAGAAATATAGAGATAATAGAATCACCATTAGACCCTACCTGTTAATAACTCTCTCTTTACTTAAAGAATCCAGTCTCCTTCCTCTGGTGATTTCACTGTTGTTCGTGCTTATTCATAGGAAGAATAGTGAACAAGAGATCGTTGTCTTCATTCTGTGTTACAAACCAACATGTCCCTGTGGACAGCTCTTCTGCTGTTCAGCAGCATTCACCATTTACAGTTTTATACTCCTAATTCCTTCTGACTTTCCTCATGAAAATATAAAGTGTTTAATTAGATATCAGAGTATCGAGAGTGCCCATTTAAGCAGACGTGTGTTTTCAAATGATAGATATTACAAGTTATATACAATCTCAAAGATTTTTACCCTACTTCTGAATCTGTATTAGATTGTGTGTGTGTGTGCGCGCGCGCACGTGCACGCATGTGTGAAATCCTGGACTCGGAGTGAAACATGAACTTTTTTTTTAAGACGTGAACTTCTTGCACATGTGTATCTGTGTACTGTAACAAGGAGAATGTATTTATTTTAAGGTTTTTTTTTTTTTTTATAATTACCGGTTACATTGGCAGGAACTACCATTTCTTCAACAGAAAGCTGCTTATTTCTCAAATTTTATTTATGTCATATATCCTTGTAGGCCCTATTTTAAGATGAGGGTGATAAGAAAAGTGATAAATAATGCAAACTCTCTACCCTTAGGGAGATCGCAACTGAGATCTCAATTCAGTATCACCTAGATCTCTAAACATAACAAAGTTTATCACTTGATATTAGGTCTTAGAAAATCAGGTTGACAGTCAAAAATGGTACAAGGGACCCATTTATTGGCTTAAGATATGGAATTGGCTTTGGGATAGTTAGGCTAATGCTTTAGAAAATACATTTATTTTTTCTGATTCCGAGTCAGAGATGTTTTCATAGGAAGATCAGATTTTGTAATACTTAAAAGCCATAGGTAGTTTTTCACCTTCTCTTAACTTAGGATACTTTTTTAAAAGATGAAGAGTTTCTGGGAGTCACAATTAGAGTCAATTATAGTTTGGTTGACTTACCTTGACGTTAACACACCTAGAAGAAGTTTATTCCTTTGTGAAGAGAAAAAAAAAATGCCTGTCCTATGTCTATCATACTTAGGATTTTGCTCTTTTTGTGGAAAGTAGCCACGGTACTTGAGTGAACATAAGAATTGAAGTATATGCCACTGAAATGAGACATGAAGAATTCAGAATGAAAATGAGAATGGTAAAAAGGGAGGTGGGAAGAGAGAAAGGGAAAATAAACACAAAATATAGAAAATGGAAATTTAATAAAAATATCTATGCCATACATAGCCAGAATATTGACTCTCTCAACATAGTTGTTTATTTACCCCACATTTTATTATAGTGTTTTTGTAGCATATTCTGATGATCAGATGAGTATACCTTCACTATTCATTTTCATAGTTGTCTTGACTGTTTTTGAGTCCTTTCTGTATAAACTTCCGATATATTTACCCAAATCTCCTTTTCCATCTTCATCCTTTTGGAATTTTAATGGGAACTGCATTATTGTTTTAATTAATTTTGGTAGAATTTTTATTTTTATGATACTAAGTTTTTTCTGTTGAAAGGGCCTTTCCATGTGTTATATATAGCTTTTTTCATATTTGTCTTATGCTATTCTTCTTTAAAGTATATTCTTACATATTTTTTTTGGTATTGGGAATGGATTTTTAAATTTCCATTTTACGTATGGTTTTCTGGAGGAAAGAAAAATCTAGTGATTATTACATACCTATATTAGAGCCTACTACTTTACAACACTCTGTTATTAAACTCTAGTCGTTATATTTACAACCACTAATCACCATGAAGGGATAGTTTGACATATTTTTAATACATATCCAATTATTTCATTTTTCAACTTATAATAGCTAAAACCTTACAGTATTCTTGTTTCTGGTTTGAACCAATATGGTTTTAGTATTTTGCTATTTTAGGATAATGGTTACTGTAGAATTCAGTAATGTATTCTTCTTATAGTTACATTGTTTCTTTATTTTGCTTGAAAATTTTGAAATTAAGAATGATTGCTAATTTTTTCCAGTTTTATTGAGATAAAATTGACATAAAAATTTGTATTACTCCAAAGTGGACAACAGAATGATTGTATATATGTACATATTACAAAGTGATTTCCATTATAAGTTTACATCTATCATGTCACATGGTTACATATTTTTCTTATGAGAACTTTTAAGTTCTAGTCTCTTTATGTAGCATAGTATTGCTAACCATAGGCATTGATGCTGTATGTTACCTGTAGTTTTTTGTTTTTACATATATATTTTTTTAATTCATTTATTTATTTTGAGTGAGAGAAAGAGCAAGTCAGGGAGGGGCATAGAGAGGGAGAGAGAATCCCAAGCTCTGTCAGCACAGAGCCTGATATGGAGCTCCAAGTGACAAACCTTGAGATCATGACCTGAGTTGAAGTCGGATGCTTAATTCACTGAGCCACCCAAGTGCCCCTGTATGTTTTTTTTAAGGTTTATTTATTTTTTTTTGAGAGAGTGTGCTTGGGTGGGGGGGGGGGAGGGGTGGAGTAGAGAGAGAGGGGGAGAGAGAGAATCCCAAGCAGGCTCTATGCTGTCAGCACAGAGCCCCACGTGGGGCTCTGTCTCACAAGCCGTGATATCATGACATGAGCCAAAACCAAGAGTTGGATGCTCAACTGACTGAGCCACCCATGCCCCTTTTTTCACATGTAGTTCATCTTTTTTTTTTTTTTTTTGAAATTTATTTATTTTGAGAGAATCAGAGAGCACAGGTGGGTGGGGTGGGTTGAGAGAGAGAGACCAAGGATTGGAAGCAGGCTCTGTGATGACAGCTGAGAAGCCTGATGGAGGGCTCAAACTGATGACATAAGATTATGACCTGAGTGCGCTGAAGTCCATTGCTTAACCAACTGAGCCACCCAAGGTGCCCCTCACATGTAATTCTTAAAGGTAACTTTTACATTACGGTGGGACCATCAAATCTTTATTTTGCCTAAAAATGACATTGTAGATTTTTTTCTTTATATAATTTTCAATTTACATCTTTAGTTTTTTTTTTTTTTCATTTTTGAATGTATGCATGTGGAACTGGGGAACATGAATTAAGATAGGGGAGTTTTATCAGAAAAGATGGAAAATTAATGAGCAAATAGAAAGTATAGTCTATAAAGAACCATTTAAAAAACCAATAGAGATAAATTTGGAGTTGAGCTATCTCAAACGGACGGTGAGTTTTCTTCCATATAGAGGAGATAGACCTCATCATTTTTCTTTTAGGAAACTGCTACTTTCGCCATATCCCCCACCACTACCATCCTCACAACATTAACACAGTAATACAGGATGCTGAATGCAGAGGCAAGAGCAAAGTCAACCCATATTTATGTGTTAGGTTATATGGTTCTTAAAACTTTTAACTGAGAGAAGTACTCCAAGTCTCGTATCTATTATGTAGCAGGGGTCATTCTAGTACTAAGAGTTGTGTCTTAATCATAGCATATTCCCCTTCCATGTGAATGTTTTCTCCTTTTTTTTTTTTTTTTTTTTTTTTTTTTCCTTTTAACATCTCGTAGGACTTCTGTCACTCCTATACATACTCTATGTGAAGGCAAGGCTTTTCTGCCTATTGATTCATCACTGTGACTCAGCACATAGAATAATGCTGGTTAGGGGTGCCTGGGTGGCTCAGTTGGTTAAGCTTTCAACTCTTGATTTCAGCTCTGGTCAGAATCTCACAGTTCTTGAGTTCTAGTCAACCCCATTCTATCTCTGTTTTCCTCTCTCTCTGCCCCTCCCCTGCTCATGCACACATTCATTCATTCATTCATTCTCTCTCTCTCAAAATAAATAAATAAACAAAAAAAAGAAGAATACTGGTTATGTGGCAGATACTCAAAAATATTTCCTTAATTAATGAATTGCGGCAAATATATCAACTAGGTGGTACAGTGCAATTAAATACAAAGAATATTTTTAAAAAATTTATAGTCAAATTAAGCATTGGATGAAACCACCTCAAGTAATAGTTCCAGTCAGTAGAAGTATTCTGACAAATTTTTTGATAATAATTTCATAGTAGAGTCGAGAACTGGAATATGGTACTGGGATTCAGGTACCAAGAAAATGATAGGGACAGGTGATAGTTTAAAACTCCTTTCTATGCTTATTTTGTATTATTCCTTTTTTTTTTTCTAAATGTTTATGGTTATCAAACAACATGCATACACACATGTGTGCATATATGCATGCATACATAGTCACACACATAACAGTTTTTCCATTGCCCCACCAATGATTTGTTCTCATTAAAATGACTATATGGTTTCATAGAATTTTCCAAGATTCATTTTATGTGCCATACAAATGTTTGAAACTTGGAATATGACTGCCTTTGGCTTAATTATTTTAAATCATTCTGTAACTTTTATGTAACATAATAAATGTGAACTTTATTTGCTTCTAGGGAAAAAGTTAAATTTTGCATGCATTCATAACGAAAGTACAAAGTAATTAACACTTTTCAATGCTTTCTGATAAGTGCAGCCATAACATAGCAATTAAGCCCTCAAAATCCACAAAGAAGATACAGGAAATTATAGTCTTTAAATTCTATATTAAAATTTGAAATCTGTTTTAGGTGTCTGTAGAGTATGTGTGTGTGTATTAGGTAAAGTAGAGAAGAAAGTTCAATTTAGTTTAAAGTTTTAATTAGGGAACCTACAATCAGGAAGCACTGAATCGATTGTTTAAAACGTGCAATTTTGATTTGAATGGTTTTTGCCAATAAAATATATTATTCTTGATTAAATATGGAGCTAAAACCCTTGAAACAATTTAGCATATATAAACTTCCCCCTCTAGCATCCAACCCACTTCTGTTTTTTTGTTTTTTTTTTAATAAGAAATTTATGGTCAAATTGGTTTCCATACAACACCCAGTGCTCATCCCAACAGGTGCCTTCCTCAATACCATCACCCACCCTCCCCTTCCTCCCACCCCCCATCAACCCTCAGTTTGTTCTCAGTTATGTTTTGGCTCCTTCCCTCTCTAACCTTTCTTTATTTTTTTTTTTTTTCTTCCCCTCCCCCATGGTCTTCTGGTAAGTTTCTCAGGCTCCACATAAGAGTGAAAACATATGGTATCTGTCTTTCTCTGTATGACTTATTTCACTTAGCATAACATTCTCTACTTCCATCCACGTTGCTTCAACACACTTCTATTTTTTATTTATTTTTTTAAATGCTTATTTACTTTGAGAGAGAGCACGCGTGTGTGCATGAGTAGGGGAGGGACAGAGAGAGAATCCCAAGCAGGCTCTGTGCTGTTAGTGCAGAGCCCAACAGAGCCCTACACGGGGCTTAGTTTCATGATTCGTTAGATCAAGACCTGAGCTGAAATCAAGTGTGCAACACCTGACCCACTGAGCCATCCAGGCACCCCTTCCCACTCCATGTGAAGGGGAAGGCGCCCCTTCCCACTCTAATGTGTAATCAAGAGTCATGAAGTTTTGCAAATACATTAACTATATAAATTGCATCTAATTGGATGATTACAAGTATGTAGTGTTAACACAAAGAGTGCTAAGATTTTTATTGTGTTGTTTTAGTATGATTTTAGGTAACATTTATCTAAACTGTTTCATGTGATCTGGTGGAGAAAATAGCAACAACAATAAACCTTGGCTCTGAATTTGATTGCAGTGTGGCAGGGGAACCTATAACAAACATTGCTGATTTACTCACGGATTTTATTATTTCAAGAGGTTAAAGGGCTATCCACTCAATTTCTTTTCATCTCTCTTGTTGCAGATTGTAGTATGATAAAATTGTATCATAGTAGTATTTTAAAAGTATAGCATGATAAAATTATAATAATTGTTAGCAATATGATAAAATTGTAACTTGAAATGTAGTTTTTCAAGTAAATAAAACAAGCCTATTACTATAATGGTGATGTCATACTAAATATAGGAATGTTTTATTTTTCTTTTTAATGTTATTTATTTCTGGCTTTATAACTTTAGCTGTGTGGCCTTGAACAGTGGCTAAATATCTCTCTGCCTCAATGCCTCACCTATGCACTGCACATATTGATGTCACCTTGGGTTACAATGAGACTAGAATATTTTAATACAATACATTGCTTAGGTTGACTTGCACTTAAGTGCTGAATAAATTTTACATAATACTGTTTTTTTTTTCTTTATGATACTCATTTTAGTACACTTAAATGGAATTATTTCTCTAATTTATTATAATTATTACAAAATTATTTTATAAAACTATAATTATAAAAGATTATAATTATTATAATTAATCTATAAACTCTTAATCCCAGCCTCAGTCTGTATTTCATAAATGGGAAATAGAAGAAATTGTCCCTAATGTGACAATGTGGAACATTATCTTTTGAATGGGTTCTAAAGTTCAGGATATGATTGTTAAAGATGCCAATATATTTAAATTATAAAAAGTTCATGTATTATATATGTGTGTGCATATGTATCTGTGTACATGTGTATGTGTATATGTAAATGTATGTGTTTATACACACAAGCTTATATACAGACCTTATAACCTTTTCAGGACTTGAATCTGCCTGATTGGACAATTTCTTCTGCTCCCCTACCCAGTTAAGGAGGAAAAGAAGTTGCTGTACAGGGAGGGCAGGAGAGGCACAAATGCGTTTTCTCAAAGACGGTTTCTAGATCCGTTTGTATGGAATATTGAAAAGGTCAATGTAATACAGCATGCTTTCTAATTCTTTGGAAATATGAGGCATTAAAATTCTGATGCTTCATTCAAGGTTTAATGAGAACATAACACAAATTGAACCTATTATTTTGACAGTGATAGTAATGAGAATGGGAAATGAAATAAACTTAATGATACTGCAAGTGACTTTTTTATTTCAAAATTTCCTAACTTCCTTGCTGTCTGTTTTGCAAAGGGAAACCATAATACACCTACACGTACACAGTTCCTTAAAATAAATATACCCCATGAAAAAGTAGAACAATTAGATAATTTAAACACTAAAAACAAGTTCATGGCTTAATTGTATAAAATCAAAATCATGGAAGACCTCTATTTTTCTTTAATGCTGATTCTCATCTTAGGGAAAAATTTTTTTAAAGTTTTCACAATAAAAGCAACAAGGTTTTATATAGAATCAGAGAACTTAGAGCCATGAAAGCAATTAATATGTTCAGTTAAATCTGAGTAAGTCAGGTGAAGAGGTAAGTTGAGAGAAATCCTTAAAGGTATGGTGACAGAGCAGAGATGAGAACTCCACTCTAGATCCCTATCTGGTGCCTTTGGAAGGGCAAAGACAATCCATTCTTCCCTTATAATGTCTTTCAGAACTCTGAACTGTTTGGTTATGTTTAGAGGTATTGGCTCAAAACAGAGAAGGGTATCTGCTGGTGAATTTGATCAATGCAAATAACAAAATTGACAACAAAATTGGATCTCTTTTTCCCCAAAGTGTACTGTGGGTTTAGGATGAGGGACCTCACTGATGAAAGTTGTCTGGGCTCTGCACATGGCTAAAATGTGATAAATGCCTTTTTTCTCTCTAGGTATGTGTTCTGTGCACCTGCTTTTGTGCTTTGACTTACTTTCCATTTCAGCTTAAAGCAGGATAAATAAGTAATTTTTTTTTTACTTATGAATCAGTATAGACAATACTTCTTATTGTCCAAACCAAAGATCCTTTTATTCTTTAACTCTTATGATATGGAATCATAATTTTATTTATTGTCTCACTCTACAAATACTGGTTGCCAAACTGCTATGAACTTTGATTCAAAATGTGAGCCAAAACAGCCATGCTTCCTGGCTTCAGGGAGAGTAATATCAAGTGAAGCAATAAGTATTAAAGTATCACATTAATAGAAGTTAAATTACACTAGCGATAAGTGAGGTACAGGAGAGGTGCAAGGAATGATGAAACTGTACCCTAGGACAATTTGTTTACTGCTATAAGACTAGGATAGTGGCTGGCACATAGTGGAGCTTTAGTGAATTTGTGTTGAATGAGTTTGACCTGGTGAGGAATGGACTGCCTAAGGAATCCCTGTTTCAGTTCTGCTCTGGGGATGAGGAAAGTTAATTACTGGAGTGGATGGGGTAGAGAAAATCTATTAAAAAGGTTCTTTGGGGGCACCGTGGTGGCTCAGTCAGTTGAGTGGAAGCAGACTTGGGCTCAGGTCATGATCTCATGATTCATGGGTTCAAGCCCTGTATCAGGCTCTGTGCTGACATCTTAGAGCCTAGAGCCTGCTTCAGATTCTGGGTCTCCCTCCCTCACTGCTCCTCCCCTGCTCGTGCTCTGTCTCTCCCTGTCTCTCAAAAATGAATAAACATAAAAAAAAAAAAGGTTCTGTGGGTCAAGAATCATGCTGAGTTCGAGGAACTAAGAGAGGACCAGTGTTCCAAGATCTAAGGAAATTATATGATAACAATTATATACACATATATCTATACATATATATGTTTGTATATATACACATATATAAACATGATATATGTATTTATACATACATATATTGAATTGAGGTGAATGTATATTAAATATATTAATACTTATATATTCAATATAAGTCTAATATATAATTCAATATTTGTATGTTGTATATACAGAGAGAGAGCTGGCAAAAGATAATCTGAGTTGGAGAGCTAGATAGTGATAACATTGTACAGGGCACTGTGGGCCATATAAAAGGAGAGTATCCCAAAAGTAATGAGGAGCCTTTGAAGTGTTTTAAATGGGAAAAGGAATGAGTGACCTCATGAGTTCTGTTTTTCGAAAGTAATCTATGGGAATAAAATTGAATCCAAACTTGTAGCTCACTTAAAGGGACCATTGTTCAGTGCTAAACTGAAATAATTCTTTCCCATAGGTTTGGGACATGTAGGCTAGGATCTAATGGATTAAAAGGAACGGGAAATCAAAACCACAGTCAGATATCACCTCATGCCAGTCAGAGTGGCCAAAATGAACAAATCAGGAGACTATAGATGCTGGAGAGGATGTGGAGAAACGGGAACCCTCTTGCACTGTTGGTGGGAATGCAAATTGGTGCAACCACTCTGGAAAACAGTGTGGAGGTTCCTCAAAAAATTAAAAATAGACCTACCCTATGACCCAGCAATAGCACTGCTAGGAATTTACCCAACGTATACAGGAGTACTGATGCATAGGGGCACTTGTACCCCATTATTTATGGCAGCACTCTCAACAATAACCAAATTATGGAAAGAGCCTAAATGTCCATCAACTGATGAATGGATAAAGAAATTGTGGTTTATATACCAATGGAGTACTACGAGGCAAAGAGAAAGAATGAAATATGGCCCTTTGTAGCAACGTGGATGGAACTGGAGAGTGTGATGCTAAGTGAAATAAGCCATACAGAGAAAGACAGATACCATATGGTTTCACTCTTATGTGGAGCCTGAGAAACTTAACAGAAACCCATGGGGGAGGGGAAGGGGGAAAAAAAAGAGGTTAGAGTGGAAGAGAGCCAAAGCATAAGAGACTCTTAAAAACTGAGAACAAACTGAGGGTTGATGGGGGGTGGGTGATGGGTATTGAGGAGGGCACCTTTTGGGATGAGCACTGGGTGTTGTATGGAAACGAATTTGACAATAAACTTCATATATTGAAAAAAAAAGGAACCTGGAATCTCTGGATGTAAACTTTTGCACAAATATGTTGAATACAAGAAAGAGTGAAGAGCATTGGGAAATAGTTAGAGAACAAGGCTGGAGGAATTAAAAGGTAAAAGTGATCTTGAATTCTAGATTAGAAGGATGTAACCTAAGACTTAGAGATTGGGGAGTTGGTACTGGATGAATATGCTTAAGTGGACACAGAAAATGGAGAATCGTGGACCAAGATATGTACGAGCCTTGCTTGTATTCAGTGTACAATAGACACAATTTGTAACTGGAACAAATTAGAACAACTCATGGAATTAAAACAGTAAGAAGATAATACAAAGAAAAATAAACCCACCTAATTCCATCGTACTGGGTGGTAGACCAGAAACAAATATATACTCAATTATAAAGAATATTATGAAATAATACAATTAAGTATTAAGGCATTCATTAAAATGTTAGGCTTAACATGGTCCGAAGTCACTGGTGAGCTGAACCCATTTTTAAATTTAGTTTTTGAGAGAGAATGAGCTGGGGAGGGGCATGGGGGCGGGGGGGGGCAGAGGATCCTAAGCGGGCTCTGTGCTGATAGCCAGCCTGATTCAGTGCTCGAACTCAAAACCCTGAGATCTTGACCTGAGCTGAAGTCAGATGCTCAATTGACTGAGCCACCCAGGCACACCTTCATATGCCCTTTCAATTAAGAGTAATCCCCTTAAGTAATTGAAACTATTAAACCCTATTCTGGTACCTCCACAGTGTAACACAATTATAGAAAATGAGAGGTTAAAATAATATTTTTGTTTAGGCCAAATCTGAACTCTGCTTATACACCTCTGCTAACCTCAAGTCTCTCCCTGGTCAGCCTGGCTCTGGGATTTACCATGGTATTTTAAGCCTGCCATCTAGTTCACCCTGGAGTAGACCTATCAACTCACATGTTCAATGAGCCGCAACTCTATATTTGTTTTAAAAATTGCTGAGGCCCCCTGATTCTATTTATGAAAAAGCTCTGCAGACCCCTGCAGGATATAGTGTAGGAAACTTAGCTATTTAGCAGAGTTTCTGAAACCATGCCCAGCCTTTCCCTGGCCTCTACTTTTCCTGGGCATGGACTGTTTGTCATAGGCCCGATTACATAAGGCTCTTTGGCCTCAAATCACACAAGCAATTCTGGATTATAATCTAGCCCTCCATTAGCACTGTTTGGAGTCCCTTTTGGGGACCCCATTCAGCACATGAGATTGATTCTTTTGGATATTAACACCAGCCAGAGTGGAATCTCAAGCAGCATTCTTTAATGGACAATGTTTATGACTGTGCTGGTTTCACTTGATTGTTAACATTCTCCCTTTCACTTGTGATTCATATGGTGCTTCCGATGAGCTTTGTGACTGAGCTTTTTAAGTCTATGTGTAAATGGCCCTATTCTAGTCCCTGCCTCTCTCTGACTAGCTTATTAGACTATTCTGACCCTGTACCATAGGTAGATAAAATTTACCTATGTGTACACACACGTGTGTGTACATGTGTGCATGTATGTGCACAAACACATTTCTCTGCTTCTCTCTCTCTCTCTCTCTCTCTCTCTCTCTCTCACACACACACACACACACACCCCATAGTAGGACTAAGAAGAAAGTATTTTAAGCATTTTTCTTGGAGGAATATTAAAAAAAAAAATCTAAGGGGCGCCTGGGTGGCGCAGTCGGTTAAGCGTCCGACTTCAGCCAGGTCACGATCTCGCGGTCCGTGAGTTCGAGCCCCGCGTCAGGCTCTGGGCTGATGGCTCGGAGCCTGGAGCCTGTTTCCGATTCTGTGTCTCCCTCTCTCTCTGCCCCTCCCCCGTTCATGCTCTGTCTCTCTCTGTCCCAAAAATAAATAAAAAAATGTTGAAAAAAAAAAAAAAATTTAAAAAAAAAAAAAAATCTAACATTTTGACTGAACACTGGAGGATACAAGAGTCTAAAATGACCCCTGCCCTGGAGGAGCCATCAAGCATCTGGAGTTAAATGTTGCACAGAGGGTTGGGTGGAATGATGATTGAAATGCTGAGATGTGTTGTCAGGTTTTGACAGTTCATTTCATGATCAGCTGAGCATTCCACTTTTTTTTGGTGAACTTGGTATTGGACAGCCCCAGACCTACTGCCAAAACAGTACTCACTTCACTGTTGTCAACAGTGCATGAGTCTACAAGGAGGGTGACCTGTATTCTAACCCTTGTTCTCCAATTCTGTTTGAGAAGTACCAAACAGACCTATTTCCTTCAGTGTCCTTGGATTAAACTCTTCAATGAGAGGGCTGGATTTTCCTCCTTCCCAAATGTGGGTCTAGCAACAATCTAAAAAATAGGTTTTCTGGTCCTGTCCTGCACTACTGAATCAAAATACCCGGGAGTGGAGTCATAAAGTCCATTAAGTTAGAGTTGGTCCCCAGATTGTAACATAAAGCCCTGTCTTGGATTTATTGTTCTATAATGAGGCAGTGTCAATTTTGTCAAAGTTTTTATGAAGATATTCTTCTTCTTCTTCATCTTCTCTTTTTTTTTTTTTTTTTAATTTTTTTTTTCAACGTTTTTTATTTATTTTTGGGACAGAGAGAGACAGAGCATGAACGGGGGAGGGGCAGAGAGAGAGGGAGACACAGAATCGGAAACAGGCTCCAGGCTCCGAGCCATCAGCCCAGAGCCTGACGCGGGGCTCGAACTCACGGACCGCGAGATCGTGACCTGGCTGAAGTCGGACGCTTAACCAACCGCGCCATATTGTTAGCTCTGCCTGGAATATACTCTGTTCACTTTTGCCTATCTAACTTCTACTTACATTTTTCATTTTCAACTTGGATATTTCTTTCTCTCTAAAGTTAAGACTTGGTTAGAAGCATCATGGATGTATCACATACTACCCTCTATGTCCCCATCTTTTCATTTATCCTTTATTTATTACCTGTGTACCTGTTTATTGCATTATGTACCTTTTAAGTGTAATTGTTTACTTATGTGTATCCCTCAGTGTGAGAGCCGGAACTGTCTGTATCTTATTCATAGCTATATCCTGATCTCTTATTAGTTGGCTCAGAACAAATTTACTAATGTTTTAATACATTGTGACTGATATTTTATACACACACACACACAATATAAATATATACACATCTATACATCTGTGTACGTACATACACACACATATTCTTCCTCTAATTATATATATACATATATACACACATAATATATGTTATATATATATCATATATAGATATATACATATTTATATGTGTATATATCATATGGTATATATAGCATATGATATATATATGTATGTATATGTGTGTGTGTGTGTGTGTATGTGTGTATATATATATATATATATATATATATATATGTTATAGTCAACTAAAGTTTTTGCTCAACATGAAAAACTCCATGTAATAACTGGTATAATTTAAGACAAGGGAAGAAAAAATGGGATTTTTCATTTTTGCCCCTTAATGATAAAAATAATATATTTTTAAACTAAACCTTTAATAGCTATAAAATAGTCCCTGGAGCCATATCTGCCCTCCTGGATCTCTGAGTTTCCAGAGAGGCACAGTTTAGAAACCAGCAAATCAACCACGTCTCAGTTCCCTTCTGGGTATAAAAATCTTGTGATGTTGTCTTTCTGTGAGTGACTACTTTAAATAATTTTAAGTGCAAACTATTTTGTGGGAATTTTTTTAAAAATGTTATGTTTTCTGTTTTTTAATTCTAATAGTCAAGTAAAATAATGAGAAAAACATAAATATTTGTTTATTTTTCTTAAAAAGTCCATCTGACTTCGATCCATCTGGTATTATTTATACAGAAGAAACTAGAATGACAACACTTCCAATATAGCAACCAAAAAACATCTACATGATTTTTTCTAATTACAGCTTTAAATTTTCACAGGTGTATTTTCAATAGCTAGATACTAATGCAACCTACCTAACACAAATCTTAGTTTATCTCTTTTCCTTTTAGAATGACCTACATTTTTTTTCCCCTCTGTGAAATCCATACACTTAGTTGCTGAAAGAACAATGAGTTAACTTGAAAGCTTAGCATTCATTTAGATTTTTTTTTTTTAATGTGTGGTCACTGGGGATCACATAATTCTTTTTTGATGTCCATTACTTCACAAGTATAAAATTAATGCATTAACCAAGCATTACAAGCAAGCTTTCCTAAGTCCTTTCCTAAGTCAAATACTTAACATTAAGGCTTCTTCCTCTGATTATTAGCCTTTAAACAATGTCTTCCTGTTCACATTGACCTTGCTTTGTGTTCTAAAGCAGGATAGCAAATGCAGTAGTAATATCTTCCTTTTGATTAGGACTTCAGAGGAAGCAACTAGATGATATTGCTCTAAAGAAATTTCTCAAAATGTACTTATTTAATTATAATAAATAAATTATGTATTTATGTACTTAAAATAACCAAAACATGATGTTCTTCCTAATGCTTTTTCAGAAAGAAAAGAAACCAAAATCCTAAACTCCTATAAAATGTAAATAAAATTGTGAAGTATATGTGTCTGATGAAATAAGAGGAAATATGCAGATACTGGCTAATAAACTTCGTAATAAGATACAAAGAATAATACTAAAGAAACCCTAATGTGCAGGATGTTAGAAAAACATATATATAGGTATTCATTTAGAAAAATTGGAAAATAAAGTATAAAGACAAAAAGAAAACCAGGACCTAGTAGGCATCTCTTTTGTACCACACCAGTAGTTTAGGAAAACTGAGTTTCATAGGTTTGTTTTAGCTCAGTACACCTCACTATGAAAATAAAGGCTAACATGTACCAAGCTTCTCTTGTGATGTACTTAGCCTGGGTGACTCCTATGGGTTTTTCTCATTTAATTTTATGTACTGGTAGGCAAAATTTATAGGTGGTGAGAAAAGTGAATTTAAGAAATCTCATAACTTGTAGGGGTGCCTTGGTGGCTCAGTGAGTTAAGCATCTAACTCTTGATGCCAGCTCAGGTCTTGATCTCACGGTTGTGAGATTGAGCCTCAAGTAGGGCTGGATGTAGAGCCTGCTTAAGATTCTCTTTTTCCCTCTCTCTCTGTGTCCCTCCCCTGCTCGTTCTCTCTCACTCTCTCTGTCTCTCAATATGTATATATACCTTGTAAGGGTCAACCCTTTAGTAATTACTGGTGGATGATGAATAATTCAGTTTATTATTCCCCTGGTTTCAAAGATTTGCATTCCTAGATATGAGAAGAGCTAGAGGGATATATTTCCATCTTTTTTTAACCAGGTCAGATAGGAACACATCCCTCTTCATTTGGCCTTCATTGTACACTGTGCATTAATCAGGAGAATTTTGTGATTAGTACATATAGAAATATATCCCAATAGGGACAATATATAAACAAATACTAAGAGTCTTTTAGGTGTCTGGACTTTGATATTGCTTCATTTATTTGCTTCTCATAGTAACTGCGTAATATTTTTATGAAGATGAGAAAACTGGCAAGGAGTTGTGCATATAATATATAAAACTGGAATTCAGCCTCAGCTTTTGTGATTCCAAGGCTTATGGCGACTTCCCACTCTCTTACCATATTCAAGACATTTAATAATTAAAAACTAACATGGGAAAATGCCTTTGAAAGTGGAAGCCCCGAGTCTTGAGGATCGTTTTGGAAAAAGATGGAAAAGAAAATACTTCCTATTAAATTACGATATGAATTTAGATATATCTTTATGAGGCATTGCTCTCTAATCAGGAAAAGGGTATTGATACTACTTTCTTGCAAGTTAGATATACAGAGATGATAAAACAGAAGTTGGCCAGCAATCCTTTGACAATTTTTAAGGCTAGAATGTGCGCTGCAGTGTGTTACCTGTTTTTGGAAGACAACAAAGTAAAATCCAGTATTGTCTGATCCCTTAGAGAGCTTACACATAGTAAATAGTATCTATTGTTACTTGTATCATCTTTAGTTTACTGTTATTCTAAAAGCAGTTACCATAGATAAGTATACAGAAAGAGAGTAAAATATTGTGCAGAAAATGGATGGTTAAAAGGGCAACATTTCTTCTCTAATTGTTACCCTTCCAACTTTTCACATAGTTTCGTGTACTGTAAGCCAATTTAAATGACAGCAAAGTGCTAGTAATAAGGAAGACTCCGATCTAAAGCCTTACAAGTTTGGAGGAATAAATACAATATGCTGTCTTGACTACAGTTGCCAAGGGTGTATTGTTCTCATGTTAAATTTCTTTTAGAATCCATTACCTTGCACCTGGGAATATAGTTGCCAAGTAATGTAAGCACTCCAACCCCAAGATTATGCTGTAGAACAAGAGCAGCCCTTATTTCTGGCAGATGTAAATAATTGTAAACAAATGTCCCTGATGTACTATTAGTTGATATGAAAATGATTCTTGACATGGAAGACTGAGAAGGGAAAAAAGCATTCAGTATGTGCAGTGGCAGATTTGGAAAAAAAAAATAAACAAAAAATAAACACCCATAACATACATCTCCCCTATTACAATGACAAATAAGAGGTAAATATTTTCTTTTAACTTTGTTCTGGCGGGGCTAGGGCAGAGGGTAGATGGATGAGGATTTTTAATTACTAGATTTGACCAATTTTCTCCTGGACACTTGATGATATTCAGTAAGTTAGAGCATCATGGCTAAGAAAATAGACTTGAGAATCCATCAGACTTAGGCTGGAATCCCAGCCACTTGACCTAGAGCAATCCAGTTAACACCTCTAAACCTCAGTTTCCCCAAATGTACTTGGGCAGTAAAAATGCCTTTCTCATAGTGTTGTCACGAATCAAAAAAGACAAAGAACGACGTACACAGAATATTAAACTCGCTGTCTGATACATAATGAATAATTCATACATTAATGTTATTAGAGTCAGGTGTTATCTATGTCAATGGTGTAGATGTTCTTTACCCAGGACGTGGAGAAGGAACCCAAATCTCATAACAGTGATTTAACTACATTGTGTCTGGATTTTCAACTCTACCCCACATATTTATTTTCAATTTGTTTTACTTTGTGAGAGCATATCTGTTTTGTTGTCTAGACGTATGTAAGTTAATAATATAGTATATCTAGACATACCTATTTGGTGTATGTGGGTATATGTAGTATTATATATATTAATATATAGTATTGCATGAAATCAATATTAAAATGTAACATTTAGGCTAAAATCATATACTGTGGATGTCCTCAAGCACTTCCTTCCCACTGATCTTAATTACAAAGACTTCAGGAATTTTTTCCCCTCTACTATATCTATATATTCCTGTCAGTCAGACTAGTGTTTTTTGTTGGTCTTTGCTTTGCTTTAAGATTGAGTAGTAATCAAGATCATGTTATTCATCTCAAGGAATGTATATGCTAGGAGGAATGAGGGAGCACACACAGCAGTCAGGTAACTGGTAATTTAATAAAGTAAAACCAGGGACTCGGATTTAAGGGAGGTCATGGATTAGAGGATGAGGGGGAGATGCTTTAGTTTGGCTAGGCGGGCAAAACTTTCTCAAGAAAGTAATATTTGAAGTGAGGAGAAGTCTTTCATTGCTGTTCCTCTGGCTTTGGTCATGAGAATTGTGATATGGAAAGGAAGAAGAGAGTAGTAGGAAAAGACATGCATTGTTTAGAGATTGAGGAGTGTTTACAGAGTAAAGTGAACAAACACGGGAAAATACGGGAGAAAGATTCTGGGGCAGCTATGATAGGTGAGATCAATAGAACTACAAGTAAAATGCATGAACTATTTTGAAATTATGTGAGTTTTATTTTTCTTTCCACAATAGTGATATTAAGTTAGGGATATGAGACTTGGAGTTGGTTTACCTGATTCAGATAGTAGTTCAGATACTTCCTAACTGGACAGCCTCATTCTCAGCTGTAAAGTGTGGGGGAAATGAAGACAGAGAACAGTGTTGTCCTGAGCTCTGAGTGACTTAAAATTTGTGAATGGCTTTAAAAAGCATTTGACATGTCAGAGTGGCCAAAATGAAGAAATCAGGAGACTATAGATGCTGGAGAGGATGTGGAGAAACAGGAACCCTCTTGCACTGTTGGTGGGAATGCAAATTGGTGCAGCCGCTCTGGAAAGCAGTGTGGAGGTTCCTCAGAAAATTAAAAATAGACCTACCCTATGACCCAGCAATAGCACTGCTAGGAATTTATCCAAGGGATACAGGAGTACTGATGCATAGGGGCACCTGTACCCCAATGTTTATAGCGGCACTCTCAACAATAGCCAAATTATGGAAAGAGCCTAAATGTCCATCAACTGATGAATGGATAAAGAAATTGTGGTTTATATACACAATGGAATACTACGTGGCAATGAGAAAAAATGAAATATGGCCTTTTGTAGCAACATGGATGGAACTGGAGAGTGTGATGCTAAGTGAAATAAGCCATACAGAGAAAGACAGATACCATATGGTTTCACTCTTATGTGGATCCTGAGAAACATAACAGAAACCCATGGGGGAGGGGAAGGAAAAAAAAAAAAAAAAAGAGGTTAGAGTGGGAGAGAGCCAAAGCATTAGAGACTGTTAAAAACTGAGAACAAACTGAGGGTTGATGGGGGGTGGGAGGGAGGGCGGGGTGGGAGGGAGGGCAGGGTGGGTGATGGGTATTGAGGAGGGCACCTTTTGGGATGAGCACTGGGTGTTGTATGGAAACCAATTTGACAGTAAATTTCATATATTAAAAAAAAAAAAAAAAAAAGCATTTGACATGTAATAGTTGCTAATTAATTATGAACTGTCATTTTACTGTTAGTGTTAAAATATTTTGTGTTGATGAATGAATTCTCCGTATAAATTTAATTACTTTCACTAGACAGTGTTTGTGGAAGAAGGTTCTTACTTGATTGGAATTCTCCCAAAAGTTGTTCCCCAAGTTTACAAAGCTGTCATAAATACCATGCAATACATTCAACAATCAGTGGTATATAATTTGATAACAGAAGAATCAATGTTGTTTGGTCCATAAGCCCAAGTACCCAAGAGCTAGTTATTAAGTTAGAAGGAGAAGGAAATAACATAATAAATTCAAAGACATAAAATACCAAGGTAAAACAAAGAGTTTGATAAGTATTTTAAGGAAGATTTTCTTTCCTTTTTAAATATAAATTACCAAAAAAATTATTTCATACTTTATAAATCCAAATTACACTTTCTCTATGTGCTATAGATTCTGTTCCTTATATATTTGTGTGGTACCTAGTGTTTTTTAGGTTCCATACAGAGAAAAGTGGTAAATTTATGGTGCTTATTGTCTAGGGGTCATAACTTTCTCAGGAAGGAAAAAAAAATAAGTAATGATGTTATAATGGATGTATGCATTTTGAAGACATGAATAAGGATTTCTGAAAACACAGAGATAGGAACAATTAATAAAATTTCTTAGAAGGGAAAACATGTGAGTTTGGCCTTGAAAGATGAGTCAGGTGAAATCACTGGAGAAGGAAAGGTATAATCATCCCAGGTAGAAGGTTGAACATGAACTAAGGCCTGAAAGCATGCAAAAGTTGGGGGAAATACTGATGTGGGAAAATGGAAGGAATGGCCAGATCATTAAAGGTCTTATGTATGTAGACAGAGACTTTGGAATTTATTCTTTTCATTTAGGAGAGAGCCATTAGATGATTTTAAGGAAGGACAGGTAATGAATATAATCATCTATAAAAACAATCATTATGGACATTCCTGTGGAGGGCAGACCAGCCAGTCTTTTCCTGGCTGGCAATCTGTTCTTTCCTGGGGAGTGAGCTCTCCATTGGTGTTTACATTATAGTTAGCACTTATTTTCAAACATGGATTCTGAACAACCTGAAAATAGAACAAAGAATACATATGAAAGCCACAGTATATCCTTGGTTATCATTAAGGATGGATGAGATCAGAGGATGCAGCATTAAATCTGTCACCTACATGAGCCTGCTACTATTTTAACTCAGAATCTGATATGGGATCACGCAGTTCCAAACAGGTCTGGGCCGGGCCAACGCTTGGAACACATCTGCCTAGGTGAGATGGTTTGTTAGGACTATTGGACACATGCAGGCATGAAGTCAAGAGGAAGAATTGACAATCAGAGTTGAAGAACCCTCTACTACACAAATTTACCGGTATGATTGTCACTGCATATTCCCCAAGATAGAGAGTATGAAGGAGTGGAGAGCCCCCAGAAGTATCACAACACTGGAGTTCCCCACACCTGAAAGGAAAGAAGATGCAGGGGACTGAACACTTTCCTCACTTCCAACAATCTTTGAACCCAGTTAGTTACTCTGGATCCTGTGTTGTTTTCATTATACTCCATTGATCTTAACTCCGGTTCGTTGATCCTCTTTCTTCTCCTCCCTCACTTCCAAACAGCACCTTTGTGATAAAAAAGAAGCCAAAGACTTCTGGCTGGAGGACAGCTGAGTTTTAGAAAGAGAATAGTTAGTTTTTGAACTGCTGCACTTATGAATTAAGACTCCTGGAATGCTGTTCCAATGCAGGCATTAGGCTAAACATGCTGGGTAAAGAAGAATGCACTGTGGTCTTTCTGCAAAAACTCTTTCTGAGTGAAAGCTGCCAGCTAGCATTAGTGGCATCCAAGAGGGAGAGCAACTATGCAGCCCGCTGTGCCTTTCACAGAGGGAGATTTTGATGATTCTACTTAAAAAAACAAGACTTTCCAACATCAGTGACTATGTATTTTTAAAATGTAAAATCTGGTGCTGTGTTTCTATGTGGACTTTACCATTTTGATGGGTCAGGAGGGTCAAATTATATCTTCAATGATGTCTTCATTACATCACCTGGGGAGTGAATCAAATGAAGAACTACTCTTCTTCCTAAATAATTAGACTTCTATGCATTTTTTGTGCTGCCTTTACAGAGAAAATGGTGTTCTTTTTTAACTTAGCCGCACAATGAACTTGGTGAAATGTGCACAATAAAGAGGTTCCTATTTTGAGCTGCTTTTTAACTAAGAATATTTTATACTACTGCACCTCCATAGTCTTTAACACACTGACATTATGTAAATTAAATATGTTAATCCCCAACTCTATGCAATCTTCTCCCATTTAAACTTTTTTCCCCTTTTGTTACCAGAGAGGCGAAACAAAAAGAAAAAAAAAAAAAGATGTAAGAAAAGACTCCTGCCAAAAATAATAGCTATGTTCAGTGTTTCCCCTGGTTTCTTATTGTTTAAAATGTGCTTTTCCTGCCAAGGTCCCGTTAAAGTGCATTACCTCCACATGCTAATAGACTAATTAAAATATGAATAAATAAAAAAACACATTTCCTGTAAACTTTTTTTCACCTTTTCTGGTGAACTTGGAGTTTTTCTGAACTTAGAGTAATCAAGAAGATGTCTTTTACTTTGTTGTTTTTTTGCTGGAAAAACTTCAACTCTCACTCCTTCAATATTAACCTAGGCCTGGATGGTTCTCCATGCAATTACAACAAAAATGCCATTAAGGATCAAGAAGACAACATTAGAGTCTTCTCTGTGCAACCTTGTTCTTAGTATCTTTAAACTTACCTGTGCCATAGTTTTCTTAAATATGAAATGGGTATAAATTTACTTCATCTTAAAAGGGTATTGTAAAGAAGAGATGGTTGTTTTGGTGTGTCCCTGGCCTACAAGAATTATATCTAATTCATGTTTTATCCTGATCATTGAGCCCAGGTCTGGAACATAATTGGACCTGAGAAAATATTCTTTACCTAGATACAGTTTTGAAGCTTATAGAGAAAGTTAAATTGTGGAGGTCTGTGACAGCTGATGTGAAATATGGCTAAGAGGAGTTTGGCCAAACTATCCATGTCCTTGATGTTCTAGGTAAATAAGGGAGAGCAAACACTAGCCAAAATGTAAGGCAATAAATTGGACTCAAGAAAGATAAGCTTATTGCTTAAATGTTGTTAATTGAATTTCATAACCTTTGGGTATTTAAGAGTACCCAAGAGCACACTATAGGCTACACTTAGAAGTAATGCTTAAAATGTCATTACAAATGGGATAGATTATACACTAACTCAAACTTAATGAATCATTAAGGGGGAACAGATTTTGCATTTTTCAGTTATCTGCAATATCTGCCACTGTGATAGACTCGGAACACTTTGTTTGACCTGCGTAACTACCACACAGTTTCCATTTGAAAATGAAGGAGTAGTATTTAGAAATAAGTTTGTGTACAACAATTTTATTAGAGTTGTGCCAGTTTTTATTTTCCTGAATAAATCAGAGGGTCATTAGTAGGACAGGCAGATAAAGTAATTGATACAGGTGCTATAATAGATAGTGGATATAGTGAAGACAGAGAAGAGTGAAGTGAGCATTGTGTATCAGGATTTCCTTTGGTGAGGGGGAAGGAGAAGGGTCCGTAAGGATCTGGGAGTTTCATATAATGGGGTTTCATAGCTCGGGATGTCTTAGGCAAGCATCTAATGGATAGATTCTCCCAACTATGGACTAGGCCAGAAAGATCATCTTTTCTTTGGATCATCTAACATTTCCAATGTCTTTTAAAAAGACAGGAATGACTGACTTTATTCTATAAAGTCTGACCTTTCTCACACATAGTGTCGTTTAGGAATTGAGTTAAATGTCACAACATCACAGCTGCCTAATTTCACTAAAAAAACCAACTCTTCTAGCAACACATATTCTGTATTCACTGGTAATGTTTGATGCTAAGAATACTTTTTCTCATCTAAGAAGGGATCTGTGGTACGATTGTAGGATTAAAACAAATGCGTTTCCCAAGGTTACAGGCTGTGTTTTTGGATTCCTGGAATGTTTCCTGAGAAGGAGAGAAGAAATAAAAGAGTGTCAACTTTGGGGTTCAGAAGTCAAATTTAGCAGCCTCAGTCTCAGGACAGCTCTTCTTATCAAAGAATCAAGACCAATCCTTAAATCAAGCTTTAAATTGGGATAGGCTTGTTTCATGGCCCATGTAGCCAATATTCACTGATGCTTTCACCCAATATTTGAGTGGTTAGTCTATTTAGTCACATAATGGGGATGTATTAATAAATAAAATAACTGGTTCATGACTTCAAGGAGCTTGCAATCTGCTAGAAGAGATACACAATGCTCGAGTAAAGAAATATGCCATTGTAAAATTACTCATTGCGATAATTCTATGGTGCAATCCAAAATGGTGCGTTGACAGAATAACATGAGGGATCTATTTATGTAGTATTTAAAACTCTAATCTTGGAAAAAAGGATAAAATTTTTGTCAAGGGAACAGGTGGAATTTCCAGGCAGAGAGAACATAATGTGCAGAAAACCTGCGGTGGGATTCTGCATGTTCAGGGGAAACGAAAATCTTTTTTTTTACCTGGGAAGTTGTTGAGTTTTCAAGCACCAGCCCACTGCCCTTTGTTGTCCTTGGCCTTTTCCTTCTGGGAGGCTGTTTTTAATCCCTTTCTCTCTATAGTTGATGTCTCCGTCTTCATCTGCAGCCAGGACCTCTCCTGTGAATTTCAGACTTTTCCATTGAGCTCCTCAAACTAGGTATCTCACAGGTGCCTCAAAATAACCATGACCAGAATTAAATTATTTATTTTCTCCTTCAGTCCTCTACCTTGTTCTGAATTCCCAGACCTCTCCTTCTACTTCATTCTCATGTGTAATTAGTAACCAAAGTCCCTCAGTTCATCCTTAGATTTTTTTTTTCCCCTGTACATTTCCAACTTCCCTACCATATTGTTCTTTCCCCCTTAATCTTCTCTCCATATCTTCTGTTTCCTCTCTACTTTAGTTTTTGCCATCTCATTCCTGATATATTGTATTAGCTTTTTTTCTACTATTCATTTTTATAGCCTCAGAATGATTTTTATAAATCCCAGATCTATCATGTCACATCCCTGCTTAAAACTCTAGTGATTTCTCATTGCCCCAAAAGAAAGTGCAAGTTCTCCTTGACATAGAATATCCTTATCTAGCTGAAACCAGAATATTTTTCATAACTGTCCCCCTAATATTCCTCTGTTCTACAATGTAACATTATGTTCATTATTTTATATTATGCATCTTCTAGCCATTGATATAAAGAAGAATATACTAACACCTCCCTGCCTTTGCACATGATGTGTTTGGCATAGAATATAATCTGCTTCTTTGTGTGCCAGTCATTCTTCTTGCCACGCTCCAGTCATTCTTTTTGACACACTTCGGGTCTCTTGTCATATGTTAGATTCAACAATTTGAGGCTACATCTATCATAACAGGTGTCACATTGGACTCTAATTATGTCTGGTTTTTTTTTTTTTTCATGGCCAAGACTCATTTGAGTTAAGGATGTCCCCTTCATTAATAGCATTATTATGTCTTCTATCATCTAAACACATAGTAAGACATCTGGTGCAGAGTGAATTCTGCAATGAATGAATGGGTACATGAGTTGTCAGTGGACAAAGGTGTCCACTGCTTTCATGATTCTGAAGACAAATCTGTCTCCAGAATAGAGAAATTACAACCTCACTTAAACATCAGGTCATCCCATTTAAATTGGGAAGAATGTAGGGGCGTCTGGGTGGCTCAGTCCATTGGGCGTCCGACTTCGGCTCAGGTCATGATCTCGTGGTCCGTGAGTTCGAGCCCCACATCGGGCTCTGTGCTGACAGCTCAGAGCCTGGAGCCTGTTTCAGATTCTGTGTCTCCCTTTCTCTCTCTGACCTTCCCCCATTCATGCTCTGTCTCTCTCTGTCTCAAAAATGAATAAACGTTAAAAAAAATAAATTAGGAAGAATGTATATGAAAGCAACAAGCAGAATCCTTTATGCTCAAAGGGCTGGTTCCCCCCACCCCCATCATTTTGATGAGAACAGTGATTGACATTCCTTGCTTATCTGAAAAACAGGCCGTGAAGTATCAGATTTTATTGATTATTCAGTAAACTGTTAATGGAGACAGGGCCACAGCAAAAAAAAGTTTTGGAGGGATACAGGAGAGCAAGCTTTAGTCTCATTGACTTAACATTATCACTTAGCACCATTCACAGCTGCATTATTTGTTGAACCCATACACATAATTTGCAGCCATCTTTAATCTACCATACTCTGACTTCTGTGAAAAGGAAAGCATGTTGTAATTTTTCCCTGTTGGAAACATATTAATTCCACGTTGGGTTGGTGGCAGGGGGTGGCGAGATGGGGCAAGATGAAAAAAAGAAGAAAAAAGAGAGAGAGAGAAATTCACGTAATAGATCCTTAAGAGCAGTGATTTTTAGCCAAAGGCGATTTTGCTCTCCAGGGTATATTTGGTAAAGTCAAGGGACACTTTTATATAACACGAGGTGGTGCTCCTGTCATCTAATAGAGGTCAGTGTTGCTGATAAATATCATACAATGTACAGGCTAACCCCCCTCAACAGAGAATGATCCAGCCCCAAATGTCAATAGTGCCAAACTTATGAAATCCTGCCCTATTGTCAGTGGTATTAATTAATTCTTTGATCTTAAAGCAGTCCCTTATAATCTTAGGACCTCATTTAACTCATCTGTGAAAGCAAGATGAGTTAGATCAGTTTTCTTTGATGTTTGGTGTTCTGTGAGTCCAGATCCTAATATAGGTTAGAAACAAGACAATATAAAATAGAGAGCAAAAATTAGAACAAGTAAGGATACATGGCAAAGGTGAAAATCTGCATTTACTTGAATCATTTGCTTTGAACCATGTGGTTAATATAAAGTAGATCATGCAGGAGTATTTTTGCAAATATGTGGAACTGATCTTCGGCCATCCTTTATATTAATCTTTGAAATTCTCACGTGAGGAGAAAGATTGCCAGCAGACTTAAAGAGATAGACCAAACAATCTAAGGTTCTTTAAAGCTTCTCATTCTGCAGATTCAGAATTGCCAAAGTCTCACTGAAAGACCTTTTTACCTGAGACTGTAGCATTGTGTGACACTGATAAGGACAGACTCTGGTTTGTGGGGATAGTTTGAAAGGAGATACTTGTGTGGACAATTTACTTTCCTTTCAGTTTCAGATTTTAGTTCCATGCTCCCCTTTATCCTGCCGATAGTGTAATAACTGTGACCTCAGTTCACAGTGAGAATCTCCCTAAATTGACAGAAGTGCATTTGGGAATAAATGGCCTTGTACTGCCATGTCAAAAAGGTGCAATGCGGGGGGGAAAAAGATAAGGAAGAAGAGTACAGGAAGAAAGATGTGTTGGCAGTTCCTCAGTTCTTCCAACCCTGGAAGGGAGAAGAAATTGATTCTCTCTTCTGGTTATCCATTGTGGGATAACAAACTATACACACCATCAGTTTATTTTAAATGGATCTCAATATTTTATGGGTCAGAGCACATCAGGGACCACTTGTCTCTTTTCCATGATGCCTATGGCTTTGTGGATTGACTTGAATAGTCTGTTGCTTGTTTCTCTGTCTCTGTCTTCCTCCCTCACCCCATACCAATTTCCCATTGTGGCTAGTTTGCGCTTTCTCACAACGTGGCTGCTTCAGAGTAGTCAGACTTCTTCCGTTGTGGCTTGCAGCTCCATGAGAAAAAGACAAAAGTTTCCTGTCTTCTTCAAGGGTGGGCACTGTGCTGGCACATCATCACTTCTGCAGTACACTATCTGTCATGGCAGTCACAGGCCTTCTCAGATTCAAATGGAGAGGTATCAAAATTCATATGACCATTTCTAATCTGCCACAGTGACTACACATTAATCCTTATATAAGAATTCAAAAAGTATGTTCTGAATGTACTGTTGGAAGCATCAGTATTTTACAGCATTGAATAGATAAGGGTAGAGAGGTGGAGACAAATATAAGTGAATCAAACTCAACACCCCTCACAAAAAAAAAAAAAAAAAAAAAAATCCAGGGAAGAAATGGGCAAAAGACATGAATAGACACTGCTCCAAAGAAAACATCCAGATGGCTGACACATGAAAAAATGCTGAACATCATTCATCATCAAGGAAATATAAATCAAAACCACAATGACATACAACTTCACACCTGTCAGAATGGTTGTCATTAACAACTCAGGTAACAACAGTTGTTGGCGAGGATGCGGAGAAAGAGGATCTCTTTTGAATTGTTGGTGGGAATGCAAACTGGTGCAGCCACTCTGGAAAACAGTGTGGAGGCTTCTCAAAAAATTAAAAATAGAACTACCCTACAACCCAGCAGTTGTGTTACTAGGTATTTATCCAAGGGATACAGGTGTGCTGTTTTGAAGAAGCACATGCACCCCAACGTTTATAGCAGTGCTGTCGACAATAACCAAAATATGGAAAGAAACCAAATGTCCACCGACAGATGAATGGGTAAAGAAAATGTGGTATATATATACAATGGAGTATTACTCGGCAATCAAAAAGAATGAAATCTTGCCATTTGCAACTATGTGGATGGAACTGGAGGGTATTATGCTAAATGAAATTAGTGAGTCAGAGAAAGACAAAAATCATGTGACTTCATTCATATGAGGACTGTAAGAGACAAAACAGATGAACATAAGGGAAGGGAAACAAAAATAATATGAAAAAAGGGAGGGGACAAAACATAAAAGACTCTTAAAAATAGAGAACAAACAGAGGGTTTGGGGAGGGGGGATGGTCTAAATGGGTAAGGGGCATTAAGGAATCTACTCCTCGAATCATTGTTGCACTATGTGCTAACTAACTTGGATGTATATTAAACAATAAATAAATTTTACAAAAGAAGTGAATAGATGAGAAAATGAATGCTACCTATTTGAGACCTAAATTCAATGGAATTATTTATTTTTTAATTTATATTAAAATCAACATATTTGATTTCAGTTCCTCTAGCTGAATTTGCTGGGCCCTCATTTCTGCTCCTTATAACAACATTTATATAAGGATCACTGTTCCAATTTTTTGGTTTCATTTCTAGGTTCATATGGAAACTATGTCTCACTCAGAATTCTACACAGTCACTAATTAATATCCTTAGCAAGTGACATTAATCATTTTAAGTTTCAATTTTATTTTCTGTAAGATGGTGGTAATACCAGTATTTGCCTCACTGGGTTGTTGTATAGATGACTTACAATAAGTTATATGCAATGACTAGGGTTGAACACAAAGCAGGAACTCCATGGGAATTTGTTGAATTAATTTGCGGCTTCTCAAAGTAAGGACCCCATTGGCAATATCCAAGTGTTTTGGGAGAGAAGAGTAATTAAACGTATGAATGAAATAAACCTTTTGATGATTTAAATGCATTGCCAGGGAAAGGTATTTTATACATTTCTTCTTCTATATTTTACTTGTTTGATAGTTGATATCATCTGTCCCCTTGGTAAAGTAATCATTTTTATGCTGTGGCTGCACAGTTTCTCTCTCTGGTGCAGACCTAACTTTTTAACTCCAGACTGTTATATAATTGATTGTACAAAAGTTCTTGGAACTCTTCATGTCTGGTACTCAACTTATGTCATGAGGATTTTTTTTTTTTTTTAACCTTTAGTTTGATCATACAGGTTAAGAAATAGAGTAATAAATGGGGCAGAAAAATAAAACATCCTCTAATTTTATCTGCATAATAAAAAAAAAAGCTACTGATAAAGATTTTGGCATCTGAGGTATTTTTCCTCATGTATATCTAGGGAAATAAAGATAGACCAGTAAAGATAAAGAGCAGTTGAATAGTTTTATTTGGCAAAAAAGAAAAAAGAAAAAGAAAATTTAATCCTATCCCATATGATTTGAAGATCAAATACAATAAACTATGTGGTGTGTAGAATTTTTTGTTATTTTCTCTAAAATTATCCATTATGGCATCCTTCACATTGAATTCCTATCCCTTCACTATGGTTCTACATTTTCATCACTTCAATGAACTGTATCCTTATTTACAGAAAAATATTTATTCAATGTATATATTATGTTTCCTTCACTAAGTGTTAGAGATGCCAAAAATAAAATATACTTCCTTAAAAAATTACAAAAGAAAGGGGAACGAGGACAAAATTGCGTGGTGACTGAACTGTTGGAGTCATGTGCAAGCCTGAAAGGCACATTGGAACAAGGTGCTAAATCCCTAACAAGGTGATTCTTTGTATTATTTCCTATGGTTATTAGTAACCAGTTGTTGTTGTAGCTCAGGCTAATCATACAGCAGCATCTTCAAGAGTATAGGCTATGGAAGCAGAATTTCTGAGACCCAATTCTGTGCCTGCCAGTTATTACGACATTAGGCAAATTATAGCATCTCTGAGTCTCCGTATACGCATCTGCAAACACATATGTGGTGAGAAGTAAATGACAGAATACGTGTAAAGTACATGGAAGAGTGCCATGCATACTGAATATTCAGGTGCCAGTCAGAATTAACGGGGGGAGGGGCGACTGGGTGGCTCAGTAGGTTAAACATCTGACTTTGGCTCAGGTCATGATCTTATGGTTCGCAAGTTTGAGTCCCGCATTAGGCTATCTGCTCTCAGCACAGAGCCAGCTTTGAATCCTCTGTCTCACTCTCTCTGCCCCTCCCCACTGGTTCATGCTTTCTCTCTCTAAAATAAGTATATATTTTTTAAATGTTTATTTTGGGGAGAGAGAGAGCACGAGTGAGCGAGTGAGCACGCACAAGCCAGGGAGGGTCAGAGAGAGGGAGGGAGACACAGAATCTGAAGCAGGCTCCAGGCTCTGAGCTGTCAGCACATCGTCCCATGCGGGGCTCAAACCCATGAACAGTGAGATCATGACCTGAACTGAAGTCTAACATTTAACCAACTGAGCCACTAAGACACCCCTCAAAAATATTTTTTTAAAGGAGGGGAAACAAAGGGGAATGGGGAGAATGAGGGATGTTTGGTTATGTAATCTTTTAGACTACCAGAAATTAGGGACGGTAACCTTGTAAATGATGGATCCTATTGAAAGATTTTTAGCACAGAGTGCTATGGTCAGGATTTAGATGAAGGAGAACAATAGGAACAAAAGAAACACCCAAGCAGAACTCATCAGCCAAGCGCTACACCCTGAATAAGGGAGCTCTAGTGGTATTTGATGAGTGAATGAATAACTGGCAGAGGTTTTTCCTCTCCATTATATAAAACTTTACACAGTCATGAGTTTTCAGATCTGTATTTTGTGATTCAGAGACTGGAAAGAGTTCCCACTTGGTCATTCTCTGGGTGGATATTATAACAACCCCAAAGTATGTTTTGGATTTCAAGCTCAGAACTAAATTTGGGAATAATTTCTAATTATGAGTGTATGATCAGATTCCATCATTTTTTTTTTCAATCTAAAACTTCACACAAGCTCCTATTTACTCCATAATACAAACATTTTTAAAAGATCAGTTTCCCTACATTTTTATGGGTAGTCTTAAAGTTTTTGTAGGAATATTGTTTAGAGAATAAAAACCAAGCAATTTTCTAAATCAAAGAGGCTTAACTTTTTAAATGTTCTACATATTGAAGTTATTTTGACTCCTGTATTCACTTGAGCCTTAAATGTGAACCTCCATATGTGTCCTGATATTTGTCAGGTCAACCTGATAGAGCTGATACATTATTGGTGAATCCATAGTGCCCAACCCACAGTAATTCTCTGTAAGTGATTTCAGAAGTCCATCTGAAAGTTTGACCCAGGTGAAGCCAGTGCCGTCTGTTCATGGACAGCAGAGTGCAAAGGTTGAAGCAGTCAATGTCCAGCTACTGAAAGAAATTTCAGATTTAATGACACACAAATAAAAACAGATAATTGTGGCCATGGATCTGAGAGGTAAGGTGTGGAGTCCATGCATGACTGAACAGGAAAAGTGGTGCTTCCTGTAGCACATTACAGGACTGCCAGACAAGTGTGATTAAGGCAATTTACACATGAAATTTGATTATGAATAAGAGGATTCCCCTTCTCACCATTCAAGTTACGTGAGGGAAATTTGTGAGTGGTCTTAATTAAAAATAACTAGAACCTGACTGGCAGTTGGGCATTAGGTTGGAAACTGGCAGCTGCTAACAGGAGAGGAGATGGAGAATTAATCACAAGTGAAAGCTTTGTCAGAAAAAAGGACTGGGTGCCGGCTGTCAGTCATCCATCCTGTGCCTCCACAATCGGCAATTCTCCTGAGATGCAGCCTGCTAGGCTGGCTTCTGCAGAATGGCAATCAATATCACACTCCTCAAACAGAGTCTAATGTGATAGGGGACTTTGGCAACGGTATGCAGGTGTGGATAAGGCAAAATTCTGACTTGCCCCATTACCAAACAACTCAATCTTCTCTGCATTTATTATTTCCTTTAGAAGTCACACTGTAAAAATTATCATCACGTTCCTACTATAATAATGAGGAGGGAGTAGGAGGGGGGTGATGAGGGCAATGGAAACTCCCTGGAACATTTTAAAGGTCACATATTGCTTTTAATGTTTTTTTTTTTTTTAAATAAAAACTCAGTGTGATAACAGATGGATTTAGCATAAAAATGAAAAAAGGATAAGCATAAACTGAACAATCTACTGCTATCAATAAACTATAATGTAATAAGAAAAGAAAAAGAAAATAGAACTTCAGTATTTACTGATAAAAACCTTTTATCTTCTTGTATTGCACACACATGGCATCATCCAAGGTAAATACAATGATAGGTGTTACTAGTGCCATTTTATGGGTTAAAAAAATACACCCTGAAAAATAGTGGGGTTAAATCCTAATTTTTCTTTTTTTAATTTTTATTTAAATTTGAGTTAGTTAACATATAATGTAATTCTGGTTCCAGGAGTAGAATTTAGTGATCCATCACTTACATATAATACCCAGTGCTCAACAGCATACTGAGTGTATGGTCTAGATTACATTAAGTTTTTTCTCATTTAAAATACACACACTCTCTGTCCCGTCTCTTTTCACATTAGTTACCTCTGCTTTTTCTGCTTGTGCCAACACATGGCCAATATGGCTTTCCCAGACCTGCCTTCCTATCACCTCAGATTTAAATGATTTAAGATCTTGTTAGTGAATTTCAGAATTAGGGTGTACACTGAGACGTGGTTTCTTAATTCAGAACAATCAAAGTTTTATTTGAAGTAAAAAAAATGAGGGTTAAGTTACTTTCCCCTAATATAAGAAATAGAAAAAAAGAATAAAATGGTATAAGTTGGTATGATATTGCAGTGTAATAACTGGACTGAAGAATATAAGTCCCAGAGGAACATCTGTCTTACATTAATACATAACTTTTTCAAGAGATCTTCAGCTCCTGATATGACCTTGATATTTCTGTTACAAAAACATACATACTCATGTAAAGAATAAAACAAAATCTGAAATTTCTGTTGGCTTCTGTTATCTGGAAATGCTAGAGGATATACACTAAATATGAAATGGAATTGCAAACCCATTAGTAGATGTTTAATCAATTTGGGTAATTACTGAATGGCTAAATTAATGCAATCTCTCTAGAATATATCAGTAAATTAGATATTTTGTATGTTTGAAATAAAAGAGTATCCAAAACATTCGAATAGGGTCAGTGAGGTTTGACCAGCCATGAGTATGAATGATCTATTTCTATAACATTAATGGTAAATTTAAAAAAATCATATAAAAAAATAAAACAGGGATGCCTGGGGGGCTCAGTCAGTTGAGCGTCTGACTCTTGATTTCAGCTCAGGTCATGATCTCATGGGTCATGGGATCAAGCCCTATATGAGGCTCTGCTCTGACAGCACAGAGCCTGCTCGGGACTCTCTCTCCCTGTCTCTGCCCCTCCCCTATGCTTGCATACCTCTCGCTCCCTCTCAAAAACTAAGTAAACATTAAAAAAATAAATAAATAAAACAACTAATGGGCAATAAAAACAGGACTTATAAAGAACTATGTGGAAAGAATGGTGATGCTTATGAATCATTCCTGCTCCTTCAAGTTGTATGGATTAAATGTCTTTCCGCGTACACATCAGTCTGTAAGTTCTTCCCAGAGATCTGACAGGTAGACGATGCAAATGGAACATTGCTCATTGCTTTCTTACACCTCGACCTTTTACCCTTGTGTTATGTTTCCCATTTCTTCTCTTCCTCTCTGCTTCCTTCCCTTCATAATCCTCACCTGCAAGATAGTTGTTGTTCTATCAGTTTCATAGAAAAGGAAACTGTGACTTAGTACTATTAGCCAACTTTCTCAAAATCTTAATAGTAAATGTTGGAGCTTAAATTTATACCTACCTTGGTCTGTATCCAATCACACATTCAAAAATATTTCCTCCCCTCTCAAATTCTACTCCATTTGTCCAATTTTGTCATTTTAGGGATGGAGATCTCAAAGTCTGGTTACTGAATTACTAAGTACAATTTAGTTTTAGTTTGAGAATTGCTGACATAGGAGCCTAAATACTTCGCCAAGCCTACTGCCAATGCATCAAAGCAGCCTTTGATAAAATGACATCGTATTTTTCCAACGTGATTCTTCAGGAATAGAATCTTTGAACCAAATCTACAGGTTTATGTGAACCCAGTCTATGGTTTGTCATTTCCATGTCTACTCTCCATTTTTTATTTTCAGAAATTGCCTGGAATAAGGGACATAACCTTTACAGAACAACTTAAAATAAAGAGACTTCTTATGGGACTCAAGTGTAGGAAAGACATTTAGGCCTCCCTTGGGCCTGGAACCAAGGAGTAAAATGCTATTGGATTGAAAGTAGTTGTGCTCTTCTGAAGACACCATAATTTCTTCTTTCATATTCTCTCTTTCCCTTTTCCCTTCTCTTTTTCTCCTCTTTCTGCAGCCAGTTTCTTCTTCTTTTCTCTTTATGCAGACACATGACCAAAATATGCCCCAGGCCTCATTATCCATTGCCTCTGACTTCAAAGCACAGCCTGACTGAACAAGATATAAAAGATATGGATGGCTTTCAAACACTTAGAAGAAAGAATAGTATAAAGCCTCCATGGGAGGGAGGTTTGCCTTTGATCCAGTCAGCAGTGGACTGGGGTAGGGTCATGACACCCTCTGCCACCTTGGTTGACGTTGTGATGGTCAACTGAGAAAGCATTTCAAGCCTCTAAAATGAAAGTGAAGGATTGGAGAAGAAGTGATTAGCTTCTCTGGATCCAGTGTTGTCAGACATAGAGGTACAGTTACGGAAATGTCCTGAAGAGCTCATAAAATGAAGAGCAGGATAGCATGAGGCAAAGGTAAATGTAACTGAAATACACAGCTTAACAAACTTAATGTATAAATTCTCATTTTCATTCCTTAATGCATCTACTTAAGACATTATGGTCATTGCATTCATGATGTCATTTAGCTCTTCCTCTGTCTGCCAGATGAATTTCTGAGGAAGTGAATGAGAAGGGATAGAAGAATGAAGGAAAGGAAATAGGTGGTTTAGAGGTGGGGGTGGGGAAGGAAAATGAGGCTAACCTGAAGAATGCAACAGACCAGGGAATGGGAGAGAGAGAGAGAAAGAGATAAGCAGACAGAGGATACTATAAGGGAATGAAAGACCTCAGCAAGCTTGGGTGCAAAGAGGAAACATATATAGTATTGTTGGATTTTAGTAACTTAATCCTCCTTAATAATTCTCAACTTGTGAGGGACTAGATTGTTTTGATGAACTGTGCTAGAATTGAAACTGACATTTCTGAATCCACTATTTATTGTTGTTCCTTCCAAGAAAAGGAAGTTGACATGAGTATTTTCAAATTTGAAGGCAGAACGTCTGTCTGAAGGAAAATTGAATGTTCCAAAGACTAGTTCTTTTACTGGAGCCTCAAAGCAATTTAGGGATATGGGCTATAGAGTTGCTGACTATAGTAGTAAAAGGCCAAAAGAGAAGATAAGGGTGAGGTAGCACTGATTCCCTTCTGCATGCCAAAGTGCTAAATGGACATTCTACGTACTTATTTCTTCTAAAATCCCTCTGGAATCCTTAACCCCAGTTTTTAGACAAGGCACTGAGGCTGAACAATGCATGTCCCACAGTGCAACAGTGGTCAGATCTTAAATGAAATCCTTCCTATTTCCAAAAGCCATGGTTTTCCCAGTGTACCAGCCTTTCTCTCTGAATATTAAAACAGAAATGGTGATTGTATTGTTTGTATTTTTAAGATATAATTAGTCAAAATTTGATATCCTTCTTACACAGTTGATTTTCTAGCAATTCCCTGAGTCAGAAACTCTGATTTATCTTCATAGTACCTTGGTAGGATTTCAAAATGGAGAAGTTCAACATACGTTGAGGCCTTCATGAGTTCTCCTTTTAAAAGTAAGAGCAACAAGTTTAACAGTAAAGCTGGGATTTTTTCTGGGACATTTTCAAGAGCTTTCAAGGAAAGTTAGCAAAAAAAAAAAACTGTAGAGATGAATTCATCAAGGAAAACTTTTTAAAATCACCAAATTCGGAAGGAAGAGGTTAAAAGTCTGAGCTCTTGAGTGACTATCTGGTTCCACACCCTGGTTTTACAGCTTTCCAGCTGGTAACCTTAGGCAAAAGGCAACCTTTCTCAGTTTCCATTTGCTCAAAACTAGATAGTACTGTTATTATTGCATAACATTCAGTGAGGTTTAAAAGAGTCAAAATGTGATAAACACTTACCTCAAAGCCTAGAACATAGTAAGGACTTTGTAATTTTATCTATCATCATAATTCTCTTGTATGACTTTTTTTCTTTCTTTCCCACATTTCAATTCTATCTCTTTGAAGAAATTCTTGGGAAACTGGAGGCTATGAAGTAGAGATCTAGGGAGGGGGTGACCTAATTTGCAACCAAGCATTGGAGGAAAAGCCTGTGGAGATGGTGGGAGAGGTAACAAGGCCAAATGAGCTGGATGCCTGCAGACTCTGAGAAGATAGAGGAAGAAAGGATGGAAGGGGGAGGAAGGGAGAGGAGGAAGAAGGGAGATGCATGATAAATAACAGTGAAGGACTGTAAATTCCTTGAGAGGCCACCAGCTGTATGAGTATGTTCCCTTGATGTATGCTATTAGTAACTTAGAAGTGAAACTCATAATCTTGTAGTGTTTTGTTTGTTTATTTACTTTACTGTGTTTTAGGCAGGGGGAATATCAAAGCATCAAATTTATATTTTACAGATGATATTGCTTAGCATAAGGAAAAATTCATTTATGCTAAAAATTTGAAGGGGGAGGGGAATTTGCATAATTCAATTATAGTGCATGTGGTGTTCAAATGAGCCAGAGTTTGCTGAACACGAATAGAATGGGTAAGAAAAAACCCTCTGCCATCAAGAGTTTGAATCCATGCTCTACCTCCTTCACTACCTGTGTAAATCTATACAAGCTACTGTCCTTCCTGAAGCCTGAGTTCTCCTGTATAAAATTATTATATAAAACAAAATAGCACACTTAAACTGTGTACAATTATGCCATAGGTGGCTGTGAGGATTAAGTGAGATCAGGCATGTAAAGTACATGGCAAGTTCTCATCTGAATCCTCTTCCTGCTCCCTGGGGAGCCCCAGATCTAGGCTGCCCTCACCAAATCATTTTAAGGCAATTTTGTGGCATTCAGTCTGTAAAAGCAGCATTTTTTTTTAGATCAGAGCTGCTCTGAGAGAACTTTCCAGGGCTGCTCTGAAACTCCAGCCCCCAGCTGGATAGTAAAGGTGGCTTCTGCTCTGCACAAACCAGGTCAGGCCACCTGCTTGGCAGGGATAATCTATTACCTTCCTGACATTGGCAGTGGGCCTGTGTGATCCTGGGGGATTCACTCCCAGGCACAAGTTCACCCTAACTTGTAGTAGATTTAATTTCATCACTACTTGACTTACACATGAGTAGGACCCCCTACTTTTGCCCTCTGCTAGAAGCAGGGCTAGTGTACAACACGTGGAACATCCCTGCATCTGACTCTGTAATGTAAGCTTCCAGAAGCTTCCAGAATTGCCAAGTTCAAATGAGAATAATATTGACTTCTTTGCTCAAAGCACTCACGTGTCCAAAAATGACATTAAAATACTTTCTTCCTCATTTCCCAGTTTGTGTTGAAATCATCAACAAAAGAATGAGTTTCCTGACTTCTTGGAAACTGCATCATCATTAACATTATAATGATACCTTGACTTTTTTAATTAATTTTTTAAATATTTATTTATTTTTGAGAGAGAGAGAGAGAGAAAGGAAGAGAGAGTGGAGGAGGGCAGAGAGAGAGGGAGACACAGAAACCGAAGCAGGCTCCAGGCTCTGAGCTGTCAGCACAGAGTCCAGTGTGGGGCTCGAACTCATGAACTGTGAGATCGTGACCTGAGCCGAAGTTGGACAGTTAACTGAGCCACTCTGGTGCTCAAGGATACCTTGGTTTTCTTAAGGAATCATTATATTTTATGTTCCACAAACAACATAGTCCCCATTTCTAGGACCTGATACATCATAAACAATTATGATAAAAAATTTGTATCAGAAAACAAAGTTAATGACATTTGGGTTACATATGAATAATGAACAACAGTATGGCTGTGCCACTTTAAGAAATCATAGTCAACTTAGATACATCTTAGACCCTATGTGAAACAGGCATGTATTAGAGAATTAATGTGATTATGTTATTGGAAGCTCATACACATGTAAGAGAAAGATCTGGGGATTCCATCCAAGCCTATTTGATTCCAGAGACCTGTGGTTTTCTACCATGGCAAGAAAATTCCATTAAAACTCAGAGCATTATCAGAATGAGTACCATTTGGTGGTATCATAAATGGTATTAAGGTCAGGCAAATTAAAACAGAAAAATATATAGTAATTTAACTAATTGCACACACAACTAGATTCCCATTATTGGTAGTTTTCTGAGAACTTCACAGAGTGGAAAACGTGTGAAAGGACCCAGGAATCACTTAGGAACTGATCTGTTTTTGAACATAGCCAGGTGGTGCTAAAGTTCAACCTCATTTGAGAACCACCAATACACCCCAGAGCACTGGTGTTCAGAGCTGGTCTGCAAGCAGCAACAGCAGCAGCAGCTGGCAACTTACTGGAAATACACCTTTCTCAACCCCACCCAGCTATCTGGGTCAGAAATTCCGGGGTTGGGGCCCAACAACCTAGGTTTCCTCAAGCCCTCTATGTTTTTCTTAAGGCTGCTAAAGTTTCTGAACCATTAGGAGCATAAAGAATAGTAGAAACAAAGAGGAGAGACTCAATGATCTCTGAAATGAAATGCTCTGGTGGCTACAGGGTAACAGAAGGCCAGCATCTTACCACTTCTTTCTCGTCTGAACTGTGTAGAAAATAATACTGGAGGGTTTGTTCATCCGGTTCAGAGTCAACTCTCTCTCACCTCAGTGTTTCATTTTGTGTACACCTGAAGGAAGAAGGAACAAAAAAGAAGCAATACTACAGTTAATAAAGCCTACGCTTTGTCTTTCTTGAAAGAAAATGATGGTAAGAAAAGGAAAGTTTCCAATGTGGGTCTTGGAAAGATGTCAGGCTTTGGGCTGACTTGTGTTTGAGTCCTGCCTCGGCTGCTGAGGGTGGTAGCTTGTGCAAACTGTCTGACTTCCCTGAGCCTTTTTAGAGGGGGATACTTCAGTCTACCTGACAGTAGTACTGGTGTACTTTTCAGGGAGAATCAGGGGCACAGGCCTCACAGATTCTGCTTCACCTTGACATCCACAGGAAGAGACAGAGTCAAACTCCATGACCATGAAGGACATCAAGAGCACTTCCATGAATTTTTGTGTTTGCTGTAGGGACACTAACTATGCATTGCTCTCTAATAGAGATCTATCTGTTCTTTATTCAAAGTGCGTGAAACATGTCAAAATCAGTAAAAAAAAAAAATGTTGTTTTTTGTAAGGAGCATCTGGGAATCTTGAATCTAATGCATCTCTTGTGTCACCAAAATGGGGGGAGGCCAGAGTGCATACTTCATGTTAACAAAAAATTCTGGAAGTCATTCATATGGACCCTTCCCTTTCCCCTGCTTCCTTCTAACTCTCTAATCCTCCCCCACCATTTCCTCTTATCTAAGACCATTTTCCTCTTCTTCCCCAAGGAAACTGACCTCCTCATAGATGAAAAAAAAAGTCCCTCTACCCTTCCTTATTCACCTAAGCCCTACTATTTCCAGCTTTCTCTTGGGGGCGGGGGTAGGGAGGTAGATAATGGAGTTTGCTCTTTTGCTTTGCTCATACAACTCAGGTTTTGAAGAGGATAGTCCCACATGTGGAAATAATTCAGAGACATCCAGTCAGGGCTCTGTCCATCTATGGCTGTGGTCATGTTCTTCCTAAAATTCCAGAGAGGAGACCACTCTGGACAGAGTGACTAGTTCTTTGTTCTAAAGACAATACATTCTACTTCTAAATGAGGAAGAATGTTCCCACTATTAATGTGATTTGACTACTGCCACCTTTTTGAAAAGAAATAACTCTAGTATTGTTACTCTGGCTTTCCAATAAGGGAGATTTTGAATAACAGACATGTGCCCTCTCCACCTGAGGCCAATCAAATGATAATCTCTGGGGACAGGGTCTTAGCACTAGAGCTATTTAAAAAAAATCCCAGCTGATTCTAATATGTACCAGTAGAAACCGATGTTTAAAGAATTTTTGGCTACTTTCTAGTCTGATTTTATTACGAAACTTCCGAAAGAGGCTGAGAAAAGTTATGGTTGACTAAGTCACCTTTGAATACATTCTAGTTCCCCAAATTAATGAGATAGAAGGATGGGATAGGGCAAGCAGTCAATATTTTTCATCAATTAAAGTTATTGTGTAGATTAAGTGATATATATTATGGAAACTAGTACTGATAGCTTGCATATGGTTGGTTCTTAATAAATTATAAATATATCCATCTTTCCCTCTAGCTCTTCATCAGGAAAAAAAATAATATGAATTAGCCTTGACATACTCCTGGTGTAAGGACTTGGGGTTAGTTTCAAATTCTTCCTGTGTATATGGTCCTGGCAGTCAGTTTTTTGATCGCAGAATACTTTAATAAATCTACTTCAAAGGATTAAATGAAATGACCCAGTTGACAATGCCAGACACACTGGAGGAGCTCAGGAAATATTGGTGACCCTCCCCTGTATGCCCCATTTTAGGACTGAGGTTACTGCTAAACTGGCAGAAAGAGTCAATGTTAAGACTTCCATTTTTTATGGGTTTAACATCTCCCAGGATACTAACAAACATCAGATCCCCTTGGCTATTTGTGGTGGCTCTAATTCTTGTTTATCTAAGCTGCCAACCAGTGCTTTTAACACTTACTAATAATCACAGCCACTGCATCCTCATTATGGCTCTGGAATGACCACTTCTTTCCTCAGAGCTTCTCTGTGCAGGTTGGTAAATCAGTCTTCATTGTGCTGAGACTAGGCTTCTGGGAGGGGTTTCACATTCACAGTTTCCAAGTGATTCCCTCAAATAACAGTCCGTGTTCCTAGTAAAAGCCTCTCTGTATTAACTAGCTTTTATTTTCCTTCAGCCAGGGACATTCATTTAAACAGACTTTGCATGTCCATCCAACTTTCCCGCTATTTTATTTCCCCTCTGACCATTGGTTTTAAATCTTGAATCTTTGCAGTGGTGTTTGCAGTGGCCAGGAGGAAGTCTTACTAGCTGAACTTTGCTTCAGTACTTTTTAGGTTTCATTTTTCTCACCTGTTAGGTTATTCATCACACTCTGTTCACATTAGGACCAAATTCTTTTGTGAGACATCCAGGACCTAGTGCTGGATTTATTGTCAGCTTTTAACTCAAATCTACCTGTATCCATGTGCCCCATAAATTGGAGGAGTTCGGTGCTGTCCTTTCAACCTGATGAAATCATGGTCATTCTTCAAGACCTGCATCATTGGTATCCAGAAGTACTTCTGAGTTCCTAGTGTGGATCGTCCCTCCACTGTCTGATCACACTCTCACCCAAGGAATTTGCCTATTGCCAGGCTAGCTATCATGGTTTCAGTGCTAATTTATCTTCTTGGCTAAAGTAGAAAATCCTAGAGATCATGCGTGTTAGTTTTTATATGTCTTAGACATTGGTACAACTAAAGAACAGGCTCGGGAAAGCTTGTTAAATAGAATGTCTCCAATAATGCCACTTTTTTCTCATTGACATCATCACCATGGATTTTAAGCTCAATAACAGTTCAGACCACAGAGCCTTCTATACTCTGTAAATCTTCTGGTTCTTTTCCCTTATAATAGTTCAGTATCCTAGCTTCCAGATTTGACTTAACTCTCCCCTTGTTCTCATCTTGCAGATCTTAACATTCCTTCTCATTTTCTTTTTTTTTAAATTTTTTAATGTTTATTTATTTTTGAGAGAGAGAAAGAGATGAGCATGAGCAGGGGAGGGACAGAGAGAGAGGGAGACACAGAATCTGAAGCAGGTTCCAGGCTCTCAGCTGTCAGCACAGAGCCTGACTGGGGGGGTGGGGGCTGGCACTCAGGAGCTGTGAGATCATGACCTGAACCAAAGTTGGATGCTTAACCTACTGAGCCACCTAGGCGCCTCTCCTCATTTTCTTTCAAAGATTCCTCTTTGTCTTGTCTTTAATAGTTTTATGGTATCTTTTGGAGCTTTGAATTGTAATTTATCTTTTTTATTTGCTATGTGCTCTCCCTGAACTGAGTCATCACCATGATTAATTACATAAGCTGATGAGTCTTAAAATAAACATCTCCAGGCTACACCACTTCTCTGAATTCCAGAGACTGTCCCAAAGTCTGCAGTGGACTAGATGCTCATTTAAGTGTTTGATGAATGAATAAGTGAATGAATGCTAGCTTAAGTGTGTACCTCATTTTAGATGTCTTTAAAAAGTCAGATGCGGGGGCGCCTGTGTGGCTTAGTTGGTTAAGTGTCCGACTTTGGCTCAGGTCATGATCTCACTGTTGGTGAGTTCAAACTACACATTGGGCTCTGTGCTGACAGCTCAGAGCCTGGAGCCTGCTTCAGATTCTTTGTCTCTCTCTCTCTCTCTCTCTCTCTCTCTGCCCCTCCCCCACTTGAGCATGCTTGCTCACTTTCTCACACACAAATAAATAAACATTAAAAAATATTAAAATGAGATGAAAGTTCAGACTTGATGCTGTAGAACAGTACCATGTGATAGAAAAATAATTCAAGCTACATGTTTAATTTTAAAATTTCTAGTAGGCACATTTAGAAAACAAAAGAAATAAAAGTCATTTCATATATTTTCCTTAAATCAGTAAGTATATCCAATATATTGTCATTTCAGCCTGTGATATTTATAAAACATTATTAGTATGATATTTTTATTCTTTGTCATACTAAGTGTTTGACATCCAGTGTGCATTTTACACTTGCTGCTCGTCTGGATTCAGATGCTAAAATTCAGTTCCCATTCTCACTAACTACATTTCTGGTGCTCAAGAGCCACACGTGGCTTGTGGCTCCTGTTTTGGATAGCACAGCCATTGTGAATAGAAATCACTATGGGGTCTAGAGCAGAGGAAAATATAAGAAAATAAGGTTTCTGAAATAAATTAAAAATATATACTATCCTTACTTAAATGTTAACACTGATCTTTTCTATTTGTTTGAACAGATATTCACTTATCTTTTGCAACACAACACTAAGAATTTACCAGCAGGAAAAAATGATCACTAATAAAACAACCTGAAAAATTAAATGAAAGACTCTGCCAATTTGAGGCTGATTTCTGTTTTCTCTCCCATTCTGCTCTCTTGACTCATATTTTATTACTGTCCATTCTCAGATATAGGATTTCACTTCTTTTACTTCTTATGTTGCTCCTTCCCACAGACATTGTCAATCATGTCTTAGACAAGTTTCGATAGGAAATTGAGAACCAACATGAATTGCTCTGACCTGATTGGGAAAGGCATATTGCAGCCTGCCATGTTAAAAGAAAGACCGTGTCATATAGAGAGAGTGTGTTTCTTGCTAGATGTGCTGGCATACAACCTTGATAAAAATAGCACTTTCTCTTGCTAAATAGTATTGGGATTGAGTCAGTGACTCAGAAGCATTTGAGAGTCTTTCTGAGGTTTGGGCATCTGAGTCACGGGGATGCAAAATGCCTCTGGCCTGAAGCTTACCTTGTGGTTTTTGACCTTGGCTTTGTCCTCAGTCCCACATGTCAGATCAAGAAAACCAGACAACAGCTTGAACGAGGCAAGGTGTGTAATATAAATACAATGAAATCTCTTCCCAGATAACTCCTATCGATCCTCCAGGGCTTTGAGCCATACCACATTGAATTTTTTTTTTCCTAGATGAGCTGACTGCACACAGATTTCACTGGATTTATATGACTTTTTCAAGCCACTAGGATACCAATTAACAAAGCACTAACACAGCACAAGACTTAGTGGCCTCAAATAACTAATGCAGCTCTGCAAAGGCCTAAATCCTGGGGAACATTTTTATCCTCCAGAAAAAGCCAGCTGGTTAGAGGATCTGGGGCCATTGACCCTCTCTGTGAGGATGAAATAGAAGGTGCGTTTGGGTTGGCTCCTTTTCTTCTCTCCCCGCTGCTCCCTTGGCATCGCTTTGAATGTCAGCCACCTCTTGCCTATTTCTGATAAACTCTGGAAAAGGGAAATGGAGTGAAAAATAAGCCCCAATCCTTATAGATCAGTGTGGGTTTTTAGAGAAAGAGCCTGGCACAGTTGTGAATGAAAGAGGAATTCTTTTAATTTTCAGTTAATAAAATAATTCTATAGTTTCTTCAAAATTATCATCATTATTTTAACCTACACTATATCCTTAGTTATAGCTACTGTTTCACTGAGACGAATTCTCACTCATAAATAGTATTTTTTATGTCTATATAAAGCTATGAATAGTCTGATCATCACAGAGGAGGAGATAACTAGGAAATACATAGCAAAAGAGGTGAACAGGATATGGGGTGAGGGTACCTGTTTGTCATTATTTGGAAGACAGTGATAGGAGTATTCTTAGATGGCAGACATAACAGTAAAGTTAAGTTAAAAGGAAGGAGATTTTGTCTCAGTATACAGAAGAGAAAACTCAATGACAGTTGAGTGTTGAGTGCCTTCACCCTTACACCCCTCTTCTGACAAAAAAAAAAAAAAAAGAAAGAAAAAAAAGGAAAGAAAAAAAAGGAATAAACAGGTTTAAAAGAGGGAGATAAATACAGTCATTCAAGAAGAGATTGGGTACCCACATTTGGGAATTGTTAGAAGGTATTTAAGCCTTATATGGGTGTGGTAATGGAAATGCTCTTTTAACCCTGGAATTATGTGATTCTGTAGTTTGAGAGATTTCCTGCTACCAGAAGTCCTAAACCAGCTTGTTTTGAGGTTTGAGAATCATTTGAAGAAGGTCCATTGATGACCCAGTGACAACATGTGTGCAACAATCCTCATTTGGAAAAGGTATAGAGAGGACAGGATAGTATGACGTAGAGCTGAGGATATCAGTTTCATGCCTACAGTATGTCTGAACGAGTGACTTGTTAAAGAAGAGTTACCAGGTGGCTCTCAGTAATTTTCCTGTACTTGTAAGATTCTATAATAGAAAAATAATCGTGTGGTCAGAAATGGCATGTTAAACTGCAGAAATAGCACTATTGATGAGCCCTGCCTGCAACTTAAACAGAACAAATGAAGGTTGGCAGGGCGATCACTCCTTTTCTAGAACTATCAGCATCTGCTCAATCAGATGACCTAATAAAAACAACACACAGATGCATTTTATGGCCTGGGGGTGTTTTCTGGGGAATGGATTAGATGCAGCTAATGAAGGCCAAACAGTTAGCTTAATGCCTAGGCTGGCCCTGGGTGCCATCCCTGGCCAAGAAAAGCTCAATAACTAAATGGCAAAGAGAACAGATGACTCTTGTAATTGGCAAAAGGAAAATGTATATGGGCAGCAGCAAGGTTGGCTGAGTTGGGGGTAATACAAATTTCAGTGTGATATTTCCCACATACTCTGTTGGTGCTACGATCTGGTGGAGTGATTCTCAGTTGCACAGAAGTAAAATTTTACAGTTGGGGAACATATAGCTCAAATACCCACTCTACTGCTGACTTAATTTCTAAGATATCATTGACAGTTTCAGTCTGTGTTTGAGTACGTATGTCAATATTCAGTTTTAAATTCTACAACTGTTGATTGAATGTATACTATGAGCCACAGCTCACTAAGTAATAGGGGATGTAATTAAGAACTTTCCTTGTTTTGTATCTAGCTGATAATGATACAGAAAGATGGTGTACCTGGTGACTCAGTTAAGTGTCTAACTCCTGGTTTCAGCTCTGGTTGTGATGTCATAGTTTGTGAGTTCGGGTCGTGCATTGGACTCTGCTCTGACAACACACAGCCTACTTGGAATTCTGTCTCTCTCCCTTTTTCTCTCCCCCTGCCCCCTGCTGGCACTTTCTCAAAATAAATAAATAAACTTAAAACAGTTTGGAAAAAAAAAAAAAACACAATCATACAAAAAGATAAAAACCAAACCAAACAAAAGCAACCAATCCCTAGCCAAGTAAACAAATATATTTACAAGAGATTTTTGAGAGTTTTTTTCTTTGTTTTTTGGGTTTTTTTTTGTTGTTTGTGTGTTTTTTTACTTAAAATATAAAATTAATTGTTTATTTGGGCATGCATAAAGTTTTAGGAACTGTGTTCATTTCTGAGGGTCAAATGTAAAAAAAAAAAAAAAAATCCAAGCTTTAATGAGTTCTACATGAAGACTGGATTTCTTTCTTTTTTTGTGTTAAATATAATTTATTGTCAAATTGGTTTCCATACAGCACCCAGTGCTCATCCCAACAGGTGCCCTCCTCAATGCCCATCACCCACTTTCCCCTCTCCCCCTCGCCCCCATCAACCCTCAGTTTGTTCTCAGTATTTGAGTCTCTTATCATTTGCCTCCCTCCCTCTCTGTAACTTGTTTTTCCCCTTCCCCTCCCCCATGGTCTTCTGTTAAGTTTCCCAGAGTCCACATATGAGTGAAAACATATGGTATCTTTCTCTGCCTGACTTATTTCACTTAGCATAATACCCTCCAGTTCCATCCACATTGCTGCCAGATGTCATTCTTTCTCATTGCCAAGTAGTATTCCATTGTATTTATAAACCACATCTCCATTATTCATTCGTTGCCAAGTAGTATTCCATTGTCTATATAAACCACATCTTCATTATACATTTGTCAGTTGATGGACATTTAGGCTCTTTCCATAATTTGGCTCTTGTTGAAAGTCCTGCTATAAACATTGGGTACAAGTGCCCCTATGCATCAACACTCCTGTATCCCTTGGGTAAATTTCTAGCACTGCTATTGCTGGGTCATAGGGTAGATCTGTTTTTATGAGGAACCTCCACACTGTTTTCCAGAGTGGCTGCACGAGTTTTCATTTCCACCAACAGTGCAAGAGGGTTCCCCACAGTCCCTCCAGCATCTATAGTCTCCTGATTTGTTCATTTTAGCCACTCTGGTGTGAGGTGGTATCTGCGTGTGGTTTTGATTTGTATTTCCCTGATGAGGAGTGACATTGAGCATCTTTTCATGTGTCTGTTGGCCATCTGGATGTCTTCTTTAGAGAAGTGTCTATTCATGTTTTCTGCCAAATTCTTCACTGGATTATTTGTTTTCGGGTATGGAGTTTGGTGAGCTCTTTATAGATTTTGGATACTAGCCCTTTGTCCGATATGTCATTTGCAAATATCTTTTCCCATTCTGCCGGTTGCCTTTTAGTTTTGTTGATTGTTTCCTCTGCAGTGCAGAAGCTTTTTCTTGATGAGGTCCCAATAGTTCATTTTTGCTTTTAATTCCCTTTCTAGACTGGATTTTTTCCTCACTGCCCACATACTTCCAGTGCCTAGGTCTCATAGGATATGTCCATATCACGACTTAATATCTGTCAGCATTTTTGTGCATATTATCACACGGTCATATAATTATGCAAAATTTTCTAAATGAAATTACTTTGACCGCATTTGAATAAAACCACTGTTTCTTTTCTTTCTCCTCCCCTATTCTGTCTTGTCCTGCATCACACTTTATGTCAAGTAAGGTAGCATTAGGACAGCTGTAGGCACTGTTGTTATCCTGCTAAGAGAAAAAAAAATAGAATTTTTTAGTTTATGTTTAAATAAAATACATGATTTATCATCATGTCTGAATGTAATTTAGTTGTTCTGGCCTTTCAACCAGAAAGAGCTTCCAAGAATACTCCTAAAACAAACTTTGTTAACTTGCCTGACATCACAACACAAAGGTGCAGGGATATCCTAACATGACTGTCTTAATGAATCGTAGAACTGAAAATATGTGGGCATTGGGGGAGAAAGATGATTTAAATTTGTGGATCTAGAAACTATTCCTTGGACTGATAAAGTATTCAAAACATAATAGTGCAGAATAGTAAGTGCAAAATTCAGTTCTTACCAATGCTTGGCTAAATGGAACCTCTCCCCTATCCAGAATATACAATTAGCCTTCATATAAAACAAATATAAGGGGTGCCTAGGTGACTCTGTCAGTTAAACTTCTGACTCTTGATTTCCAGTTAGGTCATGATCTCACAGTTTGTGGGATCGGGCTCCACATAAAACTCTGTGCTGACAGCCTGGAAGCTACTTAGGATTCTCTCTCTCTCCCTCTCTTGGCCCCTCCCCTGCTTTTACCCATGTATACATGTGCACTCTCTCTCTCAAAATAAATGACATAAAAATATAGAGAAAGATATATAATATATCAATTACATGGGATACAATCTATTAATACCTGAATTTGTAGAACCTACAGCGGTATTATTTGCAACAAAAGGTTTGTATTTGAAGTTTCTTGTTTTATCCATCCTAAATACCAATAAAAATTTTTAAATAGATAAAAACACTGGAGTAGAGGAGAGAATTAGTGATTTATGTTTTCTCTACATAAAAGAATATTGAAAATATTTTGTCTGAATAGGCATATTTCTGAATAAGATATACAAACGGGGCAATAAACACATGAAAAGATGCTCAGCATCATTGGTCATTAGAGAAATGCAAACTAAAACCAAGATGTGGTGTAGTCCATTTACTACAATTGATGAGACAATATTGATATATAATTTTAACTGAAGTCCATAGTTTATATTAGGGTTCACTTTGTGTTGTATGTAGTTCTATGGGTTTTGACAAAAGCATAATGTCATGCAACTCAATAAAAAGTGAGATCAGGGAAAAAACCCAAGTATTTGGAAATCAAACAAATAAAGATTTTACTTGGGCCTTTAGAAAGTAAGTCAAAACAAATGAAAATAAACATAGATGCTATCAAAGTGTAACAAATGGAGCTTAATCAGTGTTTACCAGGAAATTTATATCTTTAAACTTTTCAAGATTAGATTAGCTTAAAAGGTTATTAAAAAATATCAAGGACCTAAGTTCCACCCACCTTACTGTGTCATCGCATTTCCAGGTATTTTACCCCCCCCCCAAATGAAAACATGTGCCCACACAAACATATGTATATGAATTTATAATAGCCCCAAACTGGAAAATGAAATTTCCATAAACTGGCCCATAGACAAAAAAATTAGGGTATACACACACACACACACACACACACACACACACACAGTAGATTCTCAGCAATAAAAAGAAGCCAAACAATGTTATGTGTACTAGCATGAAGGAATCTCGATAAATGGTATACTGAGCAAAATAAGTTATGAAAGAGTACCTCTGTATAGTTCCATTTGTATGACAGTGTAAAATGCGTACATTGAGGGACAGAAAACTGATCATGGATTGCCTGAGGCCAAGACTTACAGGGGAATTGCTTGCAAAGAGAATGAGAAAACTTACTGAGTTGATGGAAATGTTCAAAATATTGATGTGGTGATGGTTATAGTATGTATCTACTTGCCAAAATTCATGGGACTATACACTTAGAAGGTAGGAATTTTATTATATGAAAATTATACTTCAGTAAGTTGTTCAAAAATTGGTCATTGGAAAGAGTAGGATTTTTGTAGTCTAAATACATGGGTTCACATCTTTGCAGATATCAGCTTTGTGATATAAAGGGCGTAACAGCATATGAAATCAGTACTCTTTATAAATTGCAAGCAATAATATTTATCTCCCCATTTTGAAGAACAGTTGAAGTCATGCATATGAAAGTGCTCTATGTGGGGCACCTGGGTGGCTCAGTGGGTTAAGTGTCCATCTTCGGCTCAGGTCATGATCTTGCAGTTCATGAGTTCAAGCCCCTCATCAGACTCTGTGCTGACAGCTCAAAGCCTGCTTTGGATTGTGTCTCCCTCTCCCTCCCTCTCCCTCCATCTCTTCCTCTCTCTATCTCCCTCTCTCAAAAATAAATAACCATTAAAAAAAGTTAAAAAAAAGAAAGTGCTGTATGTAAACTGTCCCATCAGTATTGTCACAGCGCTTTTTTTTTTCTGTTTTGAATTATAACCTCACCTTTTATAAATTTTGTACCTGTAAAGGCTTTGAAGTAATGATGCTGCTACATACCCCACTAGACTTTGCTAGCAGAGCAAATCTATACCCTAGCATTTCCATACCCTAGCATTTGCTTTATAGAGACCCCCCAAGCCTTGCATGTTTTGCAGGCATTAATGTAAAGGCTTGCACATGCCAATGATTGTAGTTAATTTCAATTCCCAGAGGTTCAAATGCAGAACAGTGTAAATAGTCTTGAATGCACAGTCTCCATTAGCAATGACAGGAACCACTTCAAGGTGCCTTTGGCAATTCTTCTAAAAGGTCAGCTTTAGACACATTCATTCCTATGCCCCCTCTTCCTGGCACTAACCCAATTATGCCTGTCTTGTAAGTCAGTATCTTCATCAGTAGCGCACAACAGAAAGCAGAGTAAACTTAGGTGACAGTTTTTAGCTGGTGGCAGATCTGATTAATGAGGCAAGGCTGAAATTAACTTTTCCTCATGTTATATACATTCCCAAGTCATGTAAAATTCCCCTTGTTATGCTACCCATTAACATCTTCACCACCAATAACCACACTGAAACATAATGTATTTTTTACTGAAATAGGCATCCATCCATGTCCTATTATTCTGTAAATAAAATGTGACATGATTTGATATTAACACAGATAAATTTGTATATTTGGAGAGCTTTTTAGTCAATACAATATATCCTGATTGCGCATCTCATATACATATATATAGATAGGCATATTATTTTAAAAACAGTAATAGGTACATCTTGATGACAAAAATAGAATACAGAGTAAGGCAGAAATCTTTGACAGGTAATTATTGTGAATGGCAGCAATGCCATATACATTGAAAAATAATCAACCATGTAACCAAAGGCAGAATGCCTTTCCCATTTAAAATTAATTTTCCAAAGGAACTCTGTTCAGCATGCTGAAATTATTTTCAGAGCTCAATAATAAAAGTGGCAAGTGCTCCTTTGTCTGTCTATATTTAAAAAAATCCATTTGGCCCCGACCCACACAGCTTAACAGCAAATGTTGCATATTATCATGTAATTAGAAATAAATAAATTTGGGGCGCCTGGGTGGCGCAGTCGGTTAAGCGTCCGACTTCAGCCAGGTCACGATCTCGCGGTCCGTGAGTTCGAGCCCCGCGTCAGGCTCTGGGCTGATGGCTCAGAGCCTGGAGCCTGATTCCGATTCTGTGTCTCCCTCTCTCTCTGCCCCTCCCCCGTTCATGCTCTGTCTCTCTCTGTCCCAAAAATAAATAAAAACCGTTGAAAAAAAAATTTAAAAAAAAATAAAAAAAAAAAGAGAAATAAATAAATTAGAAATCTGCTAATAGAAGATGTGTTTATCATACACTTAATTGACCAAAAAATAATTAGATTTTCTTAAAAAGGTTTAAAACATAATTACTAATTTTCTTATTGCCATATAAAACCAGTATTTTTTGTTTTTATTTTTAAATTTTTTTAAGTTATTTTTTTAAGTTTATTTTTAGAGATAGAGCATGAAAGTGAGCATGAGCAGGGGTGGGGCAGAAGGAGAAGAGACAGAGAATCCCAAGCAGGCTCCATATTGTCAACACAGAGTGGGATTCGTATCTCAAACTCACAAACTATGAGATCATGACCTGAGCCAAAACCAGGAATCTGACACTTAACCAATGGAGACACCCAGGTGCCGCTGAAAGCAATATGTATATATATGTATCTATATATACACATACATATGTATATGCTGAAAGCAATATGTATGTGTATATATATGTATTTATTTAGATATCATCTTAACTTAAAATTGTCATTCAACTTATGACCTGAAAACGTTTAGATAAATTTAATGGGGAAGAATCTCTGTATTATTTGATCTCCAGTAATATAGGAAAATTTTGTGAAGTTTTATAAATATTAAATGAACTTTTACATATAAATCACCTAAGCTAGTACCTGGTCTGTTGTTCATGCTTAATAACTATTAGCTATTAATTATTATTGCTGTTATTAATATTCAGTTCTGCCTTGTGAGTCTATGCTGTCATGTTTTTTGGTATGGTTTAAAATACACAGTTACGGAACGCCTGGGTAGCTCATTTGGTTGGCCGTCCAACTTCGGCTCAGGTCATGATCTCACGGTCTATGAGTTTGAGCCCCGCATCGGGCTCTGTGCTGACAGCTCAGATCCCGGAGCCGACTTCAGATTCTGTGTCTCCCTCTCTCTCTGCCCCTCCCTCACTCAAGCTCTGTCTCTGTCTCTCTCAAAAATAAATAAACATTAAAAAAAATAAGATAAAATACATAGTTATACAATCGGTTTTTAGTTTTGCCACCGGATAAGTTTTGGCTTTGAGCAAGTTAGCAGATTTGTGTGGATGGATTTTACTTTTATTTTTTAATGGAGAATCTCCCTGTTGATAATATCCTTCACTGCTCTTACAAATTATAACAAAGTCAGTGCCTCGTGTTCATCAAAATGTTCCCCAAACCAAAAACATAGTTGCAATTCCATAGTGTAAAAAGTGGTTGATTATTACTTATATTCCAGACATATGGCTTTCAAAACAATGGCTTTAATATTTGGATTTCAAGGTGAATTCTCATATCTAATTAACACCTTCGTGTATTCCTAGTCAGTGAATGTCCATCCTACATGATTTGTTGTCTCTGTGGGAAATTAAGCCTGCTCAATGCATGGTGAGCACCAACCACCTACCATGCAAGAGCTAATATTAGTTCTATTTGGCAGATGAGTAAACTGAGGCTTATAGAGAATATATGAGTTGCCAAAGGACCACCAATCTAGGGGTATCAGTATCAAGATATTTTATCTTCATAAATGTAATTTTAACTCTCATTTAAAAAAATAAGTGTAAAAGAAGTTAAAATGTTCACACCCCTTCGTCTCTTTAAATCCTGTTCTTCTAGTCTTTGAGTTGATTGATGAATAGACATAGAGATACAGGTATGCTTTCTATTTATCTATATTACTGTTTTTAAATAAGCATAAAAAGTGAAAGGGGAAAAAAACAGGCAAAAAAAGAAAAAGATATCGGAAGAGAAAAAAAGAAAAGGGAAGCAAAACACAATAGTTTTGTCTTAATTTGCCTTATTTCAGGGTCAGTGCAAAATAAACATAGAGGTAGGAAGAGCAAATCAATATGACAAATTCTGAAGTAAACTCTAAAGTCTAGAAATAGAGCCCTATCTGCACTGTCTTAGTTTCCAATCTCTGGACCCTTCCATTGCCCAGTCCATACTGTCTCAAACATCAATTAATTAACCTGGTGACTACCAGCCCATTCCAGTAATATCACTCCCTTCTCTGAGCCCACTAATACTTCAGAAAAGGATCTTATACACTAGGAGGGAAACCTGGAACCCTGCAGTCACCACTGTCTCACAGTGTCTGTGTAAACCAGTTGTCTATACTTTAAGGGGCTGCAAACCTGTCATGAAATTCAAGAGGTCAAACCCCATGACTGGCATAATCTCTTTTAACTCTAACATACAAAGTTTTCAAGAATTAACAAGAGATCTTATTGGCCTAACAGTTATAAACCATCTTTCCAAGTATAAATAATTCACCGTGTACATTACAATCTTAAATATAATCGATGTGCCTTGCTCCCGTTTGCATACACTACCGAACTTTATGATGCCTATAAGCTCAGTAGGGACAGGCACATCCTCATGACCAGCATGGTGGCAGGAACAAAGCAAGCCCTCAGAGAAGCCTCATGGAATGACAAGAAGATAATCCCAGTAAAGACTTCCTCATGGCAATGGACTAATTTTTAGTAACATAAAGTGTTAGGCATTATTGAGTCTTAGCATTAAATTTACCAAATTTTAAATTATAATTAAATTGAACTTAATTATAAAAACCCAAAATTTTAGTAAAACTACAATTAGTAAAAAGTTTCTATAACTTTTATAGGTATAGCTCTGGACCTGACATTAAGACAAAGGCAGACAAAGGCCCTGACAACAGTCATTGCCTTATTTTCAGCAGTGTAGTTGGGTCTGTGGAATATGTGAGTGTGGCAGGTTGGGATGGTATGAAAGACATAGCTGTGCTAACACACAACCTGAGTTTGGTGCCCATAACTTTGACCTTTCAGTCAAGTTTATTAATTCTCTCAGGCTTTCTTATTCTCAGCATAAAGAGGGATAGTATTTATTTTCCCTATTTTGCTTAGGGATTACAGATATTTTTATTGAAGCCCTTGCACAGCAATGATACCTAGTTGGTGTATAATAATCAATAGATACTGTATTTTATTGCAGTTATTATATATGAAATTTATCAGATAATATGTAGATTATTAAATACTGCATTTGGTATTTAGTTTATAATTAAATTTGGAAGTATGCAATCTGAAGCTAAAAGTTGGCGAACTATGAGATGAAATTACAACTCCTCAGGTACAAATAAAATCCTGCTGTAGTTACTGAGTGACCCCACCTATAACAACAAGAATCAAATGCTAAGGAGTGAGTGAGTGAGTGAGTGAGAGAATATATGGATTGCAGTTTCTAAATAGTTGCATTTAAAGAATATAGCCATGGGCTTAACTAAATACATTGCCTCATGGTATGGAAACTTTTGTCTATCTCTTTATTCTCCCTAGGTCCATACTTTTGTGTTCTCTTAAAAATAAATAATGGGGCACCTGGGTGGCTTAGTTGGTTATCCAACTCTGAACTTCTGCTCAGGTCATGGTCTCATCATTAATGAGAACAAGCCCTCAATTGGGCTCTGCACTGACAGCATGGAGCCTGCTTAAGATACTCTCTCTCTGTCTCTCCCCCCCTCTCTCTGCCCACCCCCTGCTGGTACACTCTCTCTCTCTCTCTAATAATCTTTAAATAGGGGTGCCTGGGTGGCTCAGTCGGTTGAGCAGCCGACTTCGGCTCAGGTCACGATCTCGCGGTCCGTGAGTTCGAGCCCCGCATCGGGTTCTGTGCTGACAGCTCAGAGCCTGGAGCCTGTTTCAGATTCTGTGTCTCCCTCTCTCTGACCCTCCCCCGTTCATGCTCTGTCTCTCTCTGTCTCAAAAATAAATAAACGTTAAAAAAATTAAAAAAAATAATAATCTTTAAGTAAATAACTATATACGTACATACATACATAAATGTCAAAAACACCATCACCACGACTACCTTCTTTTCAGTTAGTATTTAGCCACGTGTGATAGTCCGTGAACTAAAATGAATGCACTTGCCATGTGATTTGAAGTATCTTAGAGGTATCAAAGCCATGACATGTGAGAGCTATCTGTAAATACTGAGAAGGGTCAAAGCACAATGACAAGAGGTACTAATGTATTCTTAGTATTGTTCTTAGTATTGTATGTTTTGTTCTAGTGTGTCCTCAAAACTGTGCAGACTATTTACTACTTTTACACATTACAAATACGAAACCTAAGAATGAAAGAGGTAGGGAATGGCAGAGCCAGGACTCAAATATAGGTCTCTAAGACTCCTGTTTTGCCTGTTGTCTCTGTTCTAGCAGAGCTTTGAGTGAGAACATGGATAATAGTGTGAATAAAACAGTAAAAATAACATCTTCTGTGAAGAGTTTGGGAAAGGCTTTCTGAAAAAGAGCACTGTAATCTGGAATTTCACCTTTCTCAATATTACTGCCTCATCTTCAAAATGGGGGCAAGCATTCGAGTCTCTGCTGACCTTTGTGAAATAAAAACAAGCAGATGGAAATGCATGTGTTTTTAAAACTCTAAAGCACCCTAAAAACATGAAAAAGTTTTCAGAAAGGAAACTGGTGAGTCAGAATTGTTTGGTTGGGAGTCTCAAATACTAATCAACTACACCAACATTTGCCATAATTTGTTGCCAGGAGCTCCATGATTGATTCCTGGAATTGCAGGCCCTTCTGGGGGAAATGTCCTAAGGCCAATCCTTTTTTTTTTTTTTTTTTGGTAATACTTTTTATTATCTCTTTCCTTCAATATATTTAATGCATATTGACATATTAAAGGCTCTGGGATTTTTACAGTAGAACAGAACACACATTCAGTATTTTATGAATAATAATTTTATTCAATCTGAATAAAAATTTTAATCAATCTGAAAAACCATTGAGTGAAAGTCCTAGATTCCAATCTCATCTCTAATACTTACTAGGTATGCTACTTTATACAACATATTAAATCTCTTTGAGTTGATGTTTGCTCATCAGATAATTGGATAATCCCATTGCGTGAGAGTGTCATTTGAAGCAAATGTTATATATAAAGTACCTTATGCACTGTTTGGTACATGATAAATGGTCAGTAAATATTAGATATTCTTCTCTTCTTCCTTATACAGAATCCATGTTTGTTACACCAGACAGATAATTGACTTGGTGCAAAAGCACTATTAGATCCATTTGCCTTTTGTGAGCAGAATTTGTATCATGTCCTAGTTTTAGGAAGGAAAGAATTGCTAGACTCTTGCTGTCACATTGGCAGGCACCCATTTCATGCTTGGAAGCGACCAAGTAAGAACACTACAAATACTACTTCCATGTCATTTTTTAAAAGTTCCTTTCATTAAGAAGAAGAAGAAAAAAAAAAAACCTAAAGAGGTATAAAGTTGCTTTTGTTGCACCTCTCACAGAAGGACTAAGGAAAGTGTGTTCCCCCTCTCCACTGGCCCACCCCAGGTCTTTCCCTACCTTCCTCCAGTTGTCTCCTCCCCCACCATCCATTTTGCTGGGATCTGTATTTGGAACTCACTCATGTTTACTCAGTAGCTTGGATTATCTGTTTTACTTATGCTGGGATTTATCAACATGAAAAGGAGTGAAGGATGATCTTTCACTTCTAGTAAACACTTCATTATTTGTCTTTGGTGTTTGAAGACAACAAAGCAAAACAAAGCATATCCTTACAGAGTGTCTCCTCCGTAATTACCGCTGGTGTTGTCAGTTGCAGACTGCCTTCCTGCCAGCATCTGAAATATCTAACAGAGAAAGATAAAGAAAATGAGTTAGCCGTTTTTGGTCTTTCCAAGCTGGAAAGATAGTCTGAAATCAACTCAGCTGTCCTTGCTCTTTGGAAAGCTCCCAGGCCAAATGTGCCTTTCCTGTTCTTGGTACTAGTCCTTCTGAAATCAGGTTTGGATAAGGGGGGGCAAGAAGCCAGCAAGAGAACTGAACCAGTTATTTTGTCAAGACAACACCTGCCCTTTAAATTATTGATTTTCCTTAATGAGAATATCCTGCATACATTACAATTGTCCTCATTGCCTTCGTCTCACTTTCCCCAAAAAATGTTGGTTTCATACTTATCTTCTTTGCCTCTGCATTTTCCATGGCACAATTTAATGAACACATTTAATTACACCAGTTACTTTTTAACCCCCCAGATAAATTATGTTAGGTAAAGAATAGTTTCTCAGAACTTGATTTCTTGTTTTTTTGTTTTATTTTGTTTTGTATTTATTACACTGCTTCTATGTGCAAAGAAAGAGAGGAAGTGCAAAGAGTTTCTCCTTTAGTACTGAGAGTTCAAGTTGAATATCTCTACTGCCATTCACTCATTTCATGATTTTGAACAAATAGTACATGGTTTTGTACCTTAGTTTTTCTTACTGGTAAGTAGAGGGAGATAATATCCATCTTTATCTTAAGAATAAGCATGAATATTTTAGGGATTTCACATTCAGACAAAATGGTGTAGATCGATATCTCCCTGCTCTTTGCTAAACATAGGATAAAGCCTGGAAAAAGCATAGAAGACAACAACAGAACTCTGAAAATGTGGTAAGAAAAAGGTGACCTGGTTTGACTTTTAGAACCAGAAGAACAAGCTTGCATCCGGACATTTTAAGTTTAACCCCCACCCACAGAAGAACATTTCTGAACCCTGACATTTCCTGACCCCAGGATAGCCATTGAAGTTGGCCCAGGTGGCTCCTCCTGCCCCTGGATTTAATGGAGTGCCGATGACAATGTCAGGTGAGCTCAACAGCAATATGACCAGTAAGGGGAATCTATCAGCAGCTCTTCCCTGGAGCAAGTGTCGAAGGAGGGCACTCTTCTACTCTGCTGGGCCTGAGACTCTGTTTTCTCACTGAGAAATACTGAGAGAGAATGGTAGAATCTGAAGAGGGGATTGAGTCAGTAAGTACAGTAAAATCTTGGTTTGTGAGCATAATTCATTCCAGAAACATGCTTGTAATCCAAAGAACTTGAATATCAAAGAAAACTTAAGAACCGTTGGCTCATTTGTGATCATGTGACACTTGGCATCTTACACTACTCATATTGTAAGACATCACTTGTTTATCAAGTTAACATTTTTTACAAATGTTTTCTTGTCTTGCAGACGACTAGCAGAACAAGTTACTGCCGATCTGAGGTTTTACTGTAACTCCATTTGAGAGGCTCCTTGTTCACACAGTCCTGAGGTGATCTTTTCTTCCATAACCCCAATCCCTCAACCCCATCCAGAGACACTGGGCGGCAGGGCACAACCAATGAAGGGATCCAGCCATAGCAAGTAGCTAGAAATAGAAAACTTCACCCCCCCCCCCCCCATCCAGAAGTAATGGACTGCTTGGGCAGAACCAGCAAGAAGATGCCAATTGTAGCAAGCTGACTGTCCTGGAGATTCTCTTTGACTCAGAGAGCCTGCAACTCCCTGTCCCTCTAGAGATAAGAAAAAGCCGAAGGAAAGGGACACTGCTTAAGGGAATCCCATCACATCCCTCCTCCATGAGATACCACCCAGCCGTACAGGATGGGGAGGGAAGTCCCAGCCATGTTCACATGCAACACGAGCACAGAGCAGTAGGAGTCTTGCTGGTACTTGATAAACCAAGAATATCGACATAACACCACAAAGGCTTTGAAAATTGAAGTAACAGTGAAATCAGAGGCCACAAATGAAGGCCAAGACTTGCATGCTAAATGTAAACAAGATTACTAACTGCCAAAATAAAAGATTCAAATAAGATGGTCAGGTCACTGAACACAGTAGATAGAATGTTGAGAATACAATAGAAAATCATCATCATAAAAAGAACCAAGAAAATCATTTAAATGAGAAAAGATAGTAAACTGATGTTGATGCCCAAGTGACTCCAATGTTGGAATTAGGTGACAAGGATTTTACAGCTTTCTCCATGAAAGTATTATAATAATTGATTACAGATTTTCTTGAAACAAAAAACAGAAACAATAGCAAATAAATGAAAGTTAAATAAAAAAGAAAGGAAAAATGTTGAAGTGGAAAATACAATATTAACAAAAAAAAAATCACTTACTGGGCTCGGTCATAGAATGGAGATAATATGAAAGAACGAGCAAACTTGAGGGTAGGTTAACACAACTTATCCAATCTGAAACAATGGAAATATATTGGAAAAAATTGGAAAAATTCTCAATGTTTGAAGAAATAATGGCTGACAACTTCTCAAATTTAGTGAAGAAACAAACCTACAGATCCAAGAAACTAAGCAAACCCCAATGGGATAAACACAAAGAAATCATCAACACACACGATAAAGTTTTGAAAAGCTAAAGACAATGAAGAAAAAGTTATAAAAGCAGCCAAAGAGTAACATATTCCCCATAGGAAACACCACTTTACGTGTTGGTGGATTTCTCATCTGAAATGTTGGAGTCCAGAAGAAAGTGGCACAGAATCTTTTAAAGTGGTGAAAGGCAGGAACTGTCAACCACAAATTGTTTTTCTGGCAAAATTACCCTTCAAGAATGAGTGAAACGTAAAGAAATTCTCAACTTGAAAAAATGAAACGAATTTATTGGTAACAGACCTATCCTTATAGGTTGACTAAAAAAAGTTCTTCAGACAGAAAGGACATTATAGAAGAAAGAAACAGGAAGTATTTGTAGCATGAATAAATAATGGAAGAGTAGAAATATGGGTACATAACATAGATAATACTTTATGAGTTTTATGAGTGAGTAATATTTGATGATTGAAGAAGCAATTATAAAGCAGTAGTCAACACAATGATACCTAATAGTGGGAAAGGTAAAGGGACCTACACTGAAAGGGAGATTTGCATACTTGATTTGAAGAGGTGTAACATGTTGAGACTAGTGGACTCTGGTGTTATATATGTATATTGTAATACCCAGAGCACCCACTATGAAAACTGCACAAAGAAATTCACTCACAAACACTATAAATAAATCAAGATGGAGTCCTATATGTACAATGATCAAATAATACATGAGAAGACAAGAAAAAAGAAAAAGAAGAATGACTACCAGAGGAAACAAATACAGCAATAATAAAATAGCAGATATGGGTGCTAAAGCGATCAGTAATTATGTTAAATATAAATTTTCTGAATCTACATATCAAAAAATACAATGATAGAGCAGGTGAAAAAAATATGATCCAACAATCATCTTATAAAAAAACTAACTTCAAATTCATTGATTGTGTAGATTGGAAGTAAACGGATGGAAAGGAGCTTAACATGCACATCTTATTGTTTTAATGGAAATTCCTGTAATATCTGATAAAGTGAGATTCAGAACAAAGAAAATTACTATGTAAAAAGAGGGGCAGGGGCACCTGGGTGGCTCAGTCAGTTAAGCATCCAACTTTGGGTCAGGTCATGATCTTGTGGTCCATGGGTTTGAGCCCCACGTTGGTCTCTGTGCTGACAGCTCAGAGCCTGGATCCTGCTTCTGATTCTGTGTCTCCCTCTCTCTCTGCCCCTTTCCTGCTTGTGTTCTGTCTCTGTCTCTGTCTCTCTCTCTCAAAAATAAACATTAAAAAAGAAAAAAAGAGGGGCATTACATAATGACAAAAGGGTTATTCACCAGAAGACACAGCAATCCCAAATGTGCACGCCTCAAACAACAGAAGCTCAAAATACATGAAGCCATAATAGAAAAGCTTAATGTAGAAAAAAGCAAATCAACAACTATTGTTGCAGACTTGAATATGCTACCTTACGGGAACTGATAAAAATACTAGACATAAAGTGAATATTAAGTCTGAACAGTGCACTTAGCCAATAGAATCTAAAGACATGTGTAGAACATTCTACCCATAGGTAACAGAATCACTGTCCCCTGTATTAGGAACTATTTTATATTGGTAGTAATCAAGACTGTAGAAGTGGTGGACTGAAAACATATAGGACACTAGAGTTAGGGAACCCAGAAATAAGCTCACACAGACATGCTAAAAAGATTATTGACAAAAATACAAAAATAATTCAGTGGGAAAAGGATAGTCCCAACAAATGAGGCTGGTGCACGTGGACGTGGAAGAGCAGAAAAATAAAATAAAATAAAATAAAATATAGAACAACAACAACAAAACCTTCAATCTAAACTTCACACTGTATACAAAAATCAGTTCAAAATGAATTGCATGTTTCAATGTAAAACTGTGAAAATTGTAGGAAAAAAATAGAAAATCTTCACAAACTTATCTACACAGAGTTCTTAGGCTTCACACCGAAAGCATGATCCATAGAGAAAACAGTTGTTATATTGGACCTCATCAAAATTAAAAACAAGAACAAAAAACAACTTTGCTTCGTGAAACCCATGCAAAGAAGACGAAGAGAGAAACTACAACTAGGAATATTAGTGAGTGGCATATCTCACCAGGGACTGGTATCCAGAGTATGTTTTTTAAAACTCTCAAGCCTCAGTCAACAACAACAACAAAATTTTAGTAACCCACTTAGAAAATTGGCAGATGACATGAAAAGACATTTTACTGAAAAGGATAGACAGATGGCAAATAATCACATGAAAAGATGTTCAATACTCTTAGCCATCAGAAAAATACAAATTAACACCATAGTGATATATTACCATGCAACTGTGTCTAAAATAAAAATAGTGACAACACCAAATGGTAGTGTGGATGTGAAGAAACTGAATCAATTATGCGCTGCTGGTAGGAATGTAAAACGATGAAGGAACTTCGGAAAACATTTTGGTAATTTCTAATGAAGCTACACATTCAACTACCATACATCCCAGCAAGAGCAGCCCTTAATATTTATTTCCCTACAATTACAATTTATGTTCACACCAAAAAAACGTGTTTTTGAATGAACATAGGCATTTTAGCCAAAAACTCCAGCATAGACGTTATTTTTTTTAAATTTTTTTTAACGTTTATTTATTTTTGAGACAGAGAGAGACAGAGCATGAACGGGGGAGGGTCAGAGAGAGGGAGACACAGAATCTGAAACAGGCTCCAGGCTCTGAGCTGTCAGCACACAGCCCGACGCGGGGCTCAAACTCACGGACCGCGAGATCATGACCCGAGCCGAAGTCGGCCGCTTAACCGACTGAGCCACCCAGGCGCCCCTAGACATTCTTTAGTAGATGAACGATTAAACAGATTGTGGATATACATACCATGGAATACTATTCACCAATAAAAAGCAACAGATGATTGGTGGACAATACTTTAAAAACATGTCCAAGGAATTTCAGTGAATGGAAAAGAAAATCCGAGAATGTCACATACATATGATTGCATTTATATAACATGTTTGAAGTGATACAGTTTTAGAAATGGAGGACAGATTAATATTTGCTAGAAAATATGGGTGGTGGTGGCTGGGAGAGATCGTTTGAGGCAGAACTATTCGTTGTCGTGTCTTTAGTGATGCATACACAAACCTGAACTGGTGACAAAATTATATAGGACAAAACACATACATATACATGCATGTGCACATAATTACAAGTAAAACTAGGTAAGATGGGTGTACTAATGTTAAAATGTATCTTTGTAATGTTACAGTAAAGGTTTACAACGTGATCTCATTCAAGGGAACTGGACACAGTGTACATAGGACAAAATCATTACAACTACATGTAAATCTACAGTGACCTCAAAACAAATTTCAATTAAAATTAACTTTTTTAAAAGGATATTAAAAAATGTTTATTTATTTTTGAGAGAGAGATCATGAGCAGGGGAGGAGCAGAGACAGGGTGACACAGAACTCAAAGCAGGCTCCAGGCTCTGAGCTTTCAGCACAGAGCCCAACACGGGGGTCGAACTCATGAACCGTGAGAACATGACCTGAGCTGAACTGGGATGCTCAACTGACTAAGCCACCCAGGGGCCCCTTAAAGGATATTTTAAACAAATGTTATAATATGTATCAGAGACAAAAAGAGCATACTCTTATACTAGATATTCATCTTTATGATTCTGGTGTTCACAAGAATCTCCCTTCCTTCTTCAACTGTTTTTCACTTTTCTATAACCATGCATTCATTCAACAAACAATTCTAGTCAGCATACTTTTACAAATGCTGCAGTGATTTTGGTAAAATTTAAAATGAAAGAATCAGAATACTCCTGGCAAAAACCAAAGTAAATTTCTAATTCTGTAATAAGTATTTAAAATAGAATTCTGAGGTTGCTAGGGTGACTAAAGCGGTTATGTGTCCAACTCTTGATTCTGCACAGGTTATGATCTCATGGTTCTTAAGTTTGGGCCCCACATTGGGCTCTGCACTGACAGTGTGGAGCCAGCTTGGGACTATCTCTTCCTCTCTCTCTGTCCCTATCCCAGTCATTCTCTCTCTATGTGTCTCTCTCTGTCTCTCTCTCTCAAAATAAATAAATAAATAAAACTTAAAGAAGATTTTAGTATTCTGTCCTCATGTAACTTTATTACTGTAAAGAGTTACTTGTCACAATTTTGCATTACTCAAATCATCAGTATGTACTGTAACTTACATGGAATAGTTATTTGACATTTTAGTGTTTGACTCTAGAGCATGAGCCATTATAAGACACTTCTGTTTTGCTGACCGATGTAAAAAATATTTTGTTCAGGAATTTGAGGAACAAATCATGTTACAAATTTTCTCTACCCAAATTCCAAATAAAGTGTTCTGCAGAGTGTTTAACATGCTCAGGCATCTATTATTATTATTAGTTTTTAGCTTAATATGTTCATTTATGGTGGAATTTTTATTAGTAGCAGGAGTAAATAATGTATTATCCTCTGAAAATGTTGGTAGAATAAATGTGCCTTATCAATAATGTACTGAGAAAGATCTGTTGTTTTGATTTACATTCTGAAATTCATTTATTATTGACCAGTTTCGGTACAAATCAGATTATCTTTTACTTGAATTGTCAAATACTTCATATAATATCAGTGCTGGGTCTCTGGATAGTCAAATGGCGTAACGGATGCTCGATCAGCAGTACTAGTAAGCACACACATACACACACACACACAGTCATAAATTTTAAGCACGTACTGCTTCAAAAATTACCTGTCTTTAATACTTTGTTTCAATATTTCCTATTTGCTGGACAGACTAAACTACAAAGTTTGTACTTCCATGTAAGTCTATGCTGGTGAAACATAGGCAAACCCCCTATATATTATAGTTTCATCACATTCCAGTGAGATTACCTAAAGCCTTTTTGTGAGGGAGGCATTGATGTCCTGCAGTGCTTTAATAAAAATTCATTGAAAGGAAGTACACATTGTCATTTTAAGACAATCATTTGGAATAAGATTTTGTAATTGGTCTTCCAATATTTACATATCATCTGTAGTTCACTGTAATCCAGAAAGGTGAGGGAGGAATACAGTTTACTGATATTTTGATTACTTATGGTATGCAGGGTAATATCCTATAAATTAATTCATTGCAATAACATATAGTGGTGTATATAATTCACTATCCAAACTTTTCTTATCTGGGATTAGACTGTTCTCACCAGAAGCAGGATCTCCGATTGATTATCTGTGTCTCTTTGTAAAATTAGTTTAATGTTGCATGCCTCAGTTTCCTCCTCTATACAATGCAAACGCAATACACAATGATAGTACTTATCAAAGGGCTTCACCAAGTATTAAATATGATTATAAATACGTATAAAGTTACTACCATGCAGATTGCACATGGTTAGCCATTTTTCTCTTTCCTGCAGAGAAGTATCATTCTAAAGGCTAAGTCATGTGCTCAAGATCATACAGAAAACACGAGATCTAAGTCTCAACCGTAGGTGTACTGCTCTCTAAGGCTTGGTCTCTTTCCACTGTGTCCCTGCCTTCTCCAGGGTTTGATCAGGTCAGGAAGGAATCTCATACACACCATACACACCAACTATTTGGAATGATACTGATCCTTTATCACAGTTATATATAAACTCTGTAAACCAACAGCTGTAATTGATGTAACTCTTGTGCCTTTTATTCTAAGGTATATCCATCTGCCTTGCCTGCTTTTATTGCAGATTCTAGATTGAGGAGGTGATAGTTGGTTAGCATGAAAATTTGGAGGGGATGCTTTAAAAGAGTTAGAATGGCTAGAGTGGCTAAAATGAACAAAACAGGAGACTATAGATGCTGGTGAGTATGTGGAGAAACGGGAACCCTCTTGCACTGTTGGTGGGGATGCAAACTGGTGCAGCCGCTCTGGAAAACAGTGTGGAGGTTCCTCAAAAAATTAAAAATAGACCTACCCTATGACCCAGCAATAGCACTGCTAGGAATTTACCCAAGGGATACAGGATGCTGATGCATAGGGGCACTTGTACCCCAATGTTTATAGCAGCACTTTCAACAATAGCCAAATTATGGAAAGAGCCTAAATGTCCATCAACTGATGAATGGATAAAGAAATTGTGGCTTATATACACAATGGAATACTACTTGGCAATGAGAAAGAATTAAATATGGCCTTTTGCAGCAACGTGGATGGAACTGGAGGGTATTATGCTAAGTGAAATAAGTCAGGCAGAGAAAGACATACCATATGTTTTCACTCATATGTGGATCCTAAGAAACTTTATGGAAGACCATGGGGGAGGGAAGGGGGAAAAAGTTACAGAGAGGGAGGGAGGCAAACCATAAAAGACTCTTAAATGCTGAGAAAAAATTGAGGGGTGTTGGGTGGGGGGGAGAGGAGGAAGTGGGTGATGGGCATTGAGGAGGACACCTGTTGGGATGAGCACTGGGTGTTGTATGGAAACCAATTTGACAATAAATTTCATAATAAAAAATAATAAAAAAATAAAAGAGTTAGTTTGTAATCAGTTATTTTGCAACCATTGACCAATGTAGTTATTGATAGAAAAAGTATTTTACATGCCAGGTTAGGAAAGATAAGAAGTTGATTACTCTTCATGATAATTTTACCCTGGCAATGTTACTACAGTTAATCTGGGCTCAGAGAGGATTCCAGAGTTTCTTAAAGTTAACCTGTATAAAAATAATCTGGGTGCTTGCTGATTTGTATATTGATTTCAGAGCATTTGATACTGTTTGTCTGGATATGGCTTGGGAATCTTCATGCTTATAAATCATTCAGGTTATATGCATGAGGTGTGGAACAGGGGGTCTGGTGATAAAACTTTATCCTATCTCTGGATGATGCTGAATGTAGCAGTGATATTCAGATGTTCAATACCAATGTACTTAGTATTGGAGGTGGGTTTCTCACTCTCCTCAGTCCTTTGGTATTTATTAACATCTGTCTTTATTTTTTTGAACCAAGAATTGTTTGTTTCTCCTTTGTATTAGTATAATAAAGGTTTCAGTGAGGAAAAATATCCATTTTTTATAGTAATTAAAATGTTACTTGTTGCATCTGTTTTGACTTTTTACAGAAATATGATTAAATAAGATAATTGTTTTAATCAGTAAATAATTTGTGAAAAAGTAGATGTAAGCAAAAAAATTCAATTTCTACTTAATTATAAAATTTGTATTCATAAAAGTTAATTTAGATTACTCAGAACTCCATATTATTTCTTATGTACAAGTTCACGATATAACTATTAGATACTAATTAGTCACGAAGGGAGATGTTTAGGATATGTCCATAACTCCTTATAATTCTTCATATGACACATTTCCGTTGTATTTTCCCACATGTCTAATCTTTTTGCCTCTGGATGTCAGATTGCCTACACATCCCTTATGATGTGGTTCTAGGGGTGCCTGGGTGGCTCAGTCGGTTGAGCATCCAATGTCGGCTCATGTCATGATTTCACAGTTTGTGAGTTCAAGACCCACATGGGGTTTTCTGCAGTCAGTGCAGAGCCTGCTTCAGATCCCTTGTCTCCCTTTCTTTCTGCCCATCCCCTGCTTGTGCTCTTCCTCTGTCTCAAAAATAAATAAGATTTTTTACAAATGTGGTTTTTAGAGCTTGACCTTGCACAACCCTGACCTCAACAAAGATAATGTAGCAGAATTACGTCCTTTACTGTGTTCTCATAAACTTCACAAAGCATTTTGTAGTATTCTTGTTTCAATAATATGAAAGGTTGGCAGTGCTCATATTCTCAAAAGGTTTTAATATTTTGTTGTCTGTGATGATGAGTGATGTTGAGCATCTCTTCATGTGTCTCTTAGCCATCTGGATGTCTTCTTTTGGAAAAGTGTCTATTCATGTCTCCTGCCCATTTCTTCAGTGCATTATTTGTTTTTTAGGGTGCTGAGTTTGGTAACTTCTTGATAGATTTTGGATACTACCCTTTATCCGATATGTCATTTGCAAATATCTTCTTCCTTTCTGTCTGTTGCCTTTTAGTTTTTTTGATTGTTTCCTTTGCTGTGTAGAAGTTTTTTGTTTTTTTTGTTTTTTTTTTTTTTATCTTGTTGAGGTCCCAATAGTTCATTTTTGTTTTTATTTCCCTTGCCTCCAGATATATGTCTAGTAAGCATTTGCTGTGGCCAAGGTCAAAGAAGTTTCTGCCTGTTTTCTCCTGTAGGATTTTGATGGTTTCTTGTGTCACATTTAGGTGCAGGTGATGAATCACTGAGTTCTACTCCTGAAACCAATACTACTGTATGTTAGCTAATTTGAATTTAATTAAAAAAATAAAATAAATCCAGAGAATCCTCAATCATGTTGTCACAGTGAGCCAGATATATATGAAAAAACATTTTTTTGTTGTTGTCTACCCATCAAAACCCACGATACTTTTCATGCAATTTACATGACAAAGTGACATAGTGGTATCTTTTTTTTTTTTTTTTTTTTTTTTTTATCTATTTGACTAACTCAAAAGTGTTGATTCAGTATGGTGATCGGTATTCTCTGGTTCAATGCAGAGTCCCATGGTTGGGGTTATCATTTTGCGCCTTGATAGTTAACTTTTCTGTCTGCTTATTTGTTTAATGCATAAACCCTTGCTGGAATAACCTTGCAAAGATTGCTTTCTGTGAGAGCAGCCCTTACTTGATTCTGGAAACTAGAATATTGACGATATTAATTAGGTTGAACATACCCAATGTCTTTGGTCAGGCCTGGAAGCAGAGCCTGAGAAGGTTTCTTTGACAGTGATTTTTTGAAATAGTGCTCTAGGAAAAATGTATAAGGGGTAGAAGGAAGAAGTGAGAATAGGCAAACAATGTAGGCAGAGATGTTGTTTTGAGAGATCAACTTCAACCTCATGTCCCAGGAAATTTGGGAGATTAACTGTTTCACAGATGTCCTAATTAGAGGCAAGAAGGCAAGGCTGCTACATTGTAGAATCAGTCACTCGTCAGCCATTGGCTGTCTTGGAAGTGTGAGGTGTATGACCTCCCAACATCCCAGACATGTCTGGGAAAGTCAGCTCCTATTAGGGGCAATGCTCTGGAAAAGATGGATGCAAGTATTAGCTGTTAGCCCTCAACACCAAAACCAGTGGAGGGGTGGAAGGACTGTTCTAAAACAACAGCATCTGTTTTACTCAACTCACATAGGAATCAGGAAAGGGAACTCATGGGGTTCTTTATTACCAAGCTTTGTGAATACAAGAAAAATAAATGAGAAAGGATGACTGAAACTATAAAATATCTACATTCAAACTCTGCTTTCTTATGGAAAACTTAAAATGGCAATTGCAGACTAAATACCTCACATTATGCTTGCTTAAAGATCACACAGTCATAATCTATAAATGGTGTCTATTTGTGTCCATGCAAAGCTGAAGTTTTAGAGTTCATCTTTTCTGTCCATCAGTATAAACAGCAAAATGATCGTTACGGTTTTCACATACACAGTAAGCCTTTCTAGTTCTAATATCTGCCACTTTGTGTAGTATGCATTATTTTCAGCCCTCAGACTTGTTCCATGACAGTAAGTTAATTTTCTGTTTCTTTCTGGTAGGTGAGAAGACATGATGTAGATTAAGAATAACCTGTTATAGCAGAGAAGTAATTGACATAAAGTTATGTCCTGTACATATACAGAAGACTGTTTTGTGATCTATATCAGTATAGAGTTTTATGGTTGAGCATTTTTTTCGAGGAGATTCCCCTTGTCAATTTTGATCTCAGTTGTGGTAGGTTGTACTGCTGTTTATCAGTATATGGTTTTCTTCTACTTCTGAGTCCATGGGAGGAGTTGAGTTCCCCACTTCTTAAAGTGTATGATTTGCTTTTAAACAACAAAATATAAGTTCATATTATATGTTAACAATTCCAGGTGGAAGCATTTAATTTTGGTGTTTGCGTCTCCAAGCCATGCTTGCCCTGCAGTAATGCAGAAGCATGCATTTAAGTAGATGCACCTAGAGGTGCTGAAATGACATGTAGAGGACAGCTGCTCTGGAAAATCAACTGGAGCAACCATTAATGTTCATTTTCTGAGCTGTCACAGCCTGGCCTGGGGCTCAGACTTGAAACACGGAGATCATGGCCTGAGCTGAGGTCTGACACCCAACTGGCTGAGCCACCCAGGCAGCCCACTTTGGTTTACTTATTAACCCAATATGAACTAGGTTATACTGAATAATATGGAGATTAAATCATTAAACTCTTTCTTAGGCATAAATGAACATCTAGCATTATGCCAATTAAAAAAATAATTAACTTTTATTTATTTTTGAGAGACAGAGATAGCATGAGCCAGGAAGAGAGGCAGAGAGAGAGGGAAACAGCATCTGAAACAGGCTCCAAGCTCTGAGCTGTCAGCACAGAGCCTGATGCAAGGCCCCAACCCAGGAACCCTGAAATCACGACCTGAGCCGAAGCCGGACGCTTACCCGCTGAGCCACCCAGGTGCCCCCATTATGCCAATTTTATAAATTCTGAAGCCAAATAGCTAGGAAGTTACAGAATTTCACTAAAAGTAAAGATAAGGTTTGTGGGGAGAAAAAGAAAAGAAAATATTTGGAATCTAATCTTCTCGGAGCCTAGGGCAATTTTCTACCACTGGTAGGGTGGAAACGGATGTCTTCTGCATTGCCTTCTAGTGGATTTAACAGTGTGATAATTACATATCTGTACTGGAGGCTGTCACTGAAGATGCAGGACCATTTGATCTCCGTATGTCTGTAAATGCAAATGATTATCTTTTTCCAAGAAAAATTTGAAAATATTCCAGATAATTTAGGAAGAAACATGATCAATGTACTTACAGTTCTATAGTACCAAACATTCTGGATCTCAAGTACAATTCAAATTTAAATTACAGATTTTAGAAGTAGAATAATAACAAAACCACAATTGTATCTTCTTGACTTCATGCTATTGTAGCATTATTGTCATCATCATGCGTCATTTTTTAAACTAGTTATGTAATGTAATCTTTATCAAAATATGACCCACATACTGCCATATTGGAGAAACTGAGAATAAGAAAATGTAAATGATCTGCCCAGGGTCCCAGAGTTCCTATGGGAGAGGATTCAAATACAATTTCATCTGGGTAGGACCTAAGAAAGACTTTAACTGTTATCCGAGCTTAACCACTCACTTAGTGGATGATCTCAAACAAAGCCCCCAACTGCTTTATTACTCAGGGTTTTTTTTTTTTTTTCATATGAAATTAAAGATAATAATATTCCTTATAGGTTTGTTATGAGTATAAATGAAATGACTCATATGAAAATATTTGTATTATAAGAACTCATACAAGGCAATATAGTTTTCTTATTATTACAAACAATTATGGAATGCTATAAAGGTTATTAGGAATCTGTGTCACATACTTCGTTCTATTATATACTATTTCTTTTAAAAGAGCAGTGATTTTTAAAAAGCTGTCTTACATGTAATTATGTAGTGGGCAAGTATAAGGGGTGAGTTAAACGTGTTGGTAGTTCTTTTTGAAGTGTATTTCTAGCTCATAGCGGCATAGCTTATTGAAGCAATCAAAATTAAAAATGTATACATGAGGCTTAAATACTCAAAAATAGCTCACAGTTAAACACATCACACTGCTTAAAATTTTAAATTTTTTTTTTCAACGTTTATTTATTTTTGGGACAGAGAGAGACAGAGCATGAACGGGGGAGGGACAGAGAGAGAGGGAGACACAGAATCAGAAACAGGCTCCAGGCTCTGAGCCATCAGCCCAGAGCCTGACGCGGGGCTCGAACTCACGGACCGTGAGATCGTGACCTGGCTGAAGTCAGACGCTTAACCGACTGCGCCACCCAGGCGCCCCACACTGCTTAAAATTTTAAAAGATGCAATTATCCTTTTTTTTTTTCTTGCAGTCTCTGGATTGTTGGTAGATAGAAAATGGTTTCAAACAGTACTTTTTACGTGGTACTGTTAAATTGAAATACAGATGGGTATGTTATTTTCCTGTTTTACTATAATTTCTCCTCCAATTTCCTCCTGGAATATACATACTTCTTGAAAAATTGATTCATTCAGTCAATTTCAAAACTTTGAAATAGTGGTAGGTAAATAGAAACTCAGTCCTCACAAATGTATGAAGTAAAGTAATTTTACACACACCTATACACACACAGGATTGCATTTTTAAATAAGTCATACATGCAAGGTCTCTGGAAACTCACAGAGTATGATTACTTATTATTGATTATGATAGTGTTAAAACACTTTAGAATATAAAAATGTTTTTTCTTACACAAAAAATAATGCAGGAAAGGATGTAAAATAAAGATAAATGACAATTTTATAGTAAATATGTGGTGTATTATTTGTATGTGTATTTACTGGGCAAATAAATATTGGGTACTTACTATAAGCCAGACATTGTCCTAGAGGATGGAAAATAGCAGTAAAAAAAAAAAAAAGAAAAAAAGAAAGACAAAGCTAATTGATTTATGGAGCTTATATTATAATAAGCAATATAGACAGTAAACAGATACATAACCATGCTAAAGCATAATCAAAATGTTAAAGGAAAATAAAGCACAGTAAAGGCATGAGTTATGGCTCTTCTATTTTATTAGGATTGCATTTGGGTTAGAGTTCTTGCACAAACCAGGTGATAGATTTCAGTTGGGGTAATTAAGGGTATATTAATAAATAGACTATTTATGGACTAAGTGCAGAGAGATCCCAAAAGATGGTTTCATAGTTTTGGGGATAGTAACAGTTGTTCATATTACCACACCAGGCTCGAAGGGGTCCAGAATAGAATCTGGAGTAGAGAGAAAGAATGTTTATGGAAAGATCTATCTGATAAGGAGCTGTGTCTTTTAGTGGTGACTCTCACCAAAAAAAAAAAAAAAAAAAAAAAAAAAAAAGCAGAGGGATGAAAACCCAAACTAATACTCCTTCCTCTTCCTATTCTCCAGCTGGTGTTCTCAATGAACAAACCGTACCAGAAATAAGAGGACAAGGAACTTCATCTCATACAGTAGATACTGGTCAGCCTGGTAGTACACAGCACAAGGTAGATAATAACACAGGGTAGGTCTAGGGGGACAAACAGAAGTTAAAAGCACAGCTATTCAAGGCAGCCCTCTCTGGGAGGTAAGAGTTGAGCAGGGACTTGAATTAGTTAAAGGGCAGAGATCCTGACAGTTACTTGGAAGAAACTCTTTCAGGACTGAGAGAACATTTTCTTTTTCAGGCCTTGAGAGTATTATTTCTAAAAAGAGTATTTACCCCTCATAAATCTCTGCCTGTCCTCATTTATATTTGCCACTCTACTGCAATCTGCCCCCAATACCAAAGATCTCCCATGATTATTTTGAACTAAGGTCTCCAAAATTTTTGTAAGTCACATGATACAAAGTTTTTGACTTTGCTTTCATTTCTCTGACCTCTTCCTCATATTTAACACCATTTCCTTTATTACACCACCCTCCCTTCAAATCCATATCCTTCTATATTGTCATTACTTTTCTCTTGGCTCTCACTCTATCTCTCCACCATATTTCTTTCTCTGTCCCTCTGCCTCTCTCCTGCTCTCTCATTCTTCCTCCCTCTTCCTTTCCCTCTCCCTCTCTCCTCTTTTTTTTTTTATTATATCAATTTCCTTTCCTTCTTGTCTATATAGTGAACCAGAAATATGTAACTAGAGCACTGGATTCTTAGTAAAAATTAAGAATGCTCTTTAAAATTGCTTGCTTGTGGTGCCTGGGTGGCTTAGTCAGTTAAGCCTCTGACTCTTAGGTCCTCATCCCAGGGTTGTGGGATGAAGCCCCCCATCAGGTTCTGTGCTGAGCGTGGAACCTGCTTAAAAACGACTCTCTCTCCCTCTCTCCTCTGCCCCTCTCACCTGATCTTGCTCTCTTTAAAAACTAAATATAAAATAAAATAGTCTTGCTTAATCTATAGCGTTGAGTATTCCTACAGTGGAACCAACCATCATTTTTCTTTTGTCTGCTCCCAAGTCCAGTGAAAGGAAGCAGCAACTCTCTGGGACATCCCTGAGAGATAGCAGTGAAGATGCATCCAGTAGGAATGATTTCAAGCAGTGTACCTGGTTGTTCACTTTGCTTAGGAGAAATGGCCGGAAGTTTGATTATATACTAATTCTTAGGCTATAGGCAGTAGTTTGGCTGGATGATCGGAAACTCGGACTGAACGTGACTGGAAAATTGGTTAGAAAAATATTTGGAAAAGATATGTGTGGATTGACCTGTCTGAATGGACAAAAAATGTGAATATGTGTGCCCCATATGAATGCTCACCAAAGGGTGAGTTAAGCACAGCGAATATTTTAATATTCAAGTGGAATATTATTTAATATAATTTAATATTCAAGTGGTTTATACCAATAAACCATTCTGAGGATAGCAGTCTTTTTCCCCAGCTACCCCTGTAATCACCCGAAAGTCTCATGAAAAAAATGGCCATGGTGGCAGGGATGAAGGTTATACATGGGCATGGCAACATGGTGTTATATGCCTAGGGCTGAACCAACTATGGCCACTGATCAGGCAGTTATGTGATAGCTGGTTGATTACATTGGAGCACTTGCAAATGTGATAATCCCTTACTCTGGGTATTGATTTGCTTTCCCATACACAATACTTTTGTGAATACTGCCACATGTAGACGTGCAGAATGTCTTATGCACTGTCATGGTATTCTACCCAGCATTGCTTCTGACCAAGGAACTCACCTCACAGCCTAGAAAGTGTGGTAGAGGGCCCATGCTCACAGAAGTCACTTCCCTTACAATATTCTCCACCATCCTAAAGCAGCTGGCTTGATAGGATAGTGGGACAGCCTTTTGAAAATTCAATTGTAGTGCCATCTAGGTGCCAGCCCCTTGCAGGACTGAGGCAGAGTTCTGCTCTGAATCAGTGTCCAATATATGGTGCTATTTCTCTGACAGCCAGAATTCACAGGTCCAGGAATCAAGGGGTAGAAATGGGAGTGGCACCCCTTACCGTCACACCTAGTGGCCCACTAGGAAATTATTGGTTCCTGTTCAAGTGGCTTTATGCTTTCTTGGCCTAGAGGTCTTAGTTCTAGAGGGAGGAATGCTTCTACCTAGAGACATAACACGTATTCTAAGTTAAAACGGTCACCCCATCATGTTGGGCTCCTCATGCCTCTGAATCTATAGGCAAAGAAAGAATTTACAGTGTTGACTAGGGTGATCAACCCTGACTGCTAAAGGAAAATTGGGTTATTCCTTTATAGTTGAGGTAAGGAAGAGTGTGATTGGAAGACAGGAGATCCCTTAAAGTGTTTCTTATTATTCCCATGCCTTGTGATCAATGTCAAGGAAAAACTACAACAACCCAATCTAGGCAGGACTACTAATGGCCTAGACCCTTTCAGAATGAAGGATTAAATCACCCTACCATATAAAGAACCGTGATCAATTCAGAAATTTGCTGAAGGCAAAAGGTATACAGAATGTGTAGTGGAAAAAGGTAGTTACAAATATCACCTAAGACCATGTGATCAGTTACAGAAATGAGGACTGTGTGTGTATGCATATGAGTACACATATGCATGTATATCTCTTTGTTTTCTTTTTCTCCCTTATTTCCTTACCATGTACATAAAAGACATTGGTTTTGTATCATGATATTATATTAACTTTACAACATATTATATGGAATATCCAGGAAAAGAGTAAACACCACTCAAGTACTTAACTTCTTCTGGGGAAGCAATTAGTACATTTTGGGTTGTATCATGTTAAGTGGAATTTTGTTGTCTTTATTTGGAGATTAAGTACAGTTTATGGAGATGTTAATGGGTACCAAGTTGATGGAAGTTGGAGATGTGATGGTTAATTTTATGTGTCAACCTGACTGAACACAGGGTTCCTAGATTAAACATTATTTCTGGCTTTGTCTGTGAGGATGTTTTAAGATGAGGTTAAGCATTTGAATCAGTTGACTGCTCAATAAAGTGGGTTACCCTCCCCAGTATGGTTGAGGATCTAAATGGAACAAAAGGCATAGGAAAGAGGAATTCACCCCTTTTTTCCTGCCTTACTGCATAAGGTGGGGCACCTCATCTTCTTCTGCTCCAAGACTGGAATTTACAGCCCTGAGTCCACAGTCCTCAGGCCTTTAGATGTAGATGGAATTACACTACCGGCTTTCCTGGTCCAGTTATAGATAGCAAATTGTGGAGCTTCTCAGCCTTTATAGTCACATGGGTTAATTCCTCATAAGAAATTATGTATTCTTCTGGTCATTATGTTTCTCTGGAGAGCCCTAACACAAAAAAATATCTTTTTAAGTAAGTGGTATTGTTATCAACTTGTCTACAATGGAACCAACCATCTCCTCTTGTTCTGCTCCTCTTCCTTAGTTCCTAGTTGCATTGAATGTCAACATCACTCTTCTGTCTCCCCTCTAATATCTGCATCATTTTCAGATATTCTTTTTCAGTATATGGTGATACCCTGTCTTGTCTTTTGCATTTATCTAGCTTTTCCAATTATTCCTGTTATTATCAGGCCAGTTTAACTCTTCAAGATTCTGGCTAGTATTATGAATGATGTTGTATGTTTCCCCAAATCTAACATGTAGTTGGCCCAGGCCTAACCAGGTAGGTTATTGCTGCTAATATCTGGGTAGATAGGGGTGGAGGATTAATACTGGCCAGACAAGCATGATCACAGTAAGACAGCCAGTCTGAAATAGAAGAAGTTTCAGGACGTAAAGTTGTAAACCAAAAGGGATGCTGACAGTGATGGGGCAGAGCAGTTGGTTGTACATAAAACACTGGAGCTCTTTGAGTTCATGGGCTGATGCTTGCAGGGACTATTTCTTATTGTGTGTTACAATGGTAATTACAGACACAGCAGGAAAACAAACATCTCCATTATTTTATGCATTCATTCAGAACATATGATTTAAGCAGCCACCATATTCCAAGGTCAAGTGACAGAGTAGTTGAGGAGGCAACTTTGAATGGGGCAATCAGAGAAGGTTTTGTGAGAAGAAGGCATTTTAAACTTACTCTCTAATGGCAAGAATGAGCATAGGAAAAAGGGTTAATAGTACACTGTCAAGTATAAGAGCCTCCCCAACTTTCTCCATCTTTCACTTCACCCATTAATAGAAAATTTGTCCCTAGAGTGAGTAGTGATGAGGATGATAATGATGATGATAGGATTATGACGAGGATAATGATATTGAAAATAACATTGATGATGTTGATGGTAACAACAATTGATACAGTACAATTTCCATGAGGGCAGAGACCATGTGTCTCTTGTTGGCTGCTTTATCCCCAGCATCTATCACAGGCACAACATTGATATTCAATAAATGTTTGTTGAATGAACAGAGGCATGAATGAAAGATGATGGTAATGACTAGGAGTGGTTCAATTCAATTGAGTTGATGATAGTGTATTATGTACCTCAAAACTAGAGACTGTCAATTTTTGTCTGTTTCAATTGCTCTTAAGGAAATGAACCATCCCAGTGATATCGTATCTCAAACAATTAATTTTCACCTTATTCTGTGGAGCATTATCACCTAGTATTTAGCACATTGTTAATTATCACTTTGTAACCATTTGTAAAGTGTGAAAAAGCCTGCTGCACAGATTCCTCTCTTCCACTAATTGTGTTTCTTTCCGACCCAGAGCAGCAACAAGCAGAAAACACAGCATTTGTGGCAACATATCTAAAATAAACTGATTACAGCTTTTCCCCTTAAAAAAAGGAAATTCCCGTAACTCCTCTGCACATAATGATAAAAGACAAAAGGATATTTTGTGGAGTATTGAATGCTCCATTGAAACATCCATAATAATGTATTAGTAAAAGAGAAGGGAAGAAATCAAGATTGCAAGGTGAGCTTGATGATGCATGTCAATACTTTGTCTCAGTTGAGTCCTAGCTATATTTATTTATATCTTTAAATCTGGTTGAATTTTGAGTCTTAAGGATACAGGTACTTTGAATAATGGGAAGGAAGTAACATATCTTGATTTTTTACTTTACTCTCATTGGTGAGCTTTGTCTTTCTATCCCTAGTGTTTAATAAAATGCCAAATCAATTGTGTACCTCTACATATCTTTATCACTATCATACTGATATAGAAGAAGAAGAAATAGCAACTTTGGAGCCAATAATGTACATGATTTAAATCTGAATTGTGCAACTGGCTATCTGAGTGACCTTGGGGAAATTGTATAAATACACTGATTCTCACTTTGAACATTTGTAATAATTATGAGGATTAAATTACACCCACCATAATTTAGGTACTCATTGGATATCGGCTGCTGAAATCTTTCTAGTTTCAATACATCATATCAGAACAATTGTCAAGCAGTAGGTGGAACTAAAACCTATGGTAGATATTTTAGAAGATATATTCATATGTAGAATATGGACCTTGGCATTAGCTTATAGTTAGTGAACAGATATAATTTTATGCACCAATACTTTTGAATCAGAGTTTATTAAAAAGTAAATTCTGAAAAAAATTATTTTTATTTCAATGCTGTATAGTTTTTTTTTTTTTACAATCAAGAAACTGTGCTCAAATTCCTTATGTTTAAATGATTAAAGCTATTATATAATTATGTATGAATACAGTTTTATTTCCCAAAGAGTTACCTTTCCTCCCAATGCCTCCTAATGCTCCTCTTTATTTCCATTACCAGAAATATGTGTCATCCACAACTTTATATAGAACTGTTACTACAGAGAACAGATGTAACCAAACTTTTCCTTGATCTGGGAATATCAAGACATTGTAAGGGCCAGACATTCTGAACTTAAAGAACATAAAATGTATAAAGTCTAGGGATAATCTGAAAGGGTACATACCTATTGTATGATTCCAACTCTATGACATTCTGAAAAAGGCAAAGTTATTGAGACAATAAAAAAAATCAGTGGTTGCAAGGGGTTCAGGGTAGAGAGAAGGAGAAGGATGGATGGGTGGAGCACAGATGATGTTTAGGGCAGTGAACATATCTGTATGATACCCTCATGTCATTATACCTTTACCCACACTGATAGTGTGTACAAAACCATGAGTAAACCATAATGTAAACTGTGGACTTAGGGTGATTATGATGTGTCAGTGTAGGTTCATCATTGTCACAAATGTATAACTCTAGTGTGGGGTGTTGATAATGGGGAAGTTACACATGTGGGGGGCATGGGGACTATGAAAAATCTCTATACATTCCTCACAGTTTTGCTCTGAACCTAAAACTACTCTAAAAAAAAAAGTAAAGTTTTAATTAAAAAAATAGTAAAATAACAAAAGTCCAGGCATTTATGTCATGAACAATAGATTTGCAAGAGTACGTGATCAGACAGAATTTATTTCTCATAGCATGACCTGTCGATCTTTCTAACAGTTGAATAGTGGGGACGTCTGAGTGAGGAGATGGGAGATGAGGTGGTGTTGTGGCCTTGAGAAGAGGCTGTTTCTAAAGCTGGATATCAGAGGGAGAATAATTTATAGGATTCCACATAGGTTTAGGGGTTTGAGAGTAAGGAAAACCTTGAGTTGCTTCCAGATTGTGCCTATACCTTGTCTTTGTCAATTGTAATGCACATTAGAAATAGTAGAGTAAAAGTTGAATGTATGATGTCTGGACAGACAGGCTTTATGCTTCCCTATAAAGACTGTGTGTGCAAAGTAAGAATTAGTAGATTGTTTTTGGAGTATTCTAGAAAGGGATAGAATTAGCACAGAGAGCCAGCAAACCTAGTGAGGCCATATCACTAGTACAGGAAAGAAACAGCCATTATCTGAGTGAGCCAGTGGCCAGAGACCTGGTAGAAGTAAGAATGTCACAGCAAGTGCCATCAATAATACAAAATAACCAAGATCCAAGTGATAACTTCCCCACGTCAGAAAGAAGAGACTGCCATGTGATTTCTTGGGAACTTGGACAAACAACTAGGGAAAAGGGCAATGTCATTCCATCAGTCACTTATTGGGACAAGAGCTCAATAATATAATTTGTTTTAAAGAAATGTATACTCTTATTGGAAGAAAAAAGCTGTTTATGTGATATCCATACTTGCCATATAACTAAAATCTAATGAAAGCAACATACAAATACAAAATTAAAAAAAATACTCTCTGTAAACTTTTGGTTGTAGTGTTGATATATAAAAAGCTTGGAATTTGGCACTCTTATCCTAATAATAAGAGAAGAGAAAGTTGAAGACAGTTAAAACCAGGAACTTCTCTTAGGCCAATCAAAGAACAGAGTTTACCCAGCAAATTGCCACCCCAGATCTGGAGAGGCAGGTGAATTCAGAGTCACAGTAGAGATCAACTTACCTGGAGGAGAGGTTGCTGGAGAAAGAGGGTGGTAGCACTAAAATGATAATTTTGGTAAATTGCTGAAGGATGAGTTTGGAATGCCATAACAGTGAGAAACTTTGGTGTTAGAGCAATCTCAGAGCGACACCCACACTTTTGGAGTTTTAATTCCAAGAACCCACAGCTTCCTAAAGTAAAGATCTGTGAAAGATTCCTTCTTGGCTCTAATAAGCAGATGGAAAGAATAACCCTTCTGAGATACCCCCAGAGCATTCCTCACAACAAAGGCTTACTCTCCAGGCAAAAAGTCTTTCTTAGAGCCTTGTCCAATGTGGGGGAAGGGAAAATATCCACTTCCAGTCCACTCTAGCCTTCCTGTGTCACCAAAAGGGAAGCAAAAAGCTAAGGAACATCTGTGAATGTCACAGTTAAGGGTCAGAGAATGACTAAAAAAATTAGGGTTTAATAATATTATAGTATGATTCATCTCCTCTACACCTTATTCCTTTACTAACAGAATCCCAATGTAATAAGATTACAATGGAAAGAGAAGCAAGACACCAGCTCTTTCTGAGGAGAGTTACTTGGGGAAGACCAAAATTAAGACAGGAAATGGAAAGACACTACAGGGATTTGAAACCTCTGGACCTACAGCTAACAACAAGTATTAAAAAAAATAGGGCATTACTAGTCAGAATAAAATAAATTCTTACACTAAGGAGCTACTTAGTTACCATTACCTGACACAATATGTCCATCTTTTAACAATAACAACAAAATTACAAGGCATGCCAAAAAGCAAAGAAAAAAGATAACAGTCTGAATAGACAAAGTAAACATCAGATTCAAATACAGAAATAGCGCAGATGTTGAAATTATCAGATAGGGAATTTTAAATAACTATGATTAATATGTGAAGGGCTCTAATGTAAAAGTAGACAGCATGGAAGAACAGATGGTTAATGGAAGCCAAGGGATGAAAACTCTAAAAAAATAGCCAAAGGAAATACTAGATATCAAAGACTGTAACAGAAATGAAGGATTCCTTTAATGGGTTCCTCAGTAGATGAGACATGGCCAAGAAAAGAGTAAGTGAGTTTGAACACAGGTGAATGCAAGTTTCACTCAGACTGAAGTACAAACAATAAAAGAGAATGAAAAACAAACAGTACATGTAAGGACTCTAATACAATTTCAAAATGTGTAATATATGTATATTTGGTATACCAGGAGAGGAAGAGGGAAGGAGTAGAGTAGAAAAAATCTATGACTCAGAACTTCAAAAAGGAATGACACACATTAAATCATATATTCAGAAACCTCTGAAAACACCAAGTAGGATAAATACAAAAACCAAACAAGCAACAACAGCAACAAAACTTGACTGAGGCATATCATAATCAAGGTGTAAATGACTGAAAATAAAGAAAAAAACTGGTAAAGTTGGAGAGGAGGATTAACTTACCTATTGAGGAGCAGAGATAAGAATCTCAGGAAAAACTATGTAAGAAAGAAGAGAATGGAGTGAAATATTTAAAGTTTTCTGGAAAAAAATTACCAAGTTATTATCCAGTGATATGTCCTTAAAAAATAAAGGAGAAATTAAATGAAATCCAGACAGCTAAGAACTGAGAAAATTCATCACCAGTAGACATGACCTACAAGAAATGTGAAAAGACATTCTTCAGGAAGAAGGAAAGCGGTATAGGGTCACAAACTTGAATCTATGTAAATAAAGGGATAATATCAGAGAAGGAAGAAGTGCCAGCAGTTTTTTCTTAGCTTAAAGATATCCTGTATCTTACAACAATACTGAAAAACATTATTGTGTATAAATCAAAATATGTGCCAGATCTGTATGTGTAAAACTACAAAACAATCAGAAAATCCAAGATCTAAATGAATGGAGAGAGAGGGGCGCCTGGGTGGCGCAGTCGGTTAGGCGTCCCACTTCAGCCAGGTCACGATCTCACGGTCCGTGAGTTCGAGCCCCGCGTCAGGCTCTGGGCTGATGGCTCAGAGCCTGGAGCCTGTTTCCGATTCTGTGTCTCCCTCTCTCTCTGCCCCTCCCCCGTTCATGCTCTGTCTCTCTCTGTCCCAAAAATAAATAAACGTTGAAAAAAAAATTAAAAAAAAAAAATAAATGAATGGAGAGAGAGCCATGTTCATGAATTAGAAGATTCAGTATGTTAAGATGTCAGTTTTTTTTAACATGACCTATACACTCAATGCAATCCCAAGCAAACTCCCAGAAAGCTGTATTGTAAGTATTAAAAAGAAAAAAAGATGATTCCAAAATTTAAATTGAAAGATAAAAGACTTGAGTAGCCAACATATTGATTAAGAAGATTAAGTTGAAAGACTTGTATTATTATAAAAGCTATAATAATAAGAGTGTAAACATATATATCAGTGGAATAAAATGGGAAACCTAGAACTGAGCCACAGAAACAATTGATCTTTGGCAAAGGATCAGAGGGAATTCAATGTCGAAATAATATTTTTTAAGTAAATGTTGCTGAGACAATTAGATGTGCATATGTAAAAGAATAAATCTTAACACGGACATTATTACACTTTAAAAAAAATTTTTTTAATGTTTATTTATTTTTGAGACAGAGAGAGACAGAGTGTGAACTGGGGAGGGGCAGAGAGAGAGGGAGACACAGAATCTGAAACAGGCTCCAGGCTCTGGGCTGTCAGCAGAGAGCCTGACTCGGGGCTCGAACTCACAGACCGTGAGACCATGACCTGAGCCGAAGTCGGATGCTTAACCGACTGAGCCACCCAGGTGCCCCTATTACACTTTTTACAAAACCTGACTCAAAAGGGTTCTAGACTTAAATGTAAAATACACAACTATAAAATTTCTAGAGGTAAATATTTAAAAAAAAAATTAGATGGCCTTGCATGTACCTTTGAGTTTTTAGATAAGACATCAAAAGCATGATCAATGAGAAAAACAAGGGTTATATGTGATTAAAATTAGACACTTTTTAAAATTTTTAAAAATATTTTTAATATTTATTTTTGAGAGAGAGAGGCAGAGTGTGAGTGGGGGAGGACAGAGAGAGAGGAGACAAAGAATCCAAAGCAGGCTCCAGGCTCTGAGGTGTCAACATGGACCCTGATACGGAGCTTGAACTCACGAACTATGAGATCATGTTCTGAGCCAAAGTTGGATGCTTAACCAGCTGAGCCACCCAGGTGCCCCTAAAATTAGACACTTGTGCTCTGTAAAAGACATTGTCAAGAGAATTTAAAAAAAGAGTCATAGATTAGAAGTTTAACATTTGCAAAACTGATAAAGGGATTTTTTAAAAACTCTCAAACATTCAAAGAACTCTTAAAACTCAACTATAAGAAAATTAATTAAAGGTTAATTAAATAAAAGGTTAATTGGGGAAAAGGTCTAAACAGACATGTTTACCAAGAAGATGTACAAATGCAAATACATATGAAAAGCTATGTAACATCATTTGACATTATATGTCTTCAAATTGAGACAACAGTGAGATACTACTGCCTATTTATTAGAGCAGCTAAAATGGAATAACAACAACAGCAATACAAAACAGGTAAAACCATTTGCTGGTGAGGTTTCAAGACAAGAGGAACTGTCAGTCATTGCAGGAGGGAATGGGAACTGGTATTATCACTTGGGAGAACAGTTTGGTGGTTTCTTACAAAGTTCAAAACAGTCTTACCATTCAACCCAGCAGCTCTGTTCCAAAATATCATATTCAATGTATTTGAAAAGTATGTCCACACAAAAATTGGCAAGTGATTGTTCATAGCAACTTTATTCATAATTGCCCAAACTGGAAGCAACCAAGATGGCTTTCAGTAGTTGAATTGTTAATCTGTGGTAAATGTATACAATGAAAAATTCAACAATAAAAAGATGAGCTGTCAATCCATGAAAAGACAAAGATGAAGCTCATAAGCTAATGCTAAGTAAAAGAAGTGAGTTTGCAAACGTTGCATACTATACGATTCCATATGTATGCCATTCTGAAGAAAGAAAAACTATAGAGATGAGAAAAAGATCAAAAGTTGCCAGACCAGAGATGTAAAGAGGACTGAATAGTTGAGAAGCCCAGGGGATTCTTTTAGGGTGATGCAACTCTTCTGTAGGACATTGTAATGGGGAATGCATGACTCTATGCATTGGTCAAAAGCCATAAAACTTTATAACATTAAAATTGAATCAATGTATGCAAATTTAATACACACACACAGGTGGGGTTGCATCCCAGGACAAAGTGTAAAATTGGACAAAGCAATCTAACTGTATAATATATGTAACAATTTCATTGAATAGAGTGGGAGAAAATGTTGATAATAGATGTAACAATTTTGTAGAATAGGATTGAAGAAAATGTCATTGCCTTAAGTAATTTTGGAAATGAGTGGAGTAAAAAGACTAAAGGCAAAAGAAACTTCACACAGACACTGTAGTTTAGGTGTTCAAGTTCTTTCATGCAGGAGTACTCATAAAAAATTCTGGTATTGCTATACATGTACACTAGAAATACGCAATCAAATACATTGCAGATGGTAAAAACCACATTTCTTGATGCTGGATTGGGAATTTATAGATAAGCAAAGATGAGGAAGTAATCTGTTTGGGAATGCATTATAACTAGGGTTATCAATAGGAACCCATATTTAGCTTAATACATACAGTTATATATAGAAATGTTTACAAATATATGCATTTACATGGGTTAATCTACACATACATATTTCCTTGCTTTTTCTACTTAGAGGATCTATAAACATCAGTACCTCAGTAACCACAGGCATACCTTGTACTTAGATCTTGGTTTTTAATACCATTCTTACAATCTAAAAAAACAAAAACAAAAACAAAAAGCCTTAGTGGGGATTTGGCTTATTCTAGGACTGGGGTAAGATATATAAAAATATAAGCCTTGTGTATCTTGTAGTACAGAAAATATTTTTAAAAACAATCAAACACAATAATAGGAGTGTGTCAAAGGGACATAAGAACCAACTGGAAATGTTCCCAACAACCAAAGCTGGAAAAATTTAAGCAAAAAAGTAAATGAAATATTATTGGGTGGTAATCTAACATATAAAAGAAATATCCATGAGTCCATGCTGATGTAAAGACATGATTGACTAATCAAGTAAATAGAGGAGAATAGACAAATCTCTTATGCACAAATCCCTATAATTTCTGCAGATACTCTGCCATGAAGGAGGTGGTATATAACTCCCCATTATTTATGTGTGAGCTGTATATATGGACTTCCTTACAAAGATTACAGTATGAAAGGATCAAAAAAACAGTAAATTTACAAGGAAGAAACTTGACAAACACTACTTCAGCCAGTTGTGAAGGTTAACGTCAACAGTGTTAAGTCTTGTTGGTAATACGTCTCCTTGATATGATGTGAAGAAATGGCAGTTTATCTCCTTGGTCTACCTCACAAAAGCACATAATCCCACAATAACCTTGAGAAAAATGTCAGATAAATCCAGTTGTGCTAAAGTTTACAAAATGTCTGACCATGACTCCTCAAAACTGTCAAGGTCATCAAAAACAAGGAAAGTCTGTAAAACTGCCATAGTTAAGAGGAGCTGAAGGATGCATGACTATTGAATGTCACGTGATTATGTAATGTGGCAATATGAACAGTATCCTACAACAGAAAAAAGACAATAGGCAAAGACTAAAGATCTGACTAATGCCTAAACTTCAGTTAATGGTAATGTGTCTATATTAGTTCATTAATTGTAAACAATTGTGCCATGTGAAATACTAATTATAGGGGATAATGGGTGTGAGTCACAGGGGAACTCCCTAAACAATCTTCGCAATTTTTCTCCAAATCTAAAATTGCTTTAAATTAAGTTTATTAAAAAACATAATCAATAAAATTGAGTGATATGTACAACTTAATATCCTTCATAAACAGTTTTTTTAACTTACCTTTTTGTTTAATATTAAAAATGTTTCTATAGTCTAGTTCTGTATTTCAACTATATTTTTATTTTTCCTCAACAAAAATATCGTGGAGATTATCCTTTATTTTCATGAATGTGTCGTACAAAACTGTATTGATATGTGTAGTGATTCAGTTTTTTTAATAATTTATTTCCAAGCCAGTAAAATCAACCATTATGCTAACCCAACGAGCAATCCACTGTAATTAGATTTATCCATTAACTTCTGAAATTTGTTTCCTTGAAGATAAGTTTAGCAGTAAAGAACAATTGAAATTAGATGATTATCTAATTAATAAAAAAGTATCATTAAGGGGTATGTGGGTGGCTCAGTCTGTTTAGTTTCCAACTCTTGATTTCTGCTTGGGTAATGATCTCATGCTTCATGAGATTGAGCCCCACATCAGGCTCTGTGCTGACAGCACGGAGCCTGCTTGGGATTCCCTCTCTGTCTCTCTCTGTCTCTGTCTCTGTCTGTCTGTCTGTCTCTCTCTCTGTCTCTGACTCTGTCTCTGTCTCTCTCATGCCCCTCCATTGCCTTGTGCTGTCTCTCTTTCTCAAAATAAACTTTACAAATATATATCATTTAATGTGCATTTACTACTGCATTTAATGCTAATTATCTTTTTGCTGATGGAAAATAGGTTATATATATATATACATATATATATATACACACACACACATATATATGTGTATATATATATATATATATGTAGTGAGTAGATATATTACATATATACACATAAATAGTATAGAAATAAATCCATTACTGTAATACATGTAAAAATGCACAAATCAAAGTGATAGTAGAGAAAATTCAACATAAATTACACCATAACCAGCAGTAATAAACCTGTATGTACATATGTGTGTGTATATATAGAGAGAATATATACATGTGTGTATGTGTCTGTATACATACACAAAGTATATGAATAAAATCACTATTTTAGTATTTATTAGTCTGTGAGATTAAATTAACATGGGGACATAGTTTTACAGATTTAGGGGGAAAAAACGTCAAGCATTCTATTGGCATTGTAAAATCCTGAGCTAAAGATGACTTGACATACCATTACTTGTTTGTATGTATATTAGAACTACTTATTTCAAGTGAATAAGAGCTACTATTTTTAGAGAATTCATAATGTGTTTCTTTTATATGTTATCTTATTTCATCCTCTTAATAATTCTTTGTGGAATCATTGTACCATTTCCTGGATGAGGAAACTGAAAATCAGAGTAGTAAAGGAGTTGCTCAAGAAAACATAGATAGTAGAGATTGACATATATAGGGTTTTCTGATGGCATAGTCCACTCTGTAATATACCACAATGCCTTCTCAGTAGTGTAAAGAGTATTCTAGTAGGTTGGCAGCTATCTTAAGCAATACTTTTTTTTTTAATTATTTATTTTTGAGAGAGACAGAGAGAGAGTGAGCGAGCGCCACACTAGCACGGGAGGGGAAGACAGAGGAAGACAGAGGATTTCTGGTGGGCTCTGAGCTGACAGCAGAGATCCTGATGTGGGGCTTGAACTCACGAGCCTTGAGATCATGACCTGAGCTGAAGTCTAATTCTTAACCGACTGAGCCACCCAGGTACCCCATTAAGCAATACTTATTTAAGTAACCTCTGCCCCCAGTGTGGGGCTCAAATTCACAACCCTGAGAGCAAGAGGTCATATGTTTTACTGACTGAGCCAATCAGGTGCCCCTGAAGCAATATTGATTTAGTTAGGCTTGCTTCATTCTGCATGACGATTGACTATCAACTTACAGTTGCTCAGAGATGAATGATTTGTTTTTAGCAAATTCTGGCATCACTTTCTCTCACTTTGCATCATGTGCTCAAGTTCTTCTAGAAGAAATGTTACTCATTTGTATTTTCTGCTGAGGAAAAACCAATAAACCAATACATATTTTTTTTTATTTGACTACCTAGTGTGACAATCAGAAAGTTTTAAGGATTGGGATATATTCATATAGTATATATCCTAAAGGAAAATGAAATTATCAGTTGCGTTCCTTTAAAATCTTGTTCAGTGCAGTCCTTGTAACTAGAAAACTTGCAACAGACATTCATATTTTGAATAGTACTTCTCCTGGAATTTATTTAATGATAAATGTCCCAGTCAAAGTGAATTGAAAAGGATTATAGTCACCAGGCATCCTTCACTTCTGCCATTTTTTATTTATGCTTCACATGAATTCTTTACATTTATGCCCGGAAAATACTTTTCTTAATCTTGTAGCAAATTATGCTTCCTATATATACACATAAAATATATCCATCGCTATACAGAGAAGACAGTGAGAGAGTGAAGAGGCAGGCGAGGGGAAACTGTTATGTCTACTATATGTTGATTATTTTCATCTACATTTTCTAATTTGTTTTTTTACCATTTTCATGCAGACGTTATAGGTTTTTTTCTCCTCAAACCAAGTCTGTCTGACCCAAGAAACATGCCAATTCCAATTCACATATTTCTACACGAATGAGTTACCATGTTAAGAGAAAGCTAAATTTGACATTTTTCAAGTGCCCTTCTCCAATAATACTCTCCACTTAGAAACAGTTTCTGAATCTCTATTTTAAAATTGTAGTTTTTGTAATAGGTTCACTAAATTAAAGGAAACATAGAGCAAATTGTTTCCAACTTTTATTCTTCTGCTGCGGAGAGTTTATCTGAAGAGGTTATATTTAAAACATATTACCTACTGGGCATCAAAATTGGAACTGTAATCATGGTCTTACAGCTACAAAGTACATTTCGCTGACCACTATGAGCATTTGTGATCCCCTGTGTGCCTACTGAGGGCAGGCTGGCACAGAGAATATGAGAGACAGACTCAGTCTGTGACTGATGAGGGTCTGCACATTAACGGTGCAACCTGTGATCAAGACCTTGGCCCTCGCTCAGTTCTGCAAACTGAGAACCACTCATTATTCTCAAAGAGGTAGTCCATCCATGGACAAACTGATAATCTAACCAACGACAATGTTTCTGTGTTAATTTACAATGAATGGGATATAAAATATGACAGAATCACCAGCTATTTTCTCCCATTTATTTTGCTACACGCATGTTGATTATTTACAGTGTTCAAAGTGGAAATGTGGAAATTATGGGTAACAAATTAGAATACCACTCAGTCAAGTCACCATATAGATTTTAGTGCTACAAGGCGGAATGGGGGAAATAGCTCAAAAGATACATCAGCCAATGTTGGAGCATCCTTGAATAGCAGAATGATAAATTATGACTTAATTTCTTGGGCAATTAGAAGATGTTGAAAGTTGTAGAGTAGGCAAATTATACGATTAGAGTTACATGTCAGGAAAATTGATTTTGCAAATATGTTATAGTTCCAAATATTGTTCTTTTGCTGCCTAAGATTGATTTTCCCATATTCTCAGGGAATTGCCCCATTTTTCTTTAGAAAGTCACCATATCCCTAGTGGTAAAAATGCTTTTGCTGGATTGAGGGGGAAACGAGGCAGTAGCTAGTGTTGCTTTGATATTATTAATATTGTCCCGACAAAAGGGGGAATGAAATCCTCATCAGAGAGACACTGATGATTTTGTCTTTGAGTAATTAGTCAAAAGCTACAGGCAAAGAGGGAAATGGGGGATTAAATGATGTGTCATTTTGATCTTAGAGATGCAAAAATAGTGATGGTCTTGATATATTTAATGGTGTTCAATGGAAAAGTTCATTTAGAAAACCAAGAGACTGAAACCCTTGCCTCCCCCAAGTAATTATGTCAACTTAAGCCCTCTGCCTTCTCTACCTTTTTTTAATGTTTCACTGTGAAATGATGGAGTTGAACAAAATTATTTCAAAATTTAATCCAGATCTAGTATCTATGTTATAACAGAAATGACCATTTTTATTTTATCATGGAAAATTCAATTTCTTGGATGATTACTCATTATTTGAGATCCTTATGTGAACATAAAGTTCATTTCATACACTATTACAGAAACAGATTCTAATTAAAGCTTAGAGCTCAAAAACTTTGCGTTAGGTTCAGTTTATGTTAGCAACAACTAGGAATGACTGTTTTGTAATACAGTAACAAATGCACCACTGCATTGTCAGTATCTCATGATCCCTTACCCTTGATTTCCCCCTCTCCTTCCTTCTGGGGCCCTAGGACACCTAGTAAATTCTCAGTCCTATGATTATAGAGTGGGATGGTATAAGGAACAGTATTTCAACTCCTGAGGACTCACCCTGAGTCCTCACTGATCTTCTTGCTGATCTGTCCTAATTGTAGAAGCTGGATATATCCTTTATGTTTTAAGACCAAGTCCAGTGTTACATGTGTAGAAATAGGATTAGTCAAATTCTCCTAACCTGAATCTTTTGGATTAACTATCATCTACAAAGCACCAAGCAAAGTGTCTAGGACAACTTAAAAGCTCATAGTTTTATTTATTAGATGAAACATTGCTGAGTCTTTGGTTTCTTGTTCAGGTGCCAGATAATATCTTAAATGTGTTTTCTTCGTTCTGATGGTAATACCACTGTCCCAACATCCTCCACTGAGTTATCTGATCTGCAAATGTGAACATTCTCAACTCCTAGGGCCATGGATATTAATAGCCATCTACCATTCTCTTCTTGTTTCTCTCTTCAGCATATTCTGTCCTAGCCTATCTGTGTTGAGTGCGTTGTTGTTGCTGTTGTTGTTGTTGTTGTTGTTGTTGTTGTTGTTTTAATTGTATGTTTCATTTGTTTGTTACTTTGTTCACAGAAATCCTTCAAGGCAAACTCAAACTCAAACTCATTTGCCCTATATACTTCTGCCCTTTGTTTGCCTTTGAGCTCTTTTTTTTGCCTCAGTATGCCATAATCCATAGAATGGAATGGCGGTAAACCACAGTTCTTACAGGTTGAGATATTCTCAGTGCATTCACTTGTCCCTCAGGTTGTGAACAAAATCATCAGCACACGGCTTGAGTGTGGGGAGATGGAAGGAGTTGAGTAGAAGAGCCTATTGATTTGGTTTTAACCACTTTCGGAAGTTTTATTTTCATTCCAGGTCTGTTTACTTCCCAAATGTAAAACTAAGAGACTTGCTTAGATCTCTCTGGGTTCCTTTTTAAGTTTTAATTTAATTTATATACCTAACACATTTATCTTGGTAAATTTTCCATATGATGTTAAAGATAGGTTTGGTTTTTATTGTGACACTCAAAAAAAGCAAAAGAAGGAAATCAGCAGGAAACCTGCTCTTTCAGCTCTTGACTGTGTACTGTGACACATATTTAGTCCCTTCCAACACAGATCAGTCCATGACATCTTTATAAGAGGAAATTTTACATTGTGTGTAAAAGCAACCAACCTGTGAGTAAGCAGACCTTGCTTTACAGCATCACTCCATCATATAATGTGTAACCTTTGACTCAGGCCTCAAACTTGCTTAGCTTTAGTTTATAAACGCATGAGATGCAAATCACAGTATTACCTAACTAATGATTTATAATGAGGTTAAATGAGTGTTGGATTTAACCCAGCATGAGGCACATGGAATTGCTTATTAAATCTAAATATTATCAGTAATCATACGATTACTAGAAACATTTATTCTAGTGTGCTTGTATATGTCTCTTCTATAAGTTTGAGGGTGCTCTTGAATATCACTGATGCTTTAATGCTGAGACACATAAAAGTCTGTAGGCCCATTAATGAATCCACAATAAATGGTAGTTTACTCTTTCAGCACAGGATGTTTTCCTTAAATCATTTTTTAAGTTTATTTATTTTGAGAAAGAGAGCATGTGCCTCTGAGGGGCGAAGGGTGGGGGGGTGGTGGAGAGAGTATCCCAAGTAGGCTCCACACTGTCGAAGTAGGCCAACATGGAGCTTGATCCCACATCTTGGCCTGAGCCAAAATGAAGAGTTGGGCACTTAACCTGACTGAGCCACCTAGACACCCCTGTTTCCCTCAAATTTATATCTCTCACTAACCCTAGCACAGTCTCTAGCACATTCTATGTGTCTTGTTTTATATTGGTTTATGACATCATCTTGTCACTCTTCTATGACTAAAGGAACACATTTTTCTTTTAAACTTGGTTTTCAGTGGCAAACTTCAATAAATTCCATAGCCTTGTACTTTAAACTATGGATAAAATAGTATAAATCATCTATCCCAGGATGGAAATATATAGCATGTCTGTATCTTGGCACATTTATTAATAACAACGTTTTTTTAAAGAGTATCCATATACCCTTAAATATTTTCAACAGAATGTTCAAGAAACAAACAAAAGGTTATTTTCCAGAAGGCCATTACAAATACAAACCTCTCTCATGATCTAGATCTGATTTTCATATTGTATTTATATTGAAAGTGAGATGCAAGGAATTTAAATGACCTACCCATGAATACGAAGATTTCTGGTCTCCCACATTTAGAGTTATAAAATTGTGGAACTGTGGAGAGAGAGAGGAGAAAGTGAGAGAGAGAGATTGATTGAAGGAAAGAGAAGTGGCATTGACTGATTACTTATGTTTTGTCAAGTCATGACATGTGTAATGTGAATTCCTTCGTATCACCCTAATAACAAAAGTATTTTATTTATAGAAGAAGATACCTGTTGGAAGCAATAGCACTAAGATCTGAGCCTCAAATCTTTAAAATTTATTTTATAATTTTCTTCCTTCCATCATGCAATTTCACCCCCTCATTTAACAAACAAATTCCCAGGGTCCTCAGGTTAAGTGGTTTGTTCAAGATTATACATCAAGTTAAGGGCATAGTTGGGTGCTTTTCTCAGAAAGGTGGTATTCATTTGCTAACCACAAGTGAAGTTTTCACACAATTTTCTTTCATAAAATGTATACTTGGCCTCTACTGAAAATATTTGCTTAAAATTAGAAGCGGGTTAAGTCAAGATCTTGATAGATTGTCAGAAGACTTTAGATTTGACATCTCTTTAGAGCGAGTTGACAGAGAACATTTCTTGTCACTTAATGCCTTTGGTACTTCTTTTGATGACTCTGGAAATATGCTACATGAACTGTGACATTTCATTCCTTTTTTTTTCATGTTCTTGATTCACTTTGTACCTAGCAGCATCTTTATTATAGTGCATCTTAGAGAGGACAAGTGTTAGCGGGTGGATTCAGAATCTCAGTAGGCAGACAGACCATACACAACACACAGACATACACACACACACACACACACACACACACACACACACAATGAAATAGGTCTGCATTTCTCTTTGAAAAATTTTGTTTCAGGCAATTTTTATTCTTTAAGTACAGTTTCCCATTTATAATTCATCTACCACCAAAGGGACACGCTTTAAGGATAATGAACATCAATAGAGACCTCTTCTGCAAAACATTTAGCCTAGTGAATGGTAAATTACTTTGAGCTCTAGTGATTCAACTAGTATACTTCCTAAAGGAAGCCCAGCATAATTGAGGGCAGACAAGGACTAGAACAGACCAGTTAATAAATATGTTTCTCTGACATTCTTGCCAGGATATTGAGCACTAAATGATGTAAACTTTATCTAGTAAACCTCTCTGAAGCATTTACCCTTGTCAGTTGTTACTCTGGTGGATGATCTCACAAACCAAGAGATAGCACATAAGACAATGGTACCAGGAGGCAAATTATAGAAATTCTAGGATCTGACTACTAACACCGAAGTATATTCCTTTTACTTACTAGTTTTCTACATAAAGCAAATAAGTTTACCTATTTAACCTTTATTTCTTCATTCTTAAGGTTGGAATAATAACAATGCTTAAGGAAGGTGACATTTTCTAAGTGGAATAAGATAATCTTTATAAAGGATGTGACATGATGCCTTACAACAATAAAGGTTCAATAAATGATTCTTGTTTGTACCACAGAGCACTATGTCTAATGCTCAGAAAACTCTATGAAAGAAAAATCATTGTCCCCATTTTATAGATCTAAAAAACTGAACCTCAAGGTGGTTCTGTAATTGACAAACTCTTAAATGTTCAAATCAATTCAAGCTCTAGTCTGTTCAGTTCTAAAGCTTATGTGTTTTCTACCCCACCAAGCGTGGCATTACTGTAACATTCAAGAAGTGGTCGTAGGAGGTAAATGAACCTGTTAGCAAGGCACCATTAGAAAAAACAGCTCAATTTTTACCCTGCCAAAACTCTGACCATTGTGTTTGGCAGACATGCTTCAGCTTCCAGATGGTTAATATTGAGCCAAGCCAGTAATCAGGTCAGTAGGTCAACCCAGAGGAAGTGTTTTGCAGCTAATGTATCCTGGCAGGTCTATCAAAATGTGTTCATGCTCAAAATCTGGTGCTCTACAGGGCATTTTAAGGGCCGTTCAGTGCAGAGGCAAATGATCAGAAATGCTTGTATTCAAAACCTCTCAATGTAAGGTCACCTTCCTTTTGCTTTATGGAACAGAACTCTAGGTGTCAGCCATATATTTGCATAAACCTTAAATAGATGAAGACCTGGCCCCTATGGGACATCTTGGAGGATAGGTGTTCTTGCCACCTTTTGGGCAAAGTGCACGTCAGAATTTCACTCTGTAAAATAATGTAGACCATGTCCATTATAGAGAAATGGTATAGTAAGAAAAAATAGCACGTACTTAGGTTGTGGGCCAATATGGTACTGTTTCTGGCTCTTGTCACTTGTGATCTTGGGCAAGTTGCTTATTTGTCCTGAGGCTTGGCTGTATCATATGTAACACTGGGGTGACAGTACCTACAACATGGACTTGCTGTGAGTAATAAAGAGGGAAAAAAGTTGAAAGCCGTTGACACAGTCATTGGTACATAGCACAGCCTTAGTTCATCAGTGTTCTCATCAGCATCTTGCAGTTAAATTCTAAAGTTTGACATCTTAAAAATCTCCATAGGGTCAGATATGCTGACGGGATCTATAGATATCAAAAACCCATCAATGAATTGATTCAACTATAAATTAATGGTTACCAAGACCAAAATAGCCCTCAACAGTCTAACAATCTTGCTTTATCCTCCTCTCATCTTATTGCTTTCTCATTCTCCATAATTATGTTAAAACTTTTCAACTTTCCTCAAATGTCTGTTGCCTCCTTCTCTGCCCTATTATCCCTTCACCATAAACCATGACCCAAAAGATCCCCTGAAAAACGTTTCATAGAATCTGTAATTTTTTTTGGGGGGGGGGGCTTTAAGTAACTCACAGTTATTTGTTGAACACAGTTTTTCTGTTACCATAAATTCCAAGTATCTACGATAGTTTCTGAAACATAGTAGGTGTTCAATGTATACATGCTAAATAAACAGTAAATTTCAATAAATAATGAGATGGTTGAAATAAGAGTACCTTTTAAATTTGGATTGAGAATAACACCTTATAATCTTACTGTTATTTATAAAATATGGATTTTTTGTGATAATTCTCAACTCTTAAGTGATTTAATCAGATCAGAGATTATAATCTCAGGTAAATGTCAGTTCAGAGACCTTAGATAGCTTTCCAGAGAGGATTAATCAGCTGGGATTAAAACACAGGTCTTCCTTTCCATGTTCATTTTTTTCCCCCGGCATACTACATGGTATTGTAAATGTTTATCATGAAGAACAATGCTTAAACTGAACAGACCTAGAGCTATCTCAAATTGAATGAAAAGTTATTTTAGTAAGTATAGATAGCTAAAGTCTGGTCAATGTGCCTGGATTTGTTTGGTCTAACAGGTGTGACAGCAATGTTCAGCTTTCATTGTCCAAGTCTCAGTGACTTGGAAATGACTTCTCTGAAGGCAGATATCATCGTACTCTCCTGTATATTGTATGCTAGCTGGTACGCTTTTAGTTCCACAACCAGTAGACTTAAAACGTATACAAATAGCCTGGATGATGCTTCCTAGGTAGTAACTGTTACCTTTTTTTTTTCCCTGTCTACAGTACTCTTTGTTAATATTCGTGGGCTTTACGAAAGAGGAGAAACATTCCCTGAAAAGATTGCTTACTTTTTTCTAAGCTACTTTAATGTTAACCATATCCCTCTTCAATACTTCCATTCTCATAACATCAGAAAATTAAAGTGTGATCATTCTCCACACACACAAAAATATATTGTTGCATTTTGCAGCAGCAATATTATGGAAAAATAGGAGATTTAGAGAGTCTACCATTTACATGATCTATGACCTTGAGGTGAGTCTCATTTCTCCATTTGTGAAACAGAGCCAGTAATTACCTGTATCACCTGGTTATTTTGTATGTGTAAAAAGTGTACTGAATATGAAAATGATGAAGATAGTTATTACTACTAAATTAAATGTACTATTTCCTCATGAGTCTACTTGTTTATTCTTTCATCACCAAATAGTTATTTGCTGTGCACAAACCACTACTTTATTCCTAAAAATCAAAAGATCTGAAAACTGTCTAAAAATCTAGGAAATTGAGCCAGAACTAATTCAAGAAATGGAGACTTTTTAATCAGCACCTTCAACTTTTATCACACATGTGTGTGCGCACGCGTGCGCGCGCACACACACACACACACACACACACACACACACACACCATTACGATTTTGTCACACTTTTCTCTTTAATTTGGTTTACATTCCCAAGCGTGCATTGTGAAATCTACAGGTTTGATCAAGCTAAATTCAGAATTGTGCAAGCATGATACCATTCAGATGAGATAGAACAGTATTTATATTTGTTCTGTGCCATTAAATCAAAAAAATAAGCAAACGAAAAACAAACAAAAACAAATCTTTACCATAGGCTTTTATTTACCCCTTCTTTTATAAGTGAGAATGAGGGTGTTATCAAACTTCAGTGAGACAAAAGTCACACAAGCATTAAATACTGAAATAGGTTTCAGCAGTCACGTTAACTCACATCAGACTGAATTCTAGCCCTCTTTCCTGCATGTTGCACAGTGAGACCTCCTAGTCTCTTTTAATGTCTGGGGCTCTTAGCCACACACAGAGGCATCATCGGGTAAGAAGGACCAAATGTGTACAATTTGGTGGCTCTTCTACATCTACCTGTGACCCCACAGGATCTCCATATCTTTACTGGTCACTCCGACCACATTGGGCCTCCATGAGGAAAATCAGCCTAGTTTTACCATGTAGCCATCTTTAATTGTAGAAGTCAGTGAGCATATCAGATTTCTGTCCAGGACAAAGAATTATTAATGCACCTGAGTTCTTTACACTAAGTTGTATCTAGCACTCCCTTGAGAGTTATTATCTACTAAAAAAAAAAATTATTATCCGAGACACTGGGTTATCTGTACAACTGCTTTATCTGTTTACATTTCTATTACTGTGTCAGAGGAACTGAATATTCATTATGAATTCTTACTGTTTGCAAGCCACACAGGCTTTTCACAGGATGTAGCCCAGTATTTCCCAGTGTACTTCAGCCTGCCAGAGGCTCGACTTTGTTACATCTTTACTTCAGGTGAAAGAAGTAAGGGAGGAATAAATAGGAAAGGAAAGTAAAATAAGATGCTTAGCAGTATATGTTTCTGCAGACGGCTCTAAAGGAAGAACCAGTTATGGGGACATATTTTCATAAGTGGCCCAAGTTTAGCAATAATGAACCACCAATCCTACCTCTCATTGTACAAATAAAACTGTAGAAACTTAAATGCCTTTAAGTAACATATTATCAGAAGGGGAAATTTTAGTTATTTTTTTATGTTTTAATGTTTATTTTGAGAGAGAGAGAGAGAGAGCAAGTAGGAAAAGGGCAGAGAGAGAGAGAGAGAGAGAGAGAGAGAGAGAATCCCAAGCAGGCTCCACACTGTCAGTGCAGAGCCCAACACGGGGCTCCATGTCGCAAACCCACAAGATAATGACCTAGGCCAAAATCAAGAGTCTGATGCTTAACCAACTGAGCCACCCAGGAGCCCCAGAAGGGGAAATTTTCGATTTTTTTTTAATGTTTATTTATTTTTGAGACAGAGAGAGACAGAGCATGAACGGGGGAGGGTTAGAGAAAAGAAGACACAGAATCCGAAGCCGGCTCCAGGCTCTGAGCTGTCACCCAGAGCCCGATGCGGGGCCAAACTCACACTGTGAGATCATGACCTGAGCCGAAGTCAGATGCTTAACCGACGGAGCCATCCAGGCGCCCCATGAAGGGGAAATTTCAGAACCTTGAAGTTATGATTTAAAGATAAGTGATCTTACGACCTAGCCACACATATAGAACAGTCTCATGTGGGCCTTAATTAAAGCCTCCTTTGTACAGTTTTTCTAGTAATTAGATGTGTAGACTTCTATAAAAGGAGGGATGTACCATATTTGTCTAGACCTCATATTTTGAGTCCAAGTAAGGGACTCTAAATTAATACTAAGAAGTTTAAGTAGTAGAACATATTATATAACATATATATGAAATAACAGACTAAGCATAACAAACATTTTAAAAGTAGCACTAAGCCTACGCCTGACACCCTCCTCACTGTACTGTCTGCTTTAATCCTCACAAATCTAGGTGGAGTAGTACTGCTTACAACTGTTACCAAGAACCAGATTCCACATGGAACTTAAGACATGCCAGCCTTTGTTCTAAGTACAAGCACACACACATGGATACATGAACTCAGTTAATGCTCACAGTAACTCAGTGAGATAGGCATTATTATTTTCATCCCCATTATACAGATGAGGACATAAAGGCTCAGAGGCACTAAATAATGGTTATTCAGTGGATATTCATTGAATTTCTCCTCTTGTTGGGCATTACATAAGCACGGGGAGTGGGGATACAAGTGCATATGAGTGGTTCTAGAGCCTTCAGTCTAGTCTAGTAAGGAATGAAGATATAAATTGATGGCACCCAGTGTTGTCACTCATTAACATGGAACTTCTATAATGAGGGAATATACCATGGAATGCATAATATAGAGGTAAAATCTGACCTTTAGAAGAGGAATTAGAATAGCTTCCCAGGCAAAGATGAAGGGAGAGGATTGACGATAGTGTTTGAACGGCCCTGTCCGATGTGGGACGTGTGAAAACTGAGAAGTATAACTTCAGGTGAGCTGTAAGTACAGTATACACAAATATTTCTAAATCTTAGAAAAATAAAAATAATATAAAATATCTTGTAAAGTATCTTACAAGAATATAAAAGATCTCAAATTTTATATAGATTATATGTCAAAATGCTAATGTTTTGGATATATTGGGTTAAATAAAACCTATTTTATTTACTTTATTCTTATTTTTTGAGAGGGAGAGCTAAAGAGAGAGTGTGGCACAGGCTGGGAAGGGGCAGAGAGAGAATCTTAAGGAGACTCCATCCTCAATGTGGAACCTGACATAGTGCTCCATTTTTCAACCCATGAGATGATGACCTGAGCCAAGATCAAGAGTCAGATGCTTAACTGACTGAGCCACCCAGGTGGCCCTAATTTACTTTTTTTAGGACGTTGACTAGAAAATTTATAATTACGAGGCTGTTCTTTTGTGGCTCATACGATAAATCTATTGGGCAGGTTGGGAAAGGGTTCAGACAAAAGCCAATGTCAGTAGCTGGAGGACTCGGGATGAGAAGCACTCCTGCAGGGCTGCAGGGGGTTAACTACTGGAATGTGGCAAGGGGTAAGTCTGGAGATAGAGGCAGGTCAAGGTCAGACACCTAGGACTTGGTATCAGTCACTGCAGTATTCTTGCTTCATTCAGCCAACCTCCAGGGTTCCTATCACTCCAAGAGCACTAATATATCCATTGCCCTGTCCCCTAAGTTTACATCCTCTAAAATCAGCTTCTTACAAATAATGTAACAAAAATTGGAAAAGGGAGGGGGGGGTGGTGGTGATGATTCAGCTCTGTCAGTTCCCTGAATGAACAAGTTATTTTGGCCCAGGATAGGGCACTGGGAAAATAATATAATTTGTTTTCATACTGGTTACCCTATCATCTCTCCTCTTTTTTCTACCCCTTTTCCATGGTTTTACCACCTCTTTTTTTTTTTTCTTCCTGTTTTCCTTTACCTAATGGCAATCTTCAGACACTGCGTGAAGAAGACGGGGTCCACACACGTATCTCTTGTACTAAACCCTACCACTTTCAGAAGGAGCTAATCCTGTCTCAGTGCAATGAATATATTTTCTTAGAGCTTATTATATCCTTCTTTGAGTTTTAGTTATATTATTATGTTTTTACTGAGATAAAACAAGTAATTTATTGAAGCAGACATGATACCAAATGGATGTTACAGTTATTACCATAACTAACTAAATAAAAAGAGTAAAAAGAAAACACCTAGGAAATATAAGAAATATAAACAGAATTTGTTGTAACATGTAGAATATTGATCATCTTGTGTTCATAAGGAGCAAAGTCTATTTTAAAAGAGTGTGTGTGTGTTTGTGTGTGTGTACACACACGTGCATGTGCTCATACCTGTGAGAGAGAAACCATCAGATAGGATAGAGGTATAAAGTGTCAGTGTAGACAGCTGTGCTTTTCTCTCTCATTAGAAATAATGGTGTTTGCTGGATTTTAAAGAGAATTTCTATTGGAAGTTGCCTCTCTCAGTACATAGGGGCTAAAGTGACCAATGTCATTTTTACCAATCTACCATTTTATTAAGGCCTAGTTAAAAATTAACTTCCTTCACAAAACTTATCTAGGTAATCTTTACAGTAATAAAATTTATTTGCTTTGAATTTTCATGTGATTTATTCTGAGGCTTCCTATTGGTCTCCTATAAGAGGTATTTGGATGGCTCTTTGTAATACTTTTATGTTTTTATTCACCTATCCATTTGTCTATATCCATTCACGTATATCCATTTGTATTTATTTCCTCCTTTCACCCACCTTCTCTCCCCTGTTCTTAGTTTTTTTTTTTTTATATATTAAACAAAATTTGATGACTGTTATTCTGTCACATACCATGAATATGGCCTTGAGGTTGTCAAATTCAATCTACCCATGAAGAAAATATGTAAACATGAGAGCTGCCATAACTACATTGTGGAAGCATGGATATGATTCAGGGAAAATGAAAAAGAACCGAATTCATGAAAGAGGTACTATTTCCACTTATTTCTGGTAAATCAGTAAGTGCTTGCCTTTAAAATGACGAGAAAAAAATCTCAGAAGAAAACAGCAAAATTTAGAAATGGTTTAGTGTAGCTTGAACCTAGGACATAAGGATATTAGCCTTATGGAGATGAAGTTTGAGAAATGGAGCAGGGTTTCAATTAATATAATGTTAAATAATTTAGGCTTTATCCTATGGACATAGAACCACATTAAAGACATTTAAACAAAGTGATATGGGGGCGCCTGGGTGGCTCAGTAGGTTACGTGTCCGACTTTGACTCAGGTCATGATCTCACAGTTCATGAGTTCGAGCCCTACGTCGGGCTCTTTGCTGACAGCTCGGAGCCTGGAGCCTGGTTTCCGTGTCTCCCTCTGTCTCTGCCCCTTCACAGCTTGCTCTATGTCTCTCTCTCAAAAAAATAAATGAAAAACAATAAAAAATTAAAAACAAAATGATAACTAATTAACATTGTGTTTGAGAAAGAGCATTCTTACAGTGATATAGAGATTGTTTCCTATGTGTGCTACCTTGTTGTTTACATCTAAATATTCTGAAAAAAAAAGAGACCTCCTCTTTTCAGTTGCTTTCTTCCCTACATAACTCTCAGCATAAGTGAGAATTTCTTCACCTCTGTGTGAAATAAATGAATATAATTAGAACATGTTTCTTTAATAAGTAGAACATGTACTTTGGCACAACGCAAACCTAAGTTATAATGTGGTCCCACTTCTTAATAACTGTACATCATTACTGAGTCTCAGTTTCTTCATCTGTCAAAATGGGAATGGAATACGAAGCTTGAATGTGAGTTGGAGGAAATGTGCCTGTTGCATAGATGTCCCTCACTCATACTCTGTGTTCATACATTGGTGTGTATGACTGTTTGGGGGCATTCTTATATTATTCCTCTCTCAGAGTATATCTTCAAAATGAACCAAATGAAATGCTGTTAGAATTAGATTGCCATAAACACAAAACCACCAACTACTGCAGAACAGAATTTATGTTGAACTTTATTTAGTGCAATATGTCAGCTACAGAAAAGAGAAGATTTTAGTTCAGCCGCTTTAAATTCCAAACAGCGCGTAATAAGTGTTTAGAGCAAGAATCAAAGGCTACATACACATTGGGTTTTAAGCACATTCTAACTGACCCTGAGCAAAAAATCCAAATTTTATTCTGCACAGATGGCAGAAAGCAATATTCCAGTGCTGCCAAAAACTATGTACGCACTGAGAGAACTGGATGACTTACTAACACTGATCTTTCAGCATCACCTTTGACGAGGTCTTCAAGACACCGCAGACTAAATGAGAAACTTCCAGGGGCTTATCATAGAATGGATAGTGTAGGATACTGATGCTTTGATGGGTGTATTCCCATGGTGGAATAGGATTTCGAATTGGATTACTAAATAGAGACACAAAGACCAAAAACTGACAATGCCAACAAATTTTATAATCTGAGCTGGGGAGGTAAAAGAGTGGGGAGCCTTCTAAACAGTCGGGTTTAGCATTCGGCCCAGCACACTTTCCATTCAGTCCTACGTTCTTCCTTGGGAAAGTGTTATTCCTCCTAAGGAAGTCTCCATCAAAATTTTCTCCACACGCAGCTCTGGCGAAATCCAGATTTACTGACCCCTGGGGCCCAGTTCTCCTGGTTTGCCAATCCAGATGATGCTCTCTTTATTCTTGTGTGGGCTGAATTATTTAAAAATGTTTAAATGATATTTTGAAGTTCCTTTTTTTTTTAATTAGCTCACTGTGCCTGGGGGCCAGATGGCAATGGATGCCGCTGCTGTTAATTTAAATAAATAAAAATAAGAGGTCAGGCAGATTTCCAAATGCTCTGTGTGAAGCAGAGTACAGCATGTATCCCCTCATTTTTTCTTTCTTTTTCTTTAAAATGTTCAACTTGAATAGAAAATTCAATCAGCATATCTCTGATTCATTTACACTTAACACATCAGAATGTTTTTAAGTGCTGGTGGATGTCAAAGATACATTATGAAGATTTGTGCAGGTAGTTTCCAGCCTTTGGTTTTGGAAAGTGAAAGTTGCATTTAATGTTAAATGGGTCTGAAAAGGTTGATTTCAATGCTGCACTTGAACTCCACAAATGATAAGTACATTCAATCCAGGAAAATATATTTCTCCATGGACATAGTTATAATATGCAGTTTTATGAGGCATAATATCCTCACGCACGCTCTCCTTTGTCATAAAAATAAGAGGTAACAAGTGGGTATTTGAAAAGCTTGAATCATTGAAATGGTAGAACTGACTCTGGACATAATAATTGTTGAAAAAATAAGTTAAAATGTGTTTAACTTGGATGGTTTTATAATTTGTGGCAATTAATATTTATGTATGTCTATTAATTTAGAATCTACATACCTTAAGAGGTTAGAGTGGACAAGAACAGTCAAAGATCAGGAAGTTGTATTATAAATACCAGTATCAGGATCTGTTAATCTATCTGTTACAGTTAGTGTAGACTCATTTATGTCCAAATAATAAAGAACCCCACAATCTCAGCTGTTGGTATTAGTGGTGGGGACCCAAATAAGTGTTCTATTTGTTGAGAGGATTCACGGGTCAAGGCTGTAAGAGATGTATCTGAATGTGCTTCTTTGTTCACCACAGTGGTATAAAGGCAATCTGTTGAATTATGCTCTCCTTTAGAATTTCATCCAGAAGTGACGTATCACCCCATCTCTCACTTCTTTGACTGAAATAAGTGGCATTCCCACACATAGTTTCAAAGAGAATATAGAATTTCAACCACCATTTGCCTAGACTGCTAAGAGCTTGCAATATTTGGACAATCCCACCTGTGTCCATTGCACTAACTAAAGAAGCCAGGAAGAGAAGAGCCAAATTGAATATGCCACTTAAAATTCTTAGAGGGTATAAAATAAAAATCAAGGAAGCTCTAGAACACTAAACGAAAAAGAGCAGGACAGAAGCCAGTTGGTTAATGTGAAGGTAAAAACATGGAGAAATTGGAATAATGGAAAGGAGGTTGATGATTGTCTTGCATAGAGAAGGATCTTCTTTGTCTCTAAGGTATTAATGACTTATATAAAGTTTAATCTATGTTAAAGGTATAAGTCAGGCTGGTGATAAACCTAAGAGACTGCATCATCAGCTAACTCTTTTCTCAGTATTTGTTGGCTGTATTTGCGTCATTTAGTCAATGGATTTAATTTATTTAACTGCATGATTGTGCTTTGCCCAAAAACAGAAACAAAACATTTTTTTTTTCTTTTCTTTTTCTTCTTATTAATGTATTTGTGGTGCAGTCGGTGCTAAGGTCGATGCTAAGACTTGGCCACAGAGATGGTGATGTCAAGTTCCTTTTTCCTTGGATCAAAATGTTCCCATAATAATCAGATTTCTCAGATATAAATTCTCCAAGACTTACCCTCTTTGATGAATCTTTTTTTTTATCTTTATGCTTCATTCTTTTTTTCCCCTTTAATACCCATTTGTGTTCAATTCTACACCACAGTAGAAGGATCTTGGAGCCCAAAGATAGGAATTTGAGAGCTAATAACCCTTTTAACCATGAGTTATCCTAGCACTATATTTTAGTTATATGATCTACACAGTGAGGATGATGTTATTTGTTTTACATGTCTTAAGATAAAATACTGCCTCAAAAAATTTGGCTCAAGGTTTAAGATACAGTAACCATTCATTAAATATGTATTTCCTGGCCAGTGTTCCCTGATCATATTAAAGGAAACAGTATACTGTAGTGTTTAGAAGTACAAATTATGGACTTGGACTTCCTTTGTATAGTCCTGGTATGGCCATGCCCTGAGGCACATCTTTTCCATCAGTTAAATTGAAGATAATAGAAATGCCAACTTTGTGGTATTAATATAAAATTAGGATACCATCTACCAAAAATTAGCTCTGTGCCATGCAGACAGTAATTACTTAAAACATGCTAGGTATTGTTACTGAGTTAAGCATGTGGAAATGCTTTGTAAGCTATCATATGAGGCAAATGTTAGTTACAGTATCATTATTCTTATTTTTGTCACATTTTAGTGCGTTGAAAGGAATCACATTAACCCTGTCAGGCTCCATAGATTAGTGATAATTACTCAAATTAATGTGCCCAAATGATAATTATTTTATCATTGATAGACTAATTGTTTGAAAAGGAAGGAATTTGTAGGCCAGTGGTTTTCAGTGTATATTTGAAAGTGGAAATATTTTCTTTTCTATTCCCCAAATGAACCAAATAGAACCCAATCTAAAACAAAAAAACAAACAAAAAACACAAACAAAAAACCCCAAAAAAACCTCTGAAATTGTGTGTGACAGATTGGTTTTGGAAAAATGTCTTTGTCTTTTTTTTTGTAATAGTCCATTTATACCATGTATTATATTCTTTATTCTTTGTGGTCCTGAATCACTCATATGTTTAAATAAACAAGCCATGTTATTAAAAGTCAAGTGAGTTAATATATCTGAGAAATTCTACAAGATAGCCATTTTAATATAAAAATAAATACTGGAGCGCCTGGATGGATCAGTCGGTTGGGCGTATGACTTAGGCTCAGATCATGATCTCACTGGTTGTGAGTTCAAGCCCTGGGTTGGGCTCTGTGCTGACAGTTCAGAGCCTGGAGCCTCTTCAGATTCTGTGTCTTTTTCTCTCTCTCTCTCTTCCCCTCCCCTGCTCACTCTCTGTCTCTCTCTGTCTCTGAAAAATAAATAAACATTAAATTTTTAAAAAAATAAATAAAGGCTAATCTTAAAGCAGAAATCATTAAGACAGACTGAGCCAGCTCTCTGTATTCATCTCTTGGTCTGCCTGTTTCTGAGTCATTTCCTGACTCAGACAAATGCAGACATACACGTTTTCCCTTTTCACAAAAAAGCTGATCCTATTAGCAGTAATATTAAATAAGATTACACATTTTATACATTTTCTCAAGTATCAATATTATGTTTAAAGAAATCACATATTAATTTTAAATACTTCATATCAATTAAATATAAAACACTTCAGATATTATGCTCAAAACTAGGGATATGCTTTCAGATAAGGGTTCTGGCCTGGCAAAGCTTATAATTCAGTAGGGGAGGTAGACAAGCACACAACGTAATTTTAAAAGAAACCAGTGTAGTATGCATTCCAAATGGCATCTGAAGCAAACTGCCAGGTGTGCAGGGTAGAAGCGTGATTAATTCAAGATGAGGACATCAGGGAAGGTTCACAAATGCATGCCATCATCATTTGTGTGCTGTGGGTGGGGGAGCACAGGAGCATTTGGGTTCTTTATTTTTTTACTTCCAGCTGGGCTCTAATTAATTTCCAAGGGTCTCTCCCCTTGGATCAAGCTTTTCTCTTCAAACAATCCCCATCCCCATCTCCCAACCTTTTAATTGCACATTGATTGCTGGGAAAGCTTTTGATCAAATGATGACTAGTTACGCATTTACTTCCTTTTCCTGGGCACTGGATGTTTCAATTGAGATTTTCTATGCGTCAGGGATTTAAACGAAGACACAGAACATATTTTTTAAAGTGGTTATTTGTTGATCTTTATTTTACATTCATACCACTTCTCTGGGCAGTATTTGTCAATTGTTTCATTAATGTATAAAGAAAAGTTTTAATGATAAAAGTAAATCAATATGTCATTAAAAAGGAAAAGAAAATGTATATGTGTATATAAATACAATGTTTTGTGCTATCAGGATTTATACTGATGTATATATAAGCAACTCCCTGTATAACCTACAGGAACCAAGTATGAATTGAGCTCACATAAAAATGTAACAGTCTATAACTAAGGTCAGTCAGATTTGTTTTTTTCTCTCCCCACCCCCTCCTACCCCAGGCATTACAAACACTTTAAGACTTATGAGCTGTTAGAGTTTGTAAACACATAATGTTCTTTGAGAGCCTGTTGTTTAAATAAAAGTCTTCCCTCTCTGCTCTTTTATTTTGCAACTGTTGCAAAGACATTTGAACTCAGTGTTCATGGAAAATCTAAATGTAAATACACAGTGCCCTTGGATGGTGTAGATTTCCCTTTACTCTTCCTAGTCAAATGTCCCTTCAAATCTCTTCGTCCCCTGGGCAACCAGAGTGCCTGAGTTATTTTTTTCTCTTCCTCCTGCTTTCTTCCTTTTCCCCACTTCCAGGGCTCTGCTTTGCTGTGCTACTTTGTACACAAACCGGTAACTGGTGTTTCATTGCATTTGTGCTTTGCTCAGACTTGGTGGGGACTTCGGTATGGAGTTCCTAAGACACCCTACTTCACACATAGCATAAATTCAGTTAATTACTGTGTTTAGATGTATCTTTGCAAACAAGAGTGAAAAGCGAGGGAGTCCAAGGAATGGAGCCAGCTTTTGATCATCCTATCATATTTGCAAACATTCTACAGGATATTAGAAAACCATGAAAGGTATACTTTCAGAAACTGTAATGCCATAAGAACAAGCTTATAATATAAAACTTAAAAAGCAAAATAAAAATTGTAAAAAATAGAAAGGAAGACCTCTAGGAACATTAGTCAAAGAAAAAAAAAGAAAAAACATAAAAGGAAAAAAGCTGGAGTAAAAAAATAAGATACCATCTATCAGATATTTGTTTCTAGAGTACTATGGTAAAAACTATGAGTGCTTCTGTTCCTGCTTTTCCTCTTCCTGTCTCTCTCTCATGCATTCATTATTCACAACACCAAATAAGTGATAACGTTACTGAAGAAACACAATCTATTTGCAATACATATTTTTAATTTTATAGGCAAATGCATATAGTTATTGTCATATTAAGAACATTCATTCTTTCTGGTTTCATCAGATTGATATGTGATGACACAACTTTAAAATGTTTCTTAGTTATTTTAATACATATAAAACATACACACTATAACTTTTTTCTAAGTGGCAATTAGAGAAAAACATCAACTTGAATTGTATGTATACATTGCTGTGGTCAAAACATTAACCAGGTATTATCAATATAGTGCTGATTAATTATTTCTACTTTGGGGGTAAAATCAATATGTCAGCTTGGAAAGTAAAGAGTATAATGATTTAAAGGATGATTTAAAACATTCAGGTCCTAGAAGGTAAAAATGTCTTCTGTTTTTGTTTGTAAATTCATTTCCCTCCAGTGACATAAAACTTCTAACAAGAAAGGCTTAAAAATATTCTTCATACAGGTAAGAGGGAAGAAAAAAAAAAGATCCTTCTACAAAACTGTAGTTTCCAAGTTTTCATTTGCAGGACACTTTCCTTTAGCTACGATACTATGTATTTAGAACAACTGAATTATGACTTTGGCTTCCAGTCAGATGCTGTTGAGTCACAGAAGATAAATTGCTGAACAGTGCTAAAGACTTATAATTCAGTTGTCCAAAGCTCATCTTGCAAAAGCAGTTTGTATATGCAATTAAAAAAAAAAAAAAAAGTAGAGAAAACTGCCAGGAATGCTCCTTCTTCCATTTTGTTTTGGTTCTTGGAGAGGGTTTTACCCAGTAAGTGTGTTTTGCATTCTTCATATTTATTGCTTTTTGAGCCAAATGTAGAAACTGTCTGGGTTTCCAAATCTGATGGTTTATCATCTATAGAAAACCTCAGGTTTCCTTTAAAACAAAAATGAAGAATTCTTTGATGTAGTAGGATAACATTTCTGATCCAAAATTTGTTCTAAGAACTCTGACTTCTCCCCAGTATGTGTGATTCATCCATAAAATCTTATATTTATGCAACAGCATACACTGAATATCTTTTATATGCAGGATATAATTCTATGTTTAATGTATGCTTCATTGACTAAAATATAAACTTTAAAATCTTTGGTGTTCTCTTGTGAACCACCTGTTAAGTAGAGGGCCTACCACATAGTCTAAGCTCATAACCAAACTCAGCAAATATTTGAGTATTAACTACAACACTCAATAAATACTATTGATTCTCGGATATGTACCAAACACTGTGATTAACATATAGGAATAATAGCAGCAACAAAAACAATTAGTTTTTATTGAATTGTTCTATGTGCTGAGAATTATGTCTGGTATTTCATATTCATTTTCTCATTAAATTTCCAAAATAAGTTTAAAAGATTGGGATTATCACTTTTTACCCTTTATAGATAAATATGTTGAGGTTAAAGAAGATGAAGTTATTTTCCTAAATCACAGAACTAAGAAGTACCAGAACTATAATCTTACAGTGCTAGCTTTGCATACATTACCTTATTTTGTCCTTACAATGAGTACACAGGTAGATACTGTTATACACATGTTTTTCAGATGATAAAAATAAAACTCACAAAATCAAAGAACACTGAATATTTCTTATTAAATGAAAGAGGTGGAGAAAAAAAATTGAACCCAGTTCTGAATGCCTCATGCCTCCAAATTTAATGTTCTTTCCATGACAGATAGGTTCTTTTGAGACCTTATGGGGAATTTGGAGATTGAACCCTTATTCAGGGAGCTTAGAACTATGAAGAGGTAAGACATAACACAAAATGATGCAAAGCATAAAGTAACAAATGCTATGAAAATCATATGGAAGGTAACAGCATCTTCTGAGCTTTTTAAGAAAGGGGACAGAATCATGAGCAGCTTTAAAGAAGTGGCTTTCAAAATGTCTGAGGCACAGGTGGATATAGGCACCCAAGGGTGTAAATAACAGTGAGCCTTGGACTCCAGAAGTTGGGTTGGACCATATGCTTTGTAAAGGAGAGAAAATAGAGTTAACGCTCTGCCTATGGATTTCAATAATAAAGTCCCTCAGAAAGGTTAGGGTTTTCAAAGTTCATAGCGGTCTTTTTTTTTTTTTTTTTTTATGTTTATGTATTTATTTTGAGAGCTTGTGCATGAATGGGGGAGGGACAGAGGGAGAGAGAATCCCAAGCAGAGCCCAATGCAGCCTGGACCCATGATTCATGAGATCATGACCTGAGCCTAAACCAGGAGTCCAAAGCTCAACTGACTGAGCCACCTGGGCAACCCTCATAGCGATCTTAATATATGATGTACAACAAATCAACTTTCTTCAAGTCCTTTTGGTAAACAATTTTTGAAAAGTGAAAGAAACTGACAAAGCAACTGTTACTTGAACTTCCACTCTGTGGTGGGCCTTGTAACAGCAACAGGGGTAGGGTGGGGTGGGGTGGGGTGGGGTGCGTTTAGGGGAGAAGTACGGCAAAAAAGGCAGGCACGATGGCTGACCTGGCAGGCACTGATGAGACTGTGATTTGTTGGAGAGGGAACCTTTGGCCAGAACAAAATAAAAAGCTAAGTGGCCATACAAAAATTGAATTTACAACTGGCTTCATTAGTGTCGTGTTCTAGCTAATTGGGCCGTATGTTAATGCACTGGGCAGGCAACAATGTGGGGAGATAAATGAAAAAGCACTCTATCCTCCAACTTCACTATCATAGACCGTAGAGTACCAGATGGTAGCGCATTATAAATGGAATGAGTCATTCTGGAAGCACATCTGAAGTATCAATAAATGCGGGATTCACATAAACAGAAGTTTATCTACAAATGCCTTCTCTAAACAGAGGTGGAGAAAAGAGTCAGCAGTGTTTTGGACAGAACACCACAGTGAGAATTGTAAAACCGAACACTCAGTACTCTGGGGCATGTTTGTACATGCTTCTATTTCCAAATTGGAGAATTTACTTCCCTGAGAATTATGTAAACCTGACTGCTTCTCAACTTTTATTTACAATCTTAGCTTTCTCTACTAGGCTCACTGTGAACCTTCCTTCATTGTCTCAATCATAATGGTTTCCTGCAAGTATGTGAAAATCTAATTTATTTATTTATTACTTTATTATTATTATTATTATTATTATTATTATTTTATTTTGCCTACACTCGAATCTAAGCTCCATGAGGACAGAGACTTTTTTTCTATCTTATTCACAAGTATGTCTCCAAAGTCTAAAATAATATCTGCTACACAGTAGATGCACTTTAAATATATTCAAATGATGAAATTGTGGCCTAAAACAGTTGGTATGGTCTATTTTTGTTGTTTTAACCTTATAAAAATAGCAAATCTATGTGCTGTTATAAAGATCGGAATTGTCAAATCATCTGAAGTTCCTTCAGAATCTGTATGGAATGATAGAACATGACTTTGTCATTTTTATTTTATTTTATTAGTTTATTTATTTGTTCGCCTTTACTAAAAATGGCAATAGCTGTGGGATGATGAAGATTAATGCACAAAAGGAGATACTGCCTTTTTTAGATAAGTTAGTAAGGAGTTGTGTGTCCTCAGCCATTTCTCTTCCCTATTCTATATTTCAATTTTTATAATCTGTGAGGTCCCTTATAACTCTGGAATTCTATGAGTTGCTGACTATACAGCAATCTGATTCTAGGACTATATACTTAAGGGACAGGTTTTAACAATCATTAATGACTGTTTAACAGAATGACATTTCCCTGTATTCCATTTCTCAGGCTATATTTAAGATGCCACCTGGGACACCTGGGTGGCTCAGTCAGTTGAGCATCTGACTTCGGCTCACATCCTGATCTCATGGTTTGTGGTTTTGAGCCCCACATCAGGCTCTGCACTGACAGCTCAGAGACTGGAGTCTGCTTAGGAATGTGTCTCCCTCTCTCTCTCTGCCCCTCCTCTGCTTGTGTGTGTTCTCTCTCTCTCTCTCTCTCGCTCTCGCTCTCTCTCTCTCCCTGTCTCCCTGTCTCCAAACTAATATTTAAAAATTTAAGAGAAAAAAATTTAATTAAAAATTTTTAAGATGCCAGCCACAGGAAAGGTATGTATATGTGTGTGTTCCTGCTTATTTTCTTAGTCATGCATAACTGCTGCAATAAGCAATATTCAAAAATAAGTTGTTAAAACTTAATGTAGAGCCAGCACAGGGCAAGCCCTATGGGTTGACAAAGATAGTTGCCATCCAAGTACATAAAAGCAGCTAGGTAAGAATAGAAATTAAATGTTTGAAATGATATGGCATGTTGTCTCTACTACAATAGCTTTATTCTGAAATAATACAGATTAATTTCCATAGCATATGAAAGGAAAGAAGTAGCATATAAGCAAAACAAATATTTCTGTATGTCTTATAAATAATACACTTAATAATGACCATAGGAAGAAAGAAGCAAAAGCCAGAGAGCAAGAATACATCTCAGTTGAAACAACAGGGAAATCAGCCAGAGGTTGCCTTTCTAAATAATGTTTAAAAGACAGCAAATTCCAAGCAGGGAAAATATAAGGAACACCATTTATGGGGAAGGCAGTGGTATAAAATTCCGAGATCAAGTAGCAGGAAGAAGTAGTAAACTACCATTCTTCTATAATAAAATGTATGTTTTGTTGATCATCAGGAAACTTTGCCCTGGAGGTATCATTTGTAGGAGTTTATAGAAGAACAAAACGAGCTTTGCATAGTTTTGCTGGCTTGTCCAAGGCCACATTATTAATATGTGGTGCAGTCACTCTTGAATCTTAAGGAGGTACAGGGAGATTAGAATACTTGTGTAAAAAACAGGGTTTTTTGGGATGCCTGGGTGGTGCAGTTGATTGAACATCTGAGTCGATCTCGGCTCAGGTCACCATCTCACGCTTCTTGATTAAAAGGCCCCATATCGGGCTCTGCACTGATGGTGCAGAGACAGACAGACTGAGTGAGTAGGGGACAGGCAGAGACCAAGGTGGGGAGAGAGAATCCCAAGCAGTCTCCACACTGTCAGCCTGGAGCCTGATTTGGAGCTAGAACTCACAAACCATGAGATCATGACCTGAGCCAAAACCAAGAGTCAGATGCTTAACACATTAAGCTACCTAAGAGACCCCCTAAGAGTCAGCTTTTTAAAATTTTTAAAAAATGTTTATTTTTGAGAGAAAGAGACCGTAAGTGGGGGCGTGACAGAGAAAGAGGGACACACAGAATCTGAAACAGGATCCAGGCTCTGAGCTGTCAGCACTCAGCCCAACACAGGCTCAAACACATGAACTGTGATGACATGACCTGAGCTGAAGTTGGACGCATAACCAACTGAGCCATCCAGGTGCCTCACAAAGAGTCAACTTTTAAAGGAGACTGCAAAACATTTACCATCCCTAGTCCATGTGACAGCTTGTTTAACACGAGAGGCTCAAGAAAAACACATTGAAAACCCTATGCAGGTTTTGAAAACTTATTTTCAAAAAGTTTTTTTGAAAGTTTTATTGAAAACTTATGCAGTGAGTTTCTCAGAAATAAAATACTATAGCTGTGGTGCAACTTCCTTTCTATTTATCTGGGTCTATATCTTAAAATTTAATTGGTAAGAAAAACATATAATTAGGCACACTCAAATTGCTTTTTTTAATAATAGCAATTTAACTTGGAAACATTTATAGAATTGATAATATTAATGATAAAATATTTTAAGTAAAAGGATGAACAGGAGTAAAAAAGCTCATAAGATTTTTAGTACTTTTATGCCTTACGATTAATAATATCATAGTTTGTTTTATAGAGACTCAGGCAGCATTGTTTGCTGTTTTTTAAAATAAATATGTGTGCATTCTATTTCTGTAGCAGGAATTGTTCTAGATAGCATAGATTTAAGATGCATATGAAAGCCTCTGTTCTCATGGAGTTCATATTCCAGTGAGTAAGATAGATATAAATAATTCCAACCTAGAATATTAAAAATCACAGTGATTTTAGACAAGGGACAACCACTTTCGATTGGTGGCTTCACAGAAGACATACCATGAAAATTTTCTTGGGTTGAAATAAGCAAAGAGGTAACGCAGATGTCACAGCCTTTGCCAAAGCAAGATTGGGGTAGGCCACAAATGGGAGGAAATGAATTCCATGTGGTTCAAGCTTTACCCATCTGCCATGGAGTGACAAGAAACAAGATTGAGAGTCATTCAAATACCAATATTGAAGGACTTTGGATGCCATACCACTGAATTTCAATCATCTCATCTGTAATTGGGGCCCACAGAGTCACTTCCTTTTAGGATTAGTCTGAATAATCTAAAGCCTTGTAAAGAGTCCAGAAAAAAAAAAAAAAACACAAACAAAAAAAAAAAAAAACAGACTGAAGTAAATGTAATACAGGATTGAATATTTCAGTCAGAAGAAAATAACATGACAGAGTTAAGCAGTGTGTGGTTGAACAGAAAGCATTAGCAATGATTATATATCAGTCTGAATTTTTAGGCTTATGAGACAGCTGATACAGATGAATTTGATTTTTATCGCCTATGACATTTTCAAACAATGAAGTATGCCTTTTTGAATTTTTAAACATCTTTCAGTACCTGTAGTTATGGTATCAGTGGTTTGCAGGAAGCTCTCACTTGCCAACGCTTTAGAGCGTAGGGAGTAACTCATTGTTTACAACCTAAAACAAATCTTAGGGTTCTAGGATTTTTTCCTCCATGAATGTATGTAGAAGTTCCCATTCATTATGCTAGATGTTGAAAGAGACAGATAAACAGGCTTATTTTCAGCCCTCCATTTCTTCTCTGATCTGTCCTTCCTTCCTTCCTCCCATCCTTCCTCCCTTCAATAAACTTTTTTTTTTTTTTTTTTTTTGAGAAACCTATCATGTAAGTGACACAGTTGTTATTTATGACCAGAACAAAGTCTCTGTCTTCAATGAGTTTACATCCTGGGGAAGGTGTGATGGAGTACAACAGTTAGATAATAAACATATAATTAATCAAATGATGATAAATATTATGCATTATTTCCAACACAGAGCCGGCTTGTTGCAATTTTCCCCAGACTTTACTACAGTTAGCACTGAAAGTTCCATGTCATAGCAGTGCTCCCAGTTTGAGACAAACCTGGATAGTGGTCGCCCTACAAGTTTTTTGAGATTGTTGAGTGATACATATGGACATCATCTGTGAATAAAGTGGGAGAGTTCAAGAGGATATTCCCAAATTAAGCCTAAACTGCATTTACTCAGAATAGTGTTCTAAGCTGATAGTAGACAAGCTTTACTGAATATTTATGTGAGATATCAAAATGCCTGCTGGGAAATAACTTGTCCAGAGGTCAAAAATAATTTAGTTCTGGGGCGCCTGGGTGGCTCAGTTGGTTAAGTGTCCAACTTTGGCTCAGGTCACGATCTCGCGGTCTGTGAGTTCGACCCCGCGTCAGGCTCTGGGCTGACTGCTCAGAGCCTGGAGCCCGTTTCAGATTCTGTGTCTCCCTCTGTCTCTGCCCCTCCCCCTTCATGCTCTGTCTCTCTCTCTCTGTCTCAAAAATAAATAAACGTTAAAAAAAAATTGAAAAAAAATAATTTAGTTCTAACGTTATGTCCAAAGATAATGGAACAGGGATAGATGTCAGAGATGAGGATCTGCTAAGACTGATCTATAGTTTTAACTTTGTACTTCTGGGAAAGAATGACTTTATGACTTATTAGGGGAGCAAAGGCAAGAATATCTCTGGAAGCAGAGGAATTTGGTAAAGTGGTGGAGAGGAGGAGCGAGGTGAATTTAAGTTCTCTAGAGCAAAAATAAGTATTAGAATATTCTCTGCTGATATATTCAGGGAGGTATTGATTAGAATAATGTAGTCAGTATTTGCCTAGAAATCTATGTTCTTTATGAAAAGGAAATTTTTAATCACCAATAAACAAAATTGATTTCTTTATTCAGATTTGTTTTTTACACAGTACTAAACAAAAAACAATCTGGGATACAGAGCTGAAGGATATCTACATGTGTTAAGCATTTACTAAATTCTAGGTCTTGTGCCAGATAATTCGTATTATGCATCTTCTAAATCCTTTCAAGGTATGCAATAAAAAAATATACTGTTTTGGACATTTAACAGATCAAGAGACAGTATTAAGAACATGGGCTGACTTAGCTAGAGGTCACACAAGTAAAAAATGCCTGTACAGAATTTCGGTATAAAAATTTAGATAACAATAGTATAGTAAAAGTTGTGTTAGTTGGAATTAACCACCTGCTCTGGGAACATTGGGAACAGGGTGGCTGATTTTGCATTCATTCCTCTGGAAAGGCTTTATAATACATCTTCAGAATCTACTTTGGGAAATGTTGCCTTCAGGCACCACTTTATTATAGCTGAAAGTAATCATTGATGAAAACGATAATGAGTTAGTGAAAATTAATAAGCATTTTTTTATGGATGCAAAGGCTTTAAAATGATTTTATTTAAAAAATTTATGTAAAACCTGAAAAGTTTTAGCTTATCACAGGCACTAGAAATGCAAATCAGTTTGAAAGTTTTCTTTAACCTCTTGAATTTTGGAGAGTTCTCAAAGGAAAGCAACGAATAAAGGAAGAAAGTAGAAATCAGAAGGGAGAAAAGCACGTTCAGTCAGTGATCCTTAAAAGAGGTACCATCTGGTTGGTGAAACGAGGCTGGGAGTAGGTGAAAGGAGATGTGAGGTGTGGATCTGACTCTGTCACCAACTACGTTTGGTCCTTGGACAATTTCTTTCATTAGTGTGGATTTCAGGATGTAGATCATTAAATACATCAATCCTGTCCACTCTTGATCATTCAGGATTTCTTTTTTAGGTCAAATAAGAAAATATATAAAAATATGCTTAAGGGGAGCCTGGGTGGCTCAGTCCGTGAAGCGCTGGACTTCAGCTCAGGTCATGGTCTCGCAGTTTATGGATTCGAGCCCCACATCAAGCTCTTTGCTGATAGCTCAGAGCCTGTAGCCTGCTTCAGACTCTGTGTCTCCCTCTCTCTCTGCCCCTCTCTCACTCATGCTCTATCTCTCTCTCTTTCAAAAAATAAATAAACATTAAAAAAATTTAATGTATAAAAATTAACAGATAATAGCAGATGGTAAACAAAATAAATGTTCTATTTAAATAATAAAATACTAACATTTAATAAAATATGCAATTAATATTTCATTTTTTTATTTTATAAATTCTTTAAAATTCAATTAAATATCAATATTGTTATAATTTAATATTATGAACATTTTTTTTCTTTAGAATTAGAAGCTAAAATGACCCTTAGTCTGCCTGCCCACAATTAAAAAAAAACAAAAACAGAAAGGAAAAAAGACACTGTTGTCCCCTTAAGAGACCACAGTTATAGTAATTATAACTTAAGTATATATAAATTCAATATACATAAAGCATGCACCATATGGCAGGAGCAGGTCTCTGCTCTTTACAAAAATCATCTCACTTGATTTTGCATTAGCAATAGGAGAGGTTTAGTATTGGTTCTATTTTATACAAGTGTGAATTAATGCTAAAAGACATACCTGAGATTGTATTAAATACACCGAATAAACCGAAGGTTAAAGTCAGTGCATCAGAGGCCCACGATACCACTTTTCCACCATACAAAAGTAGCTCCCAGTTTATTGCTGAGAGAAGATACGAAATGTGAATGAGGAAGCACAGCTACATTTTCCATATTCTCTAAAGCAGCGATGCCAACCTTAATTGCCTGCAGTGCCAAGCATGAAGCAGTGTAGATGAGGCTGCTTATAAGGCCGTCTGCAGACATTCTCCGAGGCTCCTCAGAGAGAACCCACTGCTGTTCACAGCCTTCTTTAGTCCTGTTTTTCTTTTTGTGTGATTTATTTTGGTCCTCATCTAATGAACATACAGATTCTGTCTGGAGTGGGGATAGGCCAGGACTTCTTGGTTGCTTTTTTTTGTAACTTCTGCTTAAAAGCAATACAGTTTGTGGGGTGCCTGGGTGGCTCAGTCTGTTAAGTGTCTGACTTTGGCTCAGGTCATGATCTTGAAGTTCCTGAGTTCAAGCCCTACTCCGGGCTCTGTGCTGACAGCTCAGAGCTTGGTGCCTGCTTCAGATTCTGCATTTCCTTCTCTCTCTGCTCTCCCCTGCTCACACTCTTTCTCTCTAAAAAATAAATAAACATTAAAAAAAAACAATATAGTTTGTACTGTCTTGCATCTTATAATTTCCTATTTGATTGTCATGTTTTGTACCCCAGAATTCAGCCTTATATTTCTCTGCCCCACCCCCTAATAACTATGGAGAACTTTGCTATAAATGTTGGTTATGTTTATAACTGTGCAATACTAAAAATAAACGGTAAAAAAGAAAAAAAAAAGAAAACTTTTGAATTCTCTCTCCTTGAAAATGCTCTTGCCTTAAGGATGATCTGAGGAATCATGAAACTACACATACCCACTGTCACCCCAAATGGAAGTCAAATCTTCAAAGCATACCCAATATTTAAACTCTGGCAGAAATAGTAAACTAATTATCTTTGGAAGCAGGATTGTGCATGTTTATTTTGTGATTTAATAAAAAGCTGACATAGCGGCCATTAGCTTCCCAGAGTGCGCTCCGTTTAATATGCAAAACACACAGAAATTAACATAGTAATTATGTTAGAACTAACAGGATACAAACATTTTAAATGGATTTAACACATTAAATAATTCCATGTCTTATGTGGCCCTGGTGTCTTTCACAGATGGTCACAACATTTGCTAATTTGTTCTACAGGTAGTGCAAATTAATGTGATTTTCTTTGACTCTTACTATTTTTTAATGTGGACAGATAGCTTTATTTTTGCTTAAAATGATAGCTACTCTGCTTAATGTGTTTTTGGTTCCTTTAACAAAGAAGATCTATGTCCTTTTCAAAATGGTGGCTTTTTTGTTTTGTTTTGTTTTTGTGTTTTTTTTTTTTTTGCATACACCTTTGAATGTCAGAGAAGAAAAAAGGAAGTTAGTGAAAATATGTGCATTTCCTATCTCAGATAGCACAGATGTTAATGTCACTAACACTACTCAACTAAAAACCATTCATTCCCTTGAATAACAACAGATTTTTGAGAAGCCAACTATTCAAAATATACCTCACTAGCTGCTGAGGGTACAAGGATGAATAGCAGGTATTGTGTCTTTGATATCTTTGCAGTCTACAGGGACTGCTAAAGTAAAACTTACAAAACACATTTTTTTCCATTTTCTTAATATCCCTACTAAGCAGGATAAACAATATTCTGTAGGAGTGCAAGGAAATATAATACAATTATTACCTGTTAAAGATTTTAACAAAAGGAACAAATACTCCTTGGAAAAACACCTCATTCTGGGCATAGGCAGGAAACATAAAGGATGAACCTGGAGCATCTCTTTATGCAAAAAATCAAGGATGTAGTCAAAGACCATCATATTAAAAAAAAAAAACAAAAAAAAACAAAAAACAAAGACCATCATATTTATACCAAAACTAAGGGACTAGGAAGTCAGACTAAAGAGGCCGTGTTGGCCACAGATAAGATCATTTGATTATCTTTAGGCATGATAACTGCAATGGATTAAAATTCATAAAAAAAAGAGTTAATGAGTCAATTGTTATGAAAGCAAAACAAAAATCATCAGTTTGGTGTGATGACTTTGGAGAATGTTAGAGCTTCCTTTTTCATAAACTGGTAACAGGAAGAAAAATAAGCATTATCCTGCCTTTATTATGCATACTGTATCTCAGGCTAACCAAATAATCAATAAGGAAAACATTCCCTTAATGAAAGTATTCCTGCTTCAAAACAAACAAACAAACAAACAAAATACAGAAAGTTTGATAGGACTAGAAAGTCGTCATTTTGCATATCCATTTTGCAATCCATAATGATTTTATGGATATGGTAAATGTTCATTGATGGCTACAACCACCATTAAGTGAGGGAACTGTTGAAAGAACAGATCTCCCATGAATTAGTCTTAAAAAAAAGAATAATAGTTAATAAAGCAAGAACAACAAAGCGGCAGAAAACCCTTATCTAAATCCATGGTTCTTAACCAGGTGTAATTCTGTCTCCAGGAGACATTGCTAAAGTATGGAGGCTTTTTTTTTTTTCCTCCAATTGTCACAGCTAGGGAGATGCTATTGGCATCTAGTCAACAGAGGTCAAAGATGCTGTTAACCATCCTACAATGAACACAAAGGTCCCACAGCAAATAATTATCTAAATGACTGATTTAAAAAAAAAATGTCAGCAATGCTGAGATTGAAAAACCCTGATCTAAACTCCTTGGTTTACAGAAAACGCAGAATACAGAGGGCTATGTTAAATGATACCATGTAAGTGCAATCAGCAAAGCCTCAACTAAGGGAAACTCTCCAGGGTAAATAATCTGCTTTTTCAACAAATAAATTGTAAGGAGAGAAAGGAAAAGAGACAGAGACAGGGACAGAGAGAGATGCACAGGGAGACAGAAAAAGTCAGAGAGAACAGACATAATCAATGGATTAATAAGATTTAAGAGATTTATCACCCATTGTACAGCCATGAAACCACACTGTAAGAAAATAAATTAATTTGGACACTGGCTAGCTATTTGATAATGCTAACAAATTATTATTTGAAATATGAGAATGATGTTTTGAATGTTTAAAAATATAAGCCATTATAGGTATGATGTTGAAATATTTAAAGATCAAATAGTATTCCTGGAATTTGCCCCAGAATAATCCAGAGTCGGGAAAAGTATATTGAGTGGGAACATACCTGAAACAAGATGATCCATGAGTTCATAATTGATGCTAGATGATGGTTACCTGGGGCATGATTAGGGCTACAAACTAATTTATCTATTAATTCATTAACTTATTTATTCATGTATTTGATGTGATTTACTAGATGAAAACACTTGACTTTTGAGTCAGACATCCTTGGATTTGAATTTATTCTGCTAATTAATAGCTGTATGACATTGGTGACATTATCTTACCCCATCACATCATTTACTCATTTACAAAATATAGGCTCATAGTATCAAAAGTTAATTGCTGCTGTTATTAGAAATGATGAAAAGTGCCTACCACAATGCTTGTTATCAAATAGGTATGTAATAAGTAGTTGCTGCTATTACCACTACAGACTTTTCAAGAAGGAAGTTAATGTACTACCTTTTAAACAATGCTTTGCATGCTATTGTATGGTTTACCTTCAGTGTATTCTTCATTAAGGAAGTAGACCTTGGATTGGCAAAACTGTCCTATGAATGACCAATTAAAATTGAAATATTTTAATCTAAGGAGAATGAGAGGTACAGGCTTCCAGTTATGGAATAAATAAGTCAGGGCTATGAAAGGTACAGGAAATATAGCCAATGATATTGTAATAGCATTTTTCTTTTATTTGTTTATTAAAGATTTTTTTTTTTTTTTATTTTTGAGAGAGACAGAACATGAACAGAGGAGGGTCAGAGAGAAAGGGATACAGAATTTGAAGCAGGCTCTAGGCACTGAGCTATTAGCACTGAGCTTGATGTGGGGCTCGAACTCACGAACTGTGAGACCATGACCTGAGCCGAAGTTGGTTGCTGAGCCAACTGAGCCACCCAGGCACCCCTGTAATAGCATTTTATAGTGGCAGATGGTAACTACACTTGGGGTGAGCATAGTATAACATTAAAGAATTGTCATATTCTGTTGTACACCTGAAACTAATGTAAAATTGTGTGTCAAGTATATTTCAAAAGAAAGAAATATATAAATATCTTAGTTCTATAGAGCCACCTTACCCAAGTCTGAACTTCCTTTGTAATTCATTCAGGGATTTGGTATGACTTGGTAAAGCTTACTGTTCATAACTTGTGGTGACCTTAAAAATCCCTCAACTGTCTTCAGAGTGACTAATTATTGATTTTGTGTAAGGACTATTTAATTAAATAGATACCAGGAAGAGATAGCATTTCTGTGTAGAGAGAAATGGCTGAAGGTAATTATTAAATCTGTTTTCCTTGTGGAATTTTGATAAAGTTGTTGTTAATTTTTATTTTCTTCCTTAGGACATACTTGTCTTATTTGCCTCCTTTTCTGACATTGCCACACCTTTGGAATGGTGCCTGTATATTTGAGATACCTGATATTTCTCAAAGAGTTGACTTGACATATGTGTACTAATAAAGCTAAATTATTGAAAGATTAATAGTGTATTGGAAAAGGTCAGGTATGAGAGAGTGACTTATGTTTTAATATTTGAAACTTATTTGGGTGGTTAAAATAAATTAACCTGATGCTTATCTGCTGGTATACACTACCATGGTCAACTCAGACACTAATCAATAGTGTGCATATTCCGGTAAATACATCTATTATTAAATGCTTTCATACCATTGGCAAAATTTGATTGAATGTTTATTATGTTCCAAACACTGTGCTAGGGTCTAGGAATGTTCTGATGAATCAAATATAGTGAATACCATCTCTGAAAAATTGCACAGCCAAGTGGAAAATGTAGGTAAGCGTACTCTTACTGAGTACAGTGTGCAATCAGTAGGAAGGAACCCATCGCAGGCAGGGTAGTGATCCAGAGAAAGAGCATACCATAGGACTAAGCATGTAATGATTGAATTGCCAGAAGAATTAGCACCTAGGATGGTACTTAAGTGTTGACGTTACTTAGTCAGATTAAGGAAAATGGATAGGGATAGAGGTGGAGAAATGATTCCAGACATTAGAATTCATGTGTAGAAAGGGAGAGACTCAAAGGGGAAAATTAAACACTGTTCCTAATATATTACTCTTGCGCCTCCAACTCAGTGTTTGATCAGCACTAAGTGGGCTCTTGGTTTTCATGGGCATACATTGTAATGTAAGCTAAAAGAAAACCCATGTGTTTCCAGGATTGTCTAAACTCTCTTCTATAGATTCATGGATATGATAGTTCATCCTAAGAAGTCTTTGGTGGCCTTAGAATCAGAAGATGGGAATTTAAAACATGACTTCATGCTCATGACTTCTTTAATATTATTTCTAAGACTAATACAACAGTGGAGATATTAAATTATATACTACTTCATAGGATTTTAATAAAATAATTCATTAGGTAAAATGTGAAATTGACTAGCAATATTTTAGAGGTAGCCTGAGTGTTTTGGTTATTTTGTGACAGGTTTATTAAGATATAATTCATGGATCATAAAATTCACTCCTTAAAAATATACAACTCAGTGGATTTTAGTATATTCACAAATTATCATGACAACTATCTGATTCCAGAACATTTTATCACCTCCAAGAGGAACCCCATGCATACCCGTTAGCAGTCACCCAGCATTTCCCCTTTCTCTCTTTCCCTTGGCAACCACTAATACATTTTCTGTCGGGATGGATTTGCATATTCTAGACGTCTCATAAAAATGAAATCATAAAATATGTGATCTGTTGTGTCTGGTTTCTTTCACTTAGCATGTTTTCAAGATCCATCTATATTGTAGAATCAGTACTTCATCCTTTTGTTTGGCCGAATAACAGTCTATTATATGGATATACCACATTTGTTTATTCATTTATTAATTTGTGGACATTTGGGTTGTTTCTTCTTTTTGGCAGTTATGACTAATGTTGTCATGAATATTCATGCACGAGTTTTTGTGTGGACATAAACATTTGATTTTCATAGGTACATATCTAGAAGTGAAATTGCTAGTTTACACGATAACTCTTTCATTAAAAATTAGAGGAGCTGTCAGTTTTCCGTATTATCTACCCCATTTTACAGTCTTGCCATCAAGAATGTTCTAATTTTTCCACACCCTTGCCACACATACGGTTCTCTTTTCATCTTAACTGTCCTTTCAGGGTATATAACATCTCATTTTGGTTTTGATAGCCATTTCCTTAATAACCAATGATGTTAAAAAAACTTTTCATGTACTCATTAGCCATTTGTATATCTTCTTTGGGTACTTTGGTTTAAAGAGAATTTTAAATTTACGTACCTGTTGCAAATTATAGTAAACATACATCTTCACCTATTGAATTTGATCATAATATTTCTGTATAAAACATAACTTAAAAATAAATGAGTATTATTCATCATCTGCCCTTCATCATCAGACTGTTCAGCTACTGTATTCTGCATACCTTTTAGTTTTCTCAAACCATATATTATAGTATTTCAAAATATTTATATGCTGTAGCACCTGGTCTTAGTGCTACAGTCTTAGTGAGTTGAGCGTCCAACTTCAGCTCAGGTCATGTTCTCATGGCTCATGAGTATGAACCCTGCATTGGGCTTGCTGCTGTCAGTGCAGAGTCTACTTCGGATCCTCTGTTGCCATCTCTCTCTGCTCCTACCCCACTTTCACTCTCTCTCAAAAAACAGTAATAGTAAACATTAAAAAAATATTTATATGCTACATGCAATGTTTCAGAAACACTCTAAGGAGTATGAATTGAGGATAGTTAAGAAGTGATAACTGCGTATAATTCAGAATTCAGTGGAATTTATAGATTGAGTTTTCCTACTTTAACAATAATGAGAATGTTTATTCTTCAGCTGTTCTTCCTCAAGTTTGGCTGGAATGGCAATGCTGTATAGTATTGAGAAGGAAAAAAAAAAAGTTCATTCTTAACAATTCTCCCTTTTGTCCAGTTCTAGAAAATATGCCCTTAGAAATGTAGGAATTTTAGGAAATAATTATATAAGTATAGGCTCACAGTCATCCAGTGTCTTGATATATACTTGAAAAAATGTATTGTATTAAGTAAACTATGCAAATTGCACCTGCGTGGCTCTGTCAGTTAAATGTCTGACTTTTGATCTCAGCTCAGGTCTTAATCTCTGGGTCATGGGCTCAAGCCCTGTGTTGGGCTCCACTCTGGGCATGAAGCCTACTTAAAAAAATAAATAAAAAGAAAAAGGAAAAAATAAACTATGGTAAGTTCAAACAGTGGAATAAAAAAAGAATATTAATTATTTTGAAACAAATACTGTGTGTCCAATATGTACAAGATTCTTTAATGAGTGGGATAAATCAGTGAAGAATAAAAGTAACACTATGGATATGAACATATTTACATGGTAATATGCATAAATATGTTGCAAATGAAAATAAATTGTAGTTATAAATATATGTGTATCATTCTTAATACATAGCTAGATGTGAATGCATCAATATATGAATAACAGTGATTTATTTATGGTAAATTATGGCTAGATTTTTTTTTCTTCCGTATTTTCCATTTTTCTTGTTACTGAAAATGTAAAAAGTATAAAAATAGGTTTACGTTTAGATTTATGTTTGAAGATATTAATTGCTTCCTTCTCTAATAAAGTGAAGATTATATTATCTGGATTACACTGATGGTATAAATGCTAAATGTCAAGTAAAAATCACCTCATACATTTTATGGCAGGTAAATATTTAAATATGTGCTTGTATAATTATCATTGCAAATATATGGGAGGGGATTATTGTCTCCAATGTGCAGAAATTTACTGTAAGGAGTTGCATTTCTTAACCACAGCCCCCAAGTTGGGTCTTGATGCAAACCCTGTTTTTTTCTGATTCAAAGTCTCTTTCATGAAACTTTGATGAATCCACACCAAAAATAAACTCTTTGGGGTTTAAAGTCCAAAATACTTGGAGTATCAAATGTGAAATGCATATGCTGCTAGTCGACCAGTAGTTTTGCACCTTGTGTTCTGCATAGTTTAGATAACACACAGAATTACCAGGCAGATAGAATGCTCAGTATTCAAAACCAAAGGCGTTTTCTGGTGTTAACTAGTTCTTCCAATAAAACAGGCCCCCAAGTGCCTGAGCTCTGATGAGATATTTTGCCAGTTTCAAGCAGCTGACACATTAGACATGTTTCTCAGAAACCTATGATGCAGTTTGAGAGGAGACTCGCCCTGGGCTGTCTGTTAAACAGAAGGTAAAAGCAAGTGAGAGTTTTACCCTCCACAAACAGTGATACAAACAGGGAGACAATCATATCTCAAATCTGAAATCCCATTTTTGTTCATTTTATTTTGTTTTTGTTGTCACAAAGCAAGATGAGGCATTTCTTCCCTCAGGTCCTCAACTGCCAACTTTTGCAAAATTTCTATTGCTTTCTTAATCCTTCTATTTATGTACTCAGTTTAGAAGTAAAATGTCCACGGTTTGATTTCCCAACCCATTGAAATGTTGGAAATTGAGGAGTGTTAGACTTTTATCTTCCATCAGTCACATGTTTAAAGATCCACCAGTGTTCTGATGTAATTCACTCCATATGGATATTTCATCATATGATACACATAATCTGTTTTCACAACTAATGTATTCCTTTAATAGATTCAGTATTTTCTCCCTGTGTGTGAATGATAAAAGTATTTACCGTGATCACATTGCTACAGTTGGAAGAGCTTCCATAAGGAACCTCTCTAGGAGGTTTATTATTAATAGCTTATGAATGTTTCAGCCTGAGTCTCAGACTCTCCGATTCCAGTGTCATTGCTTTTTTTTTTTTTATAAGATGCTAAGAGTCAATTATTTCTTAATCCAGATCATTTTAACTTCTTAATGTGGATTCCTTACTTCAGTCAAAACATAACCACCCTTTTGTATAAGGCTCATTCATTCCCACATCCATAACTATTCAAACTCTCTTTTCTATCACAATCTTCCCTGGCTGTTTGGCTCATCTATAACCTGTACAGTTTTAAAAGGTTATTTAACTGGGGGATGGGCGAGGGAGATGGCGCTGGCGAGCACCTTTGTTCCCCGCCAAGCTGCGCTCTGTTGTCCAGGGCTCAACAACTCTCCCTCCCATTGTCCTCCAGCCCTCTGGTTCTCCGAGCAAATCTGTTAACTTATAACTTTCCAGATGTTAAGCCAAAGCATAAGAGACTCTTAAAAACTGAGAACAAACTGAGGGTTGATGGGGGGTGGGAGGGAGGGGTGGGTAGGTGATGGGCATTGAAGAGGGCATCTTTTGGGATGAGCACTGGGTGTTGTATGGAAACCAATTTGAGAATAAATTTCATATATTAAAATAAATAAATAAAATAAAAGGTTATTTAAGCTACTCATTTGCAAAGTTACCTTTGATCACAGAAATATTGTCCTTCCTGTGAATTACCAGTTTCATTGTTCCTAATATCTTTAATCAGACACAGTGTTTTTACCATATATTAACCAGTGTGATCCTTTAAAAAACAGTAAATCAAATCAGGTGACCGTTCTTACTTGGATCCTTTAATGGCTATCTGCTGCATTGAGAAGCAAAGCTAAATTCTTCATTATAGCCTAAAATACCCTCTCAAGTTTCACCCATGCTGAGGTCTCCAACTTTGCCTTATTGTACCTCTGTAACTCTCAGTATATTTTTCCTGCATAACATTATCACAAAATTAGCAGCTTGAAATAAGAGTAATTTATTATTTCCAAGTTTGTATGTTTGGGCCAGAAATCAAAGCAGAGCTTAGCTGGGTGCTCTGCTTCAGGATCTCTCATGAGCCTGCAATCAAGGTTTTAGCTGAGGTTGGAAGCTCGTCGGAGAGCTGAACTAAGAAAGAATCTGCTTCTAAGATTTACCTATCTATTGGCAGGATTCATTGCCTTGTAGCCATCTGTACTTAAGGCTCAGTTCCTTGCCCGATATTGACCAGTGACCATCCTCGGTTCCCATCTGACTGTTGGCCCTCAATTTATTGCCATGTGGGCCTCCCCTATGTGGTTTCTTGTTTCTTCAAAGTCAGCAAAGGTAATAATCAATAATAAGTATCTGCCAGCAAGACAGAAGTTACTATTTTATAAATATAATAGTGAAAATATATCCGATCTCATTGTCTGTATTCCCTTTGTTAAGAGCAAACCCCAGCTCCCACCTATGCTCAAGAGGAGACGCTTACAAAAGGGCATAAGTATCAGAGTGCAACAGCATCGGCGACCATTTGTCCATTACACTTAGGTTCAATTTCTTCCTTGAATGATGCAAACTCTTTTGGACTTCAGAGAGTTTATATGTGTCTTTGCTCTATCTTCAGTGCCCTTTTACTACCCTTCTGCACAGCTGGCTTCTTCTCATTGTTACATCTCCGTTCAAATGCCATCTCTTTAGATAGATCTTGGCTTACCATCATTAAGCATGGTGCTGAACATATCTTTCTGCATGAATATGTGAAGGACAGCATCTACTTCGTATAGTACTGTCTGCAGTAAGAAATGGGATATAGACATGTTATTTTAGTGAAACACCTAGGTGAGATGTTTTATTTCTAACACAATTTTATTTTCCAATACACTTTCAATGTATTCTAAGATGATAGTGAAAAGTCCAAAGCAGGAAACAGTAGTTGTCTTAATTTCTAATTAGAATAGGCAAAATTCAGGTTGACTCTAAGATGTAATGGATAGTGAAGGTCATTGAAATTCCCACCAGTCTGAATGTTTGAAATCCAGATTCCTCTATTACTAGATGGACATTTTTCCCAGTGTTTACTAATGCTATGTGACTGCTGTTTGGGAAATATATACTGTATACAAAGAAAGAAGGAAAGAAGGGAGGGAGGGAAGATAGAAGGAAGAAAAGATGGAAGAAACTTTCTGATTAAGGCTGGTTCCATATTTACTGAATGGGTTTCTTCACACTCAGTATATAGAAAAATACAACTCAGTGGAGGGAGAAATAATAATTACTATATTCTACCATTTTATAAAAAATAGAGGTAATGTCAGTCTTGAGCCAGTAATAGTACCTTATCAGTACTCAGAGTCTGTCGTATTTGTGGAACACTGTGTTAAACAAATTTAATTGCTTTCCTTCCCGGGGAAATCTTTGGTATGAGTATCTTTGATTTACAA